>NC_140944.1:51872454-52314954 GCF_014529385.1 Adiantum capillus-veneris | reverse complement strand
ACCTGTACACACACGTGGGCCCCACGTAACCACCTGGCTATGGAAATTGGGTAATCCTTTATTCGATGCACCATGCATGTATATGTACATATGCGCAATCCCTTGCTCAAAAAAACTCCTGACATAATTTGCCCATCCCCTAGCCTGCTAGATCATTCATGATCAGTAGCAGCAAAGAGAGATATGAGACTCGCCGCATCACAGGTCTCCTCATCCTTCACCAACATTGCTTGCTCCACAGACAGCTCATCTTGCTCCACCATCATTAACCTGGCATGATATAATTTAAGACGCAATCCATTTACCCTTGACTTATGTAGAATCCCATCTAGGTTAGCCAGCTGATATGTGCCATTTAGAAAACACTCCACTACCTTGAAAGGGCCTTCCCACTTAATTTGAAACTTCTTTTGGAAGGTGTTGTCCAGCTTACTGTTGTAGCGCAAAACCAAGTCATGTTTCTTGATACCCTTACTTTTGACCTTTTCATTTATCTTTGCCAAAGCCTTATCCTGCATCTGCCCATAATGCTTCAATGCACTCATCCTATCCAACTGGACCTCTTGTAATTGCAAGAGCCTCTCTTTGAATGCATCACTAGGCGGCCCAAGCAACTTCTCTAACATCTTGACCGCAGGCAACTCTACCTCCACACGCAATAGTGCTTCCTTTCCATACACCAAATGAAATGGAGTAAACCCTGTACCTGTCTTCACCGAAGTACGGTAAGCCCATAATGCACTGCGGCAATTCCAAATCCCAATTATTTCCTTGGTGCTCTGTCACTTTAGAAAGAATTTGTACCAACTCACCATTGAATCTTTCATTTAAGCCATTACACTGCGGGTAATAAGGAGTGGTATGTTGGTGCCTAATCTTCATCTTTGTGCATAAGAAGTCTAGCAGTTTAGCTCTAAATCCTAGCCCCTTATCTGAAAGTAGCTCTAATGGCACCCCAAACTTGCAACATATTTCATCATACACAAATTTTTCCACATCCTTTGCAGTGATCTGTTTTACTGCTATAGCCTCTGCCCATCTAGAGAGATAGTCCACTGCCATCAAGATATAGCTTTTGCCCCTGCTTGTGATAGGTAACGGGCCTATTGCATCAATCCCCCACTTTTCAAACACATCAAACGCCATAATGGTTTTTCGTAGCTCGGGCTTCAACACTCTCTTCCCAAATGGTTGACACCTATTGCAAGACCTACACCAATGGTGAACATCCTTGTGCAAACTAGGCCATACATACCCCTCTTGCAAAATCTTATGCAAGGTGATCTTTAGAGCAAAATGGCCACCACATGCGCCTTCATGATTCTCTTCCAACACTCTGTAAAGCTCCTCCCGCCAAGGTACACGTCTCAACACGAGATCAACCCCTTTCATGTATAAGACATCACCAATCAATTTGTACCTGTATGCTCTATGCACAAAGCCATACTTCTTAGACTTCTGAACCTCCTTTGGAATGATTCCTGTTAACAAAAACTCCTCTTCTTGAGCCAAACTTTCCCGACCATGATAAAGAGGTAAAGTGGTTCTCAACACAAATAGCTCCCCAATCATGCCTTGAGCTGCTTCATGTGCCTCTCCATTTAGAGCACGTTCAATGTGTTTGATGCTCCATGCTTCGAAATTTTTTACCAGGCCTTTAATTCTGAAGCACATTTCCTTCAATGAGGTGTTCTTTCTCTTCCACACACCCAGCACTTGCTTCACCACTAACAAGGCATCACCTTTTATGCTCAACCTTCGAACCCCATGCTTCAAACAAATGTGTAATCCGGCTTCCAGAGTAGCATATTCATCCTCATTGTTACTATGAGCATCCAATTTGAACCCTCTCTTGCATATTAGCTTCCCCTCTGGATCATAAAGTGCTATACCCCCTGAAGCCGCATCGTGGCTCTTTCTGTATGAACCATCAAAGAACAACACATGTGCATTGCTGATATGTGGCACTTCTTCAACTACCTTTCTCACCACCTCTTCCTTAACAATAAGGGGATTCTCCTTGTAGGTCAACAAATCAGCTAGGGTAGCCCTTGTACTATCTTCCACTAGAAAAGAGAACTCAAATTCTTGCAGCTCAATTACCCATTTCTTGACCACATTTGACATGTTAGTGCCATTAATTAACTGTGGCAAAAAGGCATAACTCGTCAAGAAAACAAAAGGTCGTGGTAGCAAGTAATGACGAAATCGTCGACAAGAAAATATTACACTGGCCATCACTAGCTCTACTTCCGAGAATTTTCTCTCTGCTACCAGCTTCACACGGCTTGCACAATACACTGGCCTCATATAATGGCTGCCCTTCGCCTTTTGCAATAGCATGGCTCCAATGGCATCCTCCCCTACTGATGGATTTACATAAAACACTTGATCCCAATCAGGAGCCTGCATGGCTGACAACCCCCCTAACACGTCTTGAAACACTTCTTCACACTTGTCATCCCATTGCAATGGATCATGCTTTGCCACTTGCTATAATGGATAAAGAAGCTGCGAAGACAATGGAATAAACCGTGCCATGTACTTCACTTTGTGTATAAAAGTTGCCAATTGCTTCGTACTCGTAGGTGATGGAAGAAGAATAATAGACTTAACCTTATCTGGATCAACCTCAATGCCATTTTCTGACACCATATGGCCCAATAACTTCACCCTTGGCTGTCCTAGATGACATTTCTTTGGATTTAGTTGTCCTCCACATTCATCATATCGATCCAATACCATCTGCAGCTTCTCATGGTGTTCAGCCCTACTGCTATAAACAGAGAAGTCATCCATAAAAGCTTTAACACAACTACCAATGAATGGTTCCAACACCCAATTTGCTCTCTCTTGATAGAAGGAAGGTCCATTTGACAACCCAAATGGCAATACTGTGTAGCAATAGCAGCCCCATGGCGTAATGAAAGTGGTCTTTGTGCGGTCTTTAAGAGCAATCTTCAATTGAAAATAGCCTGAAAAACCATCACACACACTGTACCTCTCATAACCGGCCACTGAATCCAAGATCTGGTCGATGAATGGAAGAGGATATGGGTTCTTCTTAGTGGCTGCGTTTAAGGGTTTAAAACCTACACAAATTCTCCACTTCCCATCCTTCTTTGGACTGACTACAACTGGACTCACCCATTCTGTGGTCTCCACAGGGACTATGAACCCTGCCTTCAACAACTTGTCCACCTCTTCTCGCAAGGCTTCCATTTTCTCTTGACCCATCCTTCTTAGCCTTTTCCGCACTGTCTTAGCACCTTCTTTCAGCTCTATATGCATCTCTTCGCCCTTGAACCCTCTGATCTCTTCATATGAAGTAATGAACAAATCAGGAAAACTAGCCAGCATGTGCAAATATATATCCTTCTCCATAGCTGAGAGGTCTCCACTGATCATTTGTGTCATCAATTCCTGCTTCTTTGACAACTCAACCTTGGCCCTTCACTTTCATCTTCAACCTCATTCGCAAATGCAACTAAACCAAACTCCTGGATTTCTTTGTCCATCAAAAGAAATGCAACATCAGCATCCTCATCACTGTTGGTAGTGCTATCACTGTCCTCATCTGTCACCGTGGAAGAGTCTTCATCACTAGACTCATCCTCATCTTCATAAAGCTCCTCTAATCTTTTCCTTGTGTCCATATTATAAAGCTTCTTGGTACCTGTCTTTCCATAGAGGCTAATCGTACCATGTCACCAATCTTGAACAGCTCCCACTGCACGTAACCATGGTATGCCCAGTATAATAGGATATGCTCCCAACCCTGCTGGCATCACATGAAAATCAACCACTAACTTTGCATCATATGCCTCCACTTCTAAGCTCTTTACAACACCCAAGCATTTTACTTTTTGATGGTTTGCCAATCTGATCCGAAAACCTGACACCCCAGCCACTGTGAGACCCATCTTCTCAATGCATGAGTGTGTAATGACGCATATTTGGGCTCCGCCATCCACATAACCTTGTCCCAAATTTTTCCTTTTATGCCACACATCTACTATTGGAAAAATGTCTGGTAGCTCATCCATTGCCAACACCTTTACTGAACCTCTCTCTGGCTCTGTCTCTATTGGGTTAACCATCCTCTTCCACTGTCGCTTTCGCTTAGGCACCATCTCTATAAGCTGCCCAAAAGTAACATCTGCCTTCCTGCTCGTCAGATCCTCCTTCAAGTAATAGCTTAATTGCCCATCCCCTAGTGGAAAATCTGAAACATGAAACTTTGGACGAGCTCTCCTTTTCCTCTTGGCCTTGACATCCTCGCCTTCATGGCTCTTTCCTTTCTTCTTACTAGGACCTGTGGCACTTCTTCCTTCCTTATCCTCTGTGGTCCTCTTCCCAATAGGCATCACTAATGTATCCTCTAGCTTTGATGCCTTCTCCAAGGTGACTACACTTAGCACTTTTGTCTTTCCCTTTTCCTCCTGGGTCAGTCCACTGGTTCCTTCGTCTCCCTTAATTTCGATGCCATAATCATTTGACCTAGTTAGCACCTGTCTTGGCAATGGATACATGTCTCCCCCCATCCTTGGTGGCTTATCACATTGCGGGCTGATGTGACCCAACTCTCCACAATTATAACATGTGGGCGTCTGCCTCCAAAACCTACCATTGCTTTGTCCAACACCATTCCTAGGCCTTTCTTCACCTCTTGGCTGATTTGCAAATCTCCCTCGACCTCGATTATTTCCCACTTGACCTAGCATGTTTAGGCTGAGATTCTTCATCAAATCTACCACTTGCCTCATGTCTTGCCTTAGCCCATCATCTTGCAACCGATGTAGTGACCACTCTGGCATAACTTGTAACAGGACCACTGGTTCATAAACCCCTACATAACCTTGTAAAGACTATACTAAAATTCCACACCTCATGGGCAAAGAATCCACCCCTAACTGGCTCTCTTTTCCTCAACTTCCACTCTTTGTTCCTTGCTACCTCTAGTGCATCTTCATATGTCCTAGGCTTCTTTAGCTCCACTCTCCAACATATATCCTCCCAAAGACCAGCCAAAACCCGTCCTTCTTCATCATGTCAGGCGGGGGTACCTGTGTGCTAAGGCCTTGCACATCCGCTCCCATGCCAATCACAACTTACGTATGTACGCATCTACTGGCTCAACCTTCCTTTTTGCAACCAAACCTTGTACTTCTTGCCACACTTTGTCAGGATCTTTTATCTTCACAAACTCCATTTCCAACCCATGCCTTAGATTGTCCCAACTCAATCTTATAGGTGGACCGCTGCACGCAACTCCTCTTCAAATGTTTTGGACCAGACTCGTGCATCACTCTTCAAACAAATTTGAATACGTAACATCTGCGCAGGGTCATGAATCTGGTTGCTAATGCACAACCTCCCTTTTGCCATGCTACCCAAGTTACAAGCTTTGAGAACCCCTTAAACACACGTGCAAGAACCCAAAACTTTTGACTACCCAATACCCAGAAACATCAATGGCTCAACTCAAGATTAAAAACAAACACATGTACATCAAATGAGTTTTCAGATATCATCTAACAATTACAACAGGCAAAGTACATTCCAAATCTCTTGTAATCTTCTTCCCGAACATAAAGACTATGCGCTGCTGGAAAAAAATCTTCCTGGACACATGAACATTTATCTGGATTCTTAGTTAAAAAATGAATAGGAGTGAATTGATCCATTTTGACATCCATTAAAGCCCAACCATGAAGCTCGCAAGAAAGCACACTACCTACCTCTAACCTCTGATTGCCAAACATTTCAGCAGCATAACAGCATAAATGGCTAAAAAACCAAAACAACCAGCCATCATAACTTGAAAAAATTTTGCAGAGTTTCCCCAGAAAAGAGCAGTAGAACCCTAAATATAGACTGTATACGCATGCAAAACTACAACAATAGAACCCAGCATCAAGTAGGACTCACTAGTACATAGCCTATGGCAAGGTCACAAAAAAGGTGCTCCAGCTACCTGTATCACCAAAAGGATCTCCACATTTGAGAATCCCCCAGCACTCAAAAAAACCTCATGCTATCGACCCTCACACAAGACTAATGCAAAATCGCGTATAGTCAAGTCTCAGAAATGACTATCTTCCAGACCAAGTCTCAGAAATGGCTGGGACTGCCAAATACAACCAAGTATGGCTCCACAAATGTGTACAATGGCAGTTTCCACAAGTAATGTACAATCCAGCAGACAATGCGCTCAAATAGGCGCCAAGTGATGCATACCCACAACAACTGCAAGTGACATCACTGTACTCCAGCTACTTGTATCTGTGTGAGTCACCTGTACTTGTACTTGACCCTGTAACCTGTAAGCTGTAACCTGTAATTTGCAACCTGCAACCTATAATCCCGAATCTCGAAGCTCGAAGCAGAAGGTACTCGAAGAAGATCCTCAGTGGGGGCGCCAAAAGAATGTGAGCGGGATGGAAACACACGCAACGCTTCTATAATGACCCGACATACACTCTTGGGATGATACACACACACATTATGGAGCACCACTCGGCTTACACAACCAGCCTGGTCGAGACAGGAAACACACAGAGGGAGTGAGAAGAGAGAGATTTTCCACTTGCCCACTCAACACTCACACATACACACTCACACACACACACTCTCAATTCAGCTCAAAGGAGGCAAATTTCTGTTGTTTAGACTCAATGAAGCTCAGCCCAACACAAACGGGGAAAATAGTTTACACAGTATTGAGGAAATACACTAGATACAACCACAAAGTTAAGCAAAGGCTTCACTCACCGGAGAAGATTACACAGAAAAATAGCAAAAAATATGAGAATTTGTCAAAATGGACAGCTCCATTGCGTCCGGAACGCCCAAAAACCCCACCCCACCCCCAACAATGTCACAGTGCTCAAATCCGACCTCGGATGAGCAGTTTAGGGCCAAAAAATGCTCCAAAAACAACAAAAACACACTTGCGGCTGTTCCTCTCTTCTTCTCCACATTTTTTTGTTCTTCTTCCCTCAGTTTTTTCAGTTCCCACACTTAGGCTTTATTAGTTGGCACCCGCCTTTTAGATAACCTCAAACGACTTCGAACATGCCAAAAACTGACCTCGCAGTGCATAGTTGTCACCTTTTTTGCATCATCATCCCACACCTGGCACTCAGTTTTTTCAAATAATGAATCCCGCAACCACATGAAGTCCCCAAAAATTGGTCCTCATGATGACCTTTCTGCATAAGTATCACAAAAACACCCACGTCGTGTCCATACTCTCTCTGCGTGCAAGTATTGACCCCGTTCGACCTCCTGACGCCACTCGATACCATCTGACGCACCTGCTTACCTCATGTCCTCGGCCCGCGGATAGCTTCCTCGAGAAGTTTTACGCGCTACCAACTCCTCCTTATTGTAGAAAAAACACACTAGTACTGATAATAGTGAAAATCGATGCACTATGTCCACCCTGTCCTACCTGTACACACGTGGGCCCCACGTAACCACCTGGCTATGGAAATTGGGTAATCCTTTATTCGATGCACCATGCATGTATATGTACATATGCGCAATCCCTTGCTCAAAAAACCTCCTAACAACGGCAAGATATTAAGCTCAGCTGCCAACAGTCGCCTGCCATGGTCCATTTTCTCCCTAGTCCCGACCATACAAAATTCCTTTCCTTGAATTTGCCAAGAGGATGTTGTAGAAATTATGGGGCAAAATTTTCTCTATTATGGTGCGGAATTTCTCCTTTTCACCTTCCTATGAATCGGCATTTTGGAAATTGAAAACGGCAAGATATCAAGCTCAGCTGCCAACAGCCGCCCGCCATGGTCCATCTTCTCCCTAGGCCCGACCATACAAAATTCCTTTCCTTGAATTTGCCAAGAGGAAATTTTAGAAATTATGGGGCGAAATGTTTTTCTCTATTATGATGCGGAATTTCTCCTTTTCGCCTTGCCGTGAACCGGCATTTTGGAAATTGAGAACGGCAAGATATTAAGCTCAGACACATCACAAAAAAGGGCAATTATGTCTAAAATTAATGAAGCAATTCGTCTCCAAACCTTACTCTTATTTAATATAACAGTTTATTTCATTTTTCTCTCTCTCTCTCTCTCTCTCTCTCTCTCTGGAACAGGCGGTCAGACATCATTTCATTTCATTTTTCCCTCTCCCTTGCTTCTCTCTCTCTCTCTCTCTCTCTCTCTCTCTCTCTCTCTCTCTCTCTCTCTCTCTCTCTCTCTCTCTCTCTCTCTGTCTCTGGGAACACAGGCGGCCAAGCCGTTTTCTCTCTCCCTCTCTCTCTCTCTCTCTCTCTCTCTCTCTCTCTCTCTCGTTGTCCGAGGTTTCCGGCACTGAGGCGCAATCTCTCTCTCTCTCTCTCTCTCTCTCTCTCTCTCTCTCTCTCTCTCTCTCTCTCTCTCTCTCTCTCTGTCTCTCTGTCCGAGGTCGCCAGCACTGAGCGCAGTCTCTCTCTCTCTCTCTCTCTCTCTCTCTCTCTCTCTCTCTCTCTCTCTCTCCGCCTGTGCGCGCCTGTGACTGCAGAGGACACTGTCGGAGTGCAGAGGACACTGCCGCACTATCCTGCTTCCGCCACGTGTCAGGGGGGGGGAGCCAGAATCCCCTCCCCTATTATCTATTAGTATAGATAGGAACATCGTACATGTTTTTTTTTGTCGCAACAACATACTAATACTAATGCTTTAGAGGAGAAGATAGTAAGGCGTACATTTGAAATTTTGTTATTTCTTACATTGACTGGTCTTTTATTTTTATTTCTTTGACGTCTAAATTTATTTCGTTTTTGGCCTCTAAAGGCCTTAGTATCCATATAGATATAGATGAAGATGGGTCAAATCTTTTTTTATAAAGACATTATAATATTTTTTTAAGTTTTTCAATGTGTTTTTATTTTATTTTCTTTTCTTTTTATTTTATTCTCAAATGATAACATGTAATGTACACCTTTCACCTCATTATTTAAGTAAAGTCTTTCCTAATATATAAACCATTTGTAACTATATATGTCCCCCCCTCGGACACATGGCAGGACCTCCTTTCTCAAGCCAGTGCACCCTACAGTCATGGGGACACAATAGGCGATTGTGTGTGTGTGTGTGTGTGTGTGTGTGTGTGTGTGTGTGTGAGAGAGAGAGAGAGAGAGAGAGAGAGAGAGAGAGAGAGAGAGAGAGAGTGTGTGTGTGTGTGTGTGTGTGTGTGAGAGAGAGAGAGAGAGAGAGAGAGAGAGAGAGAGAGAGAGAGAGAGAGAGAGACGTGGTGACGTCTGCTTCCTGGTCAGTTATGTGAGATAGTCATATTGAAGGAATTCTCGAAGGAGCAGTAGAGCATGTGGTGGTGGGGTATATTGATTGATGGCAGTGATCATGCTGTAATTCAATGGCCCAACATGTAGAGCCACTTTAAATGTAGATAAGTACTGCATTGAAGTTCTTCCAAGTCCGTCTCTCAGACCTCTTCCTCTTTTCCTCTCTTATTTTACTTGGTTGATAATCGTCTGTATTATCCAGTCACGGTGTCTTTGACTCGTAGCAATACAGTGGTTAAAACTTGATGCACGTCGATGGGAAAAGAGAGATTTCAAATTTTGCTTCGGTTGATGAAAATCATACATTAGCATCCCTCATGAAGAGCGCGTGCGAGAGCGTGTGTGTGTGTGCAGCAATGGAGAAGAGAGGAGACACAGGTTTGGGTGGACTCCAAACACAATAGTGTTAGGGTTATGAGTCCTTATTCTTTTATGTAGAATGAATGTTCAGTGTTAGTTCTCAGTAGTCTCCGGCCGCCCAACACTTAGGCGCAACACATTGGGCTTTACCACCCCAACAACCTCCCACTTAAAGGACAATGTGCCTTTAAGCTGGGGTGACAATGTATATATATATACAATACATGTAGACAATGGCCATGATCATCTACCCAATGCCCATGAGTGCCCGACAATGTGCAAACCGCTTTGAAAGTAAGCCCTTTGTTAGAAGATCAGCAGGGTTTTTAGTGGTGTGAATCTTGGCAAGCTACAATCGCTTGTCCTCAAGCACCTCAGGAATGAAGTGATACTTCACATCCACATGCTTTGTCTTTGCATGAAACACTGGATTCTTTGCCAATTGTATAGCACTTTGGCTATCACAATGTAACACAGGCATCTCAACATTGATTCCCAAGTCTCCCACCAGCCGGCCAAGCCATATAGCTTCCTTGCAAGCTTCTGAAGCTGCAACATATTGAGCCTCTGTAGTAGACAAGGTAACACAATCTTGCAAACGAGATCGCCATGAAACTGCACCTCCAGTGAATTCAAAAACATAGCTTGAAGTGGACCTTCTCTTGTCCAAGTCTCCTGCATAATCTGCATCCGTGTAACCAATTACACATGCTTCCTTTCTTCCAAAGAAAATGCACATGTCTTTTGTACAATTCAAATATCGCATAACCCCTTTCACTGCCTCCCAATGTTTCTTGCCTGGATTTGACATATATCTCCTAACAACTCCCACTACAAAAGCAATATCAGGACGTGTAGTAATCATAGCATACATCAAACTCCAAGATGTAGATGAATAAGGCACTTGTACCATTTCAGCCTTTTCCTCTTCAGACTTAAGGAAATAATTTTTGAAAAGTTTCACATATGGAGGCAATGGAGTACTGAATGCCTTAATACCAGTTGAAGAGCGCGTGCAAGTGTGTGTGTGTGTGTGTGTGTGTGTGTGTGTGTGTGTGTGTGTGCAACAATGGAGAAGAGAGGAGACACAGGTTTGGGTGGACTCCAAACAGTGTTAGGGTTATGAGTCCTTATTCTTTTATGTAGAATGAATGGTCAGTGTTAGTTCCCGGTAGTCTCCGGTCGCCCAACACTTAGGTGTGGCACATTGGGCTTTACCACCCCAACACCTCACTCATACATCTTGAGCCAGGAACGGATTGGACACACAGCAGGCATGCGTGAGAGAGAGAGAGATAAAGAGAGAATGCAATTTTTTCTAATATGATGGGAGAGAAAGTCTGCAGTGGTGTAGAGAGTGTAGATGGAGTTGGGTTCGGATGATGGCCCACATACTTCTATTTTCTATCTGGCCGACGATGATTATACACTTGGCATGTCTCACTCATACATCTTGAACGTAGACCCTTGCATAGAAGATTGTGGATTCAGTGTTCCACATCCTTCAAAAAATCATGCAAGCATTCAAATTCAATCAAAATGTGACCCACGGAAAGGATTTGGTTATATTTTGGGTTTCTTGCTTCCGAGTAACCCAAAGAAACTCCAATTAGTATTCAATCAACCTAAGCGGACAATTACCAGTCAACCAAAATGAAAGTCAATGTGGGGCTTGTACATAGTGGTGTACATAGAGTTAAATCCCCCCAATAGAGTGCTAAAACCCCCCAAAAGAGTGCGGGACCGGTGCAACTAGTCACTTGCACCTACATGAGGGAAAGCTCCCCCATACCTTACTATTTCCCCATCAAACGATATCTTTATTAGCTGGTGGGAGAAACAGATCACAACAAGTAGGCAAAAACAGGAATACATGTCACTTCCTTCAAGGATCGGAGCTACCTCTCGTCCCTATGTGCGTTGGCTTGGTCGACATGTAGGCCAAATGTGGTGCACTTCATAAAGCACACAAAGTGCTTTAGGAGCTTTGTGTCTGTGATGTCATCTCTTGGAATGCACTAGTTGTGGGATATGCCCAAGTTTCCTAAGAAGCTTTGGACTATTTTGGGTGGATACCAAGCAAGGGTGTCTCTCCAAATGCAATCAAGAGAGCAGTGCCAAGAAAGTAGCAACATCCACCAATACAAAATCAGTGGTGTAGAGAGTGTAGGTGGGTACGATGATAGAGCTGGGTTTGAACGATGGTCCATGTGCTGCTAATTTCTCTCTAGTGTACGGGCAAGAAAGAAAGGCATCAAGCACCTCTCTCTCTCTCTCTCTCTCTCTCTCTCTCTCTAAATGTAGGGCTTATGTAGATAGTGTTGGCATGACTATTCACTGCCCAACATCTTACCATTGTACTGTTGGTAAGAGCGAGCAAGACATGCCACGGGTCACGTAAGCTAGTCATAGTTTTAAATTTCAAATCTGACCCTTGGATTTACTTTTGATGAAAACCATGACATAGCTGGTACCAAAATTCTTTATGTCTCACATAAGGGAGTATCTTTAGAGATTTTTTTGTTTTAATAGAAGGAAAAGGTGAGGGGGTAGTAAGGTGGCAGCTTGAGGAAGTTCAAGCAAGAGATGGGAGTCAATGGCATAGGCCATGAGTATTAAAGTTTAGGCATCTCAAGTGAACTACCCAATGTGATCCCATTGCTTGGTTTGGATTTTAGGTACTTATTTTACTTATTTGTCAAAATCTTGGGTAGGGCAATTTAGTGGGATTTCTATATTAGCAACCCCTTGCCTCCATTGTATACACATTTAGTTATTCACTGCCAAGGTTGATTGGTTCAGGAGACTCTCTCTCTCTCTCTCTCTCTCTCTCTCTCTCTCTCTCTCTCTCTCTCTCTCTCTCTCTCTCTCGTGCTACCTCCGCTTGGTCTCTACGCGTTTGCATCATCGACGTTGACATGGTATTAGAGCTTGGTGTAGCTTGGTGATTGAAGCCCTTGGCGTAGAGAAGAACCCATGAAGATTGCCCCCACCCCCCTTCCTGGTGAATCTTTGGCCCTAGTGTTTGAAAACGTTGGGAAAAGGCAGGTGTTTTCATTGTGGCAAGGTTGGCACAGGAAGAAACCGTCTCAATAAGGAGCACATCAAATCCCTATGGAACCTGCACACTATGAGCGTTTCCAAACGCTGTCGACATGAGACCTATTCACGTCACCTACTTCGTACCTGGCCTTGTAGTTTCCACCACTCTCCTTCTCTCCCATGCTTGGTGCTAGTTGATCTTTGAGCTGCTAGCATTTTGACACGTTGCAGGCATTTGTACCATCCATCGTACATGTGTGAACTTCACAAAGGCATGGACAACAATTCCCCCACTCTCGTGCTCACACGTGCATCCTGAAATGCTATTTCATAATATATAATATCTAACTTTACCAAATGATTTTCTCATATTAAACTGATCACTTAATATGGGAAGATAAAATGGGAACAAGAGTTAGTATATATATATGTGCTTCTAGATTTATCTCAACAAGGGGACCGAAAGGAGAAATGGTTGCATCTCAATAGGGGTCCAAAAGGAGACGGTCTATCAAAGAGTAATGTGCAATAAGTGCTTCTATATTTACCTCAGCAAGGGACCAAGAAGAGAGATGTTTACATCTCAAAAGGGGTCCAAATGGAGGTAGTCTATCAAAGAGCACCGTGCATCTAATGGAGCTTAAAAGACCTTAGGGTTAGCTTCATTAAAGACCTCCAAAAGTTAGCGTTAAAAAGTCCTTTGACCTTATGCAAGCTAGGGCTAACTTCGAGGTGGAAATCGTACCCAAGCATGAAGCGATAAGACGCTTAAAGTGGTTGGGGAAAATTTGCCCAAAGCTTGAGGTGATTTTTATGCTTAAATGACTAAGGTTTTTGAAATGTTAAATTCAAAGATAAATTCTCAAGAGGCATGAACTTCCATGATTGATTGACTAAGGCTTGAAGTATTCAATTCAAAACAAATGACTTAAGAAGCATAAAAGACACATGCTTGCTTTCAATTCAACCAAATGACTTAATAAGCATAAAAGACACATGTTCAATGATCCTCATGATGTGCTTGAATACTATTGGTTAGGTTTTAAAGGGGTCCAATGAGAATTTAAATACATAAAAATAAATAATTAAGTTATTTCTCTCAAAGAGGAAAAAGAGGACACATGTCCAAATCAAATAATAAAATAATACGAGAGAGAGAGAGAGAGAGAGAGAGAGAGAGAGAGAGAGAGAGAGGTGACCAAGTATGAAAGTGGGGGTATACTCTCCCCCAAACACACACACACACACACACAAACATTCTCTCATTGTGTGGAGTGCAAAAATGAAAGACCTCCATCTCCTTCTCTAAGTTTGTTGAGAAGTGGAGAGCCTACACCAACACTCTTGGCTATGGAATGCAAATCCAACCAAGAGCCATGCTTCAATGCTTAAGCTTTTCATATTCTTCATCTTCATTACTATGCTATTATGCTATCCTAAGCAAGAAGAGTGATGATAAGTGAGGAACTATTTCTTTCTTGTATGGAATGTTTCTTCTTTCTCTTCCCCACCCTCATTCCCTGCTACCTCTCTCCACCTTCGAAGGTGTTTGAGGCCTTGGGATTGAGGCTTGGGATAGTTAATGATTTTTGCAAAGTTTAAGTTAAGCTTGTGATACATGAAGCTTTCCATCTTCATAACATCACCACGGTCACAAGGAACACAAAGATTGTATTGTAACAAAGTCTCTCTTGATGAGAGAATCTATAATACAAATGCGTTTTGGAGGAGGGACCGGTTCCAAGTACATCCGATCCTCAACTATTGTCATTTTCTCTAATACTCTCTCTCTTGCAAGTATTGTTCATGCCAAATTAATTAAGTACAATGTTTATGTTGCTACCACCAATTAAGTTCACCCTCTATGTTTTCAAAGTGATCTCACAAAAATACTCACCTTAATTCTCTTAATTCCGCTATTCTCAAAGTTAATAGGCCATTCCCATTACACGCTACCAACAATGAGTGAGTGAGGACATATTGGGCATGGTCAAGCAGCATCGATAACTTGATCTTCAAAACTATAGTAAAATTCGAGGCCACTACATGGTTTGGAATTGTGTACCTATTTGGCTTCTTTGCTTTGAAATGGAAATGTTGAGTGAAAAGATGAGCTAGGTCTTCGCCTAGTTTAAGGACCATATTGCCAAATGTTGTTGATGGTGTATTTTTGGAGAAGACACCTATCCTTTTCTTTTCCCTTGACCTCAAATGTTTGCCTGATGCAGGTAGCTTTTTGGCTTCTGGAATAATCTCCTTGGTAATCTGTACTTCTACTACTTGTTCTGTTGTATCTGTCATCCTGGCTATGCCATCCTCTTGAATGGAGCTGTGGAGTTCATACGCTCTTTGAAAATCCACTCCACATGGTAGCAATTCATAGTAATAATGTAGTTTGAGCCACCTGTGTGGTTCGGCCAATTTAGGATCCGTCGCTACATCATATATTTCTCTTGGCATTAGTTGCATTTCCACTACCTTCCCTTATGGTGTCTTGAAGGTTCCATGGAAGATCTCCACTGGATGTTTCTCGAGTAGCTCTTCTTCTGCATAGGTCTTCTTTGCGACCCCTATGGAATCTCATTACAGCTAAAAGGGAGTTCTTCTTTACTGCGGCCGGCGAGATTTGCATTGATCATGGGTGCAAGAATACATAATTATAGGATTAGGTACATTTTAGAGTAGGAATGTCCTTGTGCTCTACATGAATTGTGATCAATCATTTTGAAGTTGAGAACCAAACTATCATCATCAAAAGCTACAGATACAAATTTGTGACAATTTCTTTTGTACTAGGCTATTAATTGCGATTAATAGTTATTTCAACAATTAGGATCCATTTTTGGGGTTTTTATCTGCATTTCGGTGGAAGAAATTGAATAATGATAGGATTTCACTTTTAAAAGATTTTGGATGCAAAAAGACCATATTCTGATCAGTTTTTGGCTTGAAGGGATTTGAAAATGAAAAAGGGATGATGCACAACTTTGGAATGTACATTTAGCTTGAAAGTTGATGTGTGGGCTAGTGAGAGTATGTAGGAGCAGGTGATGACCAAACTTTACCAAGGTCTATCATTTTTTACTCCTGAAATTAATAGCTAGGTTTGATTTTTGTTGACTTTTTGGCACTCTAAAGTTATGGGGTGTTTGATCATGATGTCCCAAAGCACTGAATGTGGTTTGATTAAGCCTTTTACTTGTGCTCTACAATGTTCCAATGGTTGTGTTGTCGCTCTTTTGTATGTTGTATAGTTGATCACATTATTCTATACACATGTATCAGCTAGTGCTTTGATGTTGAATCCATCCTTCAGAGTTACGATTATATGCATGTGAAATCCATCCTACCATTCGTCATTGGTCTCTACCTCATCATCTGCTAGGGGTTGAATCTGGAGGGTATTGAGTGGTAGAACTTGAGGAAATTGGTTGCCTTGCTACTTTACTCTTTAGAACGTAAATGTGTGCTTCCTCTTGGGCTTCTTTAATCACCTACTACCTTTTTAGCTTTTGTTCCTTCATTACAGTCATTCTTTGCTAAGTCGTTAGTTAAGGGCAGATGGTATTTGTGAAGTCGACATCCACTAATCCAATTTTCCATTATTTCTCCATCTAATATAGCTTTTTTGATAGCACCACTTGGTGAAACATTCTCAATGACAAAAAGGACCGTGTCCCTTTTTCTTAACGTTGTTTCAATGAGTAAACTAGACCCAAATCCCCTTGTTTGAAAATTTTCGTCAGCAATTGTGAGTTAGAAAACTATTTTTGTTTTGGTTTTTGTGTATATATATGGGCAATGGCCGCTAATATTTGTTCATCGAGTCGTTCTAAGTCCTCGAGTTGTTCTTACAACTTGTGCCCTTACCATTCTAGCTCAACTCTAAGAGTGGGTAATAAAAATTCCATGGGTAGAATTGCATCTAATCCATAGAGCAAGTTAAAAGGAGTTGTGTTCAAGGCTATTTTGAATGAAACTCAATACACCCACAAGACTGAATGAAGATGAATCTCCCAGTCTGTTCTACCTAAACTAACAATCTTGGTAAGCACAGATCTTAGAATCTTTTTGTATGTTCTGCTTGACCGTTCCCTTAAGGATGAAAGGGTGCGGATTTGTTATGTATCACCATGAACTTTATTAGCAAATGTTTGATCACTTCATTGAGAAAATGCAAACCTCTATCACTTACAAACTCAATAGGAAGTCCATACCTAGTGAATATGCGTTCATATAGGAATGCATTAGTGGCTCTAGCATTGTTATTCCTAGTGGCTCTTGCCTCAACCAATTTGGTTAAGTAATCCGTGGCCATAATAATATATTGCACCTTAGCTTTGTATGCCGATGATTGTATTGGACCCACAAAGTCTACTCCCTACTTAGCAAATATGCGAGCTCCCATCATAGGTTGCGATGACATACTATCAATTCATGTCGGCATCTTTGCTCGTTGACATGAATCACATCGTTAAACATATTCTTTGGCATTGGCAAACATTTTTGGACACCAAATGCCTGCCATCAATATAGCTTTGGCCATGGTTTCATGAGAGAAATGGCACCCTCCTTCAAGACCCGTGTGCGCTTGTTTCAAGATAGGAAGGCATTCGTCTTCATTGGCACACAACCTAAGCACTTGGTCCTTTCCTTGTCGATAGAGCTGATCCCCAGTCATTGAATAGTTGGCTGCTTCACTCTCTATTGTTCTTTGTCGTTGTTTACTCATATCTTCAGGGAATGTTTTACTAGTCAGATATTTCACCAAATATCTACTCCATTTTGAGAGCTTGTAAAGCACAAGGGGCTTCATATGGTTTTTCCCTTGTAAATGATTTCATCTCTGAATATATGATTAGCTTGACCTTTCTTATTATTTATTTTGAAAGAACTCTAGTTGGGTGACATCTATAACATGTGGGATGCCCATGCATCACCTGCATATGGTACCAATGCTAACTAAATGTTGTATTGTTTCCATGGGTGCAGGTGAGGGTTACCTTCTCTACTATGGTTTTCAAAGTTCCTTGGCTTGAAGATGACGTACTATCATATCTTTTGGCGCTTGATTTCAACACTTGTGTATAAAGACTATTCTGTACTGTACTATGAATGGGAATTATATCACCTTTTCATTGACATAGTTTCTATGTCTCTCATCAAATAGATCTTTAAGACGGGGCCTTGGGATTGTTCCTATAGCCTAAAAATCTCTCTTCTTTTTCTTCTCTCTCTCTCTCTCTCTCTCTCTCTCTCTCTCCCCTTTCACATTCGGTTGTCACGCTCATCGCAATCGCGCACAACCTTTCATCTATCACTCTCTTAGTTGGCCCTAATAAAATAGGTCGCACTACAGGAAAAAGGGAGAAAGGCCTACAAATTTTCTTTTGTGTATCTTTAGTTTGTGAAAGGTTCCTCTCTTTAGCGGCTTGGTGCCACATTCTCACATTTTGTTATTTGAGAAGCCTCACTTGAGTCTTCACATTGTTTTGTGGAGTCCTCTTCTAAACATCACATGCACTGTTATTTCAAACGCTCTTCCATGCATCACATACACTCTCTTTTAGGGCACTTGACCCCTCTCTCTTCCAGTAATACAACACATGTATAGACTTAAACAGTATCCTTTCCACTCTCCCTTTGATAAAAAGGTAAAGGTGCCAAAAAGATTCCAAGGTGCCACATTATGAAGGTGGCCCATATGTGGTATTTGAATGCCCAAGATGTAAAGGTCGATTGTAAAATCAAGCTACATAGATGACAACATCCAAACATATACTTTTAGATTGTGAGCTCAAATGTTGTGCTTAAATACCCAAGATCTAAGGGCGTGATGTATATGAGCTCTCCATACATGTTCTTTTAATGTATATGTTCTTGTAATTTGAGAAATTTTTATGGCCAGTAGGAATATCATACATGTTTTTTTCATCGCAACAACATACTAATATTAATGCTTTAGAGGAGAAGATAGTAATAGAGGAGAAGATAGTAAGGCGTACATTTGAAATTTTACTTCTTGCATTGATTGGTATTTTATTTTTGTTTCTTTGACGTCTAAATTTATTTATTTCTTGGCCTGCTAAAGGCCTTAGTATCCATATAGATGAAGTTGGGTCAAATCTTTTTTATGAAAACATTAAAATATTTTTTTGTTTTAGTTTTTCAATGTGTTTTTATTTTATTTTCTTTTTTTGAAATTTTGTTTTCAACTGATAATATGTCATGTACACCTTTCACCTCATTACTTAAGTGAAGTCTTTCCTAATATATAAACCATTTGTAACTATATATGTCCCCCCTTCGGACACATGGCATGATCTCCTTTCTCAAGCCAGTGCACCCTATAGTCATGGTGACACAATAGGTGATTGTGTGTGTGTGTGTGTGTGTGTGTGTGTGTGTGTGAGAGAGAGAGAGAGAGAGAGATAGATACATGGTGGCGTCTACTTCTTGGTCAGTTACGTGAGATAGTCAGATTAAAGGAATACAAAAGAAGCGGTGTAGAGAGTGTAGATGGGTACGATGATAGAGCTGGGTTTGAATGGCCCATGTGCTTCTACTTTCTCTCTGGTGTACAGGTAGGAGAGAAAGGCATCAAGCACCTCTCTCTCTCTCTCTCTCTCTCTCTCTCTCTCTCTCTCTCAATGTAGGGCTTATGTTGATAGTGTTGGCATTACTATGCACTACCCAAAACTTTACCATTGTAGTGTTGGTAAGAGCGAGTGAGACATGCCACGGGTCGCGTAAGCTAGCCATAGTTTTAAATCTCAAATTTGATCCTTGGATTTACTTTTGATGAAAATGATGACATAGGTGGTACAAAGTTTTTTATGTCTCACATTAGGGAGTATCTTTAGAGGTCTGTTTGGTTTAATAGAAGGAAAAGGTGAGGGGGTAGTAAGGTGGCAGCCCGAAGAAGTTCAAGCAAGAGATGGGAGTGGATGGAATAGGCCATGAGTATGAAAGTTTACGCATCTCAAGTGAACTACCAAATGTGATCTCATTGCTTGGTTTGGATTTTAGGTATTTATTTTACTTATTTGTCAAAATCTTGGGTAGGGCAATTTACTAGGATTTCTATATAAGAAACCCCTTGCCTCCATTGTATACACATTCAGTTATTCATTGCCAAGGTTGATTGGTTCAAGAGGCTCTCTCTCTCTCTCTCTCTCTCTCTCTCTCTCTCTCTCTCTCTCTCTCGTGCTCACTCCGCTTGGTCTCTACTCATCCGCATCGTCTTCTTTGACATGGTATTAGAGCTTGGTGTAGCTTGGTGATTGAAGCCCTTGGCTTGGAGAAGCGCCCGTGAAGATTGCCCTCACACCCCTTGCTGGTGACCCTCTACCCCTAGTGTTTGAAAATGTTGGTCAAAGGTAGGTGTTTTCATTGTGGCAAGGTTGGCACCGGAAGCAAGTGTCTCAACAAGAAGCACATCAAATCCCTATTAAACCTGCACACTATGAGCGTTTCAATGCTATCGACAGGAGATCTATTCATGTCACCTACTTCGGACGTGGCCTTGTAGCTCCCATCCCTCTCCTTCTCTCCCACGCTTGGTGCCAGTTGATCAGCGAGCTGCTAGCATTTTGACATATTGCAGGAATTTGTACCATCTATCATACATGTGTGCACTTCACGAAGGCATGGACAACAATTCTCCCGCTCTCTTGCTCACACGTGCATCCTAAAATGCTATGTGATAATATATAATATCTAACTTTACCAAATGATTTTCTCATATTAAACTCATCACTTAATATGGGGAGATAAAAGGGGAACAAGAGTTAGTATATAAATATGTGTTTCTACATTTATCTTAACAAGGGACCAAAAGGAGAAATGGTTGCATCTCAATAGGGGTCCAAAAGGAGACGATCTATCAAAGAGCAATGTGCAATAAGTGCTTCTAAATTTACCTCAGCAAGGGACCAAGAGGAGAGATGGTTACATCTTAAAAGGGGTCCAAATGGAGGTAGTCTATCAAAGAGCAACGTGCATCTAATGGAGCTTAAAAGACCTTAGGGTTAGCTTCATTAAAAACATCCAAAAGTTAGCGTTAAAAAGTCCTTTGACCTTATGTAAGCTAGGGCTAACTTCGAGGTGGAAATCGTACCCAAGCATGAAGTGATAAGACGCTTAAAGTGGTTCGGAAAACTTTTCCCAAAGCTTGAGGCGATTTTTATGCTTAAATGACTAAGGTTTTTGAAATGTTAAATTCAAAGATAAATTCTCAAGAGGCATGAAAGTCCATGCTTGATTGACTAAGGCTTGAAGTATTCAATTCAAAACAAATGACTTAAGAAGCATAAAAGACACATGCTTGCTTGATTGATTAAGGCTTGAAGTATTAAATTCAAAACAAATGACTTAAGAAGCATAAAAGACACATGCTTGCTTAATTGACTAATTCCTTGAAGTATTCAATTTAACCAAATGACTTAATAAGCATAAAAAACACGTGTTCAAACGATCCTCCACATGTGGCCCTCATGATGTGCTTGAATGCTATTGGTTAGGTTTTAAAGGGGTCCAATGAGAATTCAGATACATAAAAATAAATAATTAAGCTCTTTGTCCAAATGAAATAATAAAATAATACAAGAGATAGTGAGAGAGAGAGAGAGAGGTGTGACGAGCATGAGAGGGGGCGTATACACACACACACACACACACATTCTCTCATTGTGTGGAGTGCAAAAATGCAAGAGCTCCATCTCCTTCTCCAACCTTGTTGAGAAGTGGAGAGCCTATACCAACACTCTTGGCTATGGAATGCAAATCCAACCAAGAGCCATGCTTCAATGCTTAAGCTTTCCATCTTCTTCATCTTATTACTATGCTCTTCTGCTATGCCAAGCAAGAAGAGTGATGATAAGTGAGGAACTATTTCTTTCTCTATAAAATGTTTCTTCTTCCTCTTCGCTACCCTCATTCCTCGCTAGCTCTCTCCACCTTTGAAGGTGTTTGAGGCCTTGGGACTAAGACTTGGGGTAGTTAATGCTTTTTGCAAAGTTTATGTTAATCTCATGATGCATGAAGCTTTCCATCTTCATAACATCACCAAGGTCACAAGGAACACAAAGATTGTATTGTAACAAAGTCTCTCTTGATGGAAGAATCTATAATACAAACACCTTTTGGAGGGGGGACCAGCTCCAAGTAAATCCGGTCCACAACTATTGTCATGTTCTCTAATACTCTCTCTCTTGCAAAAGTATTGTTCATGCCAAGTTAATTAAGTACTATGTTTATGTTGCTACCATCAATTAAGTTCACCCTCTATGTTCTCAAAGTGATCTCACAAAAATGCTCACCTTAATTCTATTAATTCCGCTATTCTCAAAGTTCATAGGCCATTCCCATTACACGCAGCAACAATGAGTGAGTGAGTACATATTGGGCATGGTCAAGAAGCATTGATAACTTGATCTTCAAAACTATTGTAAAATCCGAGGCCTGAACATGGTTTGGAATTGTGTACCTGTTTGTCTTCTTTGCTGTGAAATGGAAATTTTGAGTGAAAAGATGAGCTAAGTCTCAGCTAGTTTAAGGACCACATCACCTGTGGTATCTTATTCAGTATTAGCGAGAACCACGATTAATTTGTCAAACCATGGGACGAAACTGAATCGACTAGTGCATAGAGGCTACAAGAGGTTGTCAATATCTTGGAAAACAACTAACAACTCGCATCTAACTCAAGATACACTCAAGTGACAATCGCTCATCGGCAAACAATTCACATCCGTTACATCATCGAATGATATCCAAACATAACAGAACTTCTAGGAAAAATTTATATGACCTAAGCACACATGCCTATGGTCTCAAACCCCACTTTAGGTCAAGTTCCAAAATCGCCTTTATTAACAGCAGTAGATTTTTGACCTAGTCGTTTTTGACCCAGAATGCATCCAAATGCTTAGCAATTTTGCCCCAATACCCCGCCTATGCTTAGTTTTTGATTTGAAAGTGTAAATTCCTAGTTATGATGAAATTAAGCCACGGGTTGGCGATGCCAAAATCTACAAAATACTGTGAACGACTTACGTCAATGCATAGAGCTCTTACCTGCGGTTGCAATGCAACAAACGCAATCAGAGGGTCATTTGGGTCCACTCTGTGTTTTATTTAAACCACTTTTGAGTTTATAGGTCCCAAATTTGGGTTACAAGGGTGTTTTGGACTAGACTTTGACTTTTCATGAGTTTTTGATGTCCAAATGGCTTGAAACTTGGTTGGTGACTTGAACAAGATGTATACAAGGGATCTGTTAGGTTTTGGTCAAAATCTGATGCTGAGGTACACCGATTGCAATCGTAGTACCTGAGCTTTTTTGGGTGAAAACTGGATGGTCATGGACCCCTATGCCTGCCTAGCCCACTGATGATTTATTTCCAAGTTTGGACTTAAAATGAACAAATTAGAGCAATTTTTCACTGTTTGACCTTATTTTACTACGTCTAACCATATTGGGTTTTCCTGATGAAATTTGGTTGGAGCCTGGAGTTAGTTGAAGTTAGTTTTAGAGCTTTCACTGCTTCCATGATGTGCTGCTACCATCAGCCTACTCCACTCTCTGATTTTGACTTGATTAGGCACTTTATACCCCGTCTTGGGAGATTTTCTAGACTTGTGCCTTTTTCAGGCATTCCTTGGATACCCATGTGATATTTGAGCATCCCTAAGTCACCTTTTGGTCTTTGGCATTGGTTCGGCCACAATTCTCCCTTTGTGTGATCATTCAAGACTGAAATGATTATATCTGTACTTGTAGGAGATTCTGAGATCCATTCGAAGTTTTCTACAACTGTACTGACTCTTAGTCGGACAGGTAAGCCCTTCAAACTATCCATCATTATTTTTAACCGGATTTTGGTAGTTGTAGGTCAAATTTTCCCGTTTCGGTTATGTTTGACAAATTAGGCCCATTCCATGAGCAAAATTTGTGCATTTTCCTTGAAAATCCAAGAGAGTGTATCTTTAATTGAGTTCCAGGCCTGGGCCAAATCAAAAGTTGTAAAACCTGCATCTGGGGGCCCCAATCGCGATCGTACCACAAAGGCCAAAATGAATTTTGACACCTACAGATTGTAGGCGAGGCTGAGGGGAGGTTTTTTGTAGATTTTGTCCCGAGTTTTTGTCAGTGAGGTACACTGACCTTGTGGGGAGCACATTGATGTGTTTTGTGCTTGAAAAAAGTTTTGTTTGGATGCCTCTAAGGGCCCTTGACCTATTTGACCCGATCGACTTTGATTTGACCCCTTCGCCCGTTTGTGCATTGATTCGCGCTTGCATGCGTAATAGACTTGATCTTCACTTGATGAGGAACATACCTATGAAATCTGGTATGAAATGCTGGCTCCGACCGTCCGTACGGGGTAGAAATGTGGCAGCTCGCTCTAGGTCAAGAAGCTCTCTTCTTCTCTCTCAAAATGTGAAAATGAACAATGAGCTAGAATTTGGCCTACCTGACCTATATCTTCCCGAGGCTTTCGTGACATAGGGCTGATTTTCCTTACCTTTGATCCCGACATAATCTGCATACCACCTGTGGGTCGAACCGCTTGTCATTCCGGCGTCGTATGACCACTTGATGCGATTTTGGTGAAATGTAGTCATGATCATTAAGGCTGAAATTCGACATCTTCAAATTAGCTTCATATCTTCCATGCTTGATAACCTTATCATGATACTTCGGCGTTTGCTTTCAGAACTTGATTCCGACACTTGTGAGCGATATTTTCAATTTTTGATATTTTATTAACGAAAATCAAACAAAATAAATTGAAAATACTTATTAACTGGCAAAAATTAGCCAAAATTATTATACTCACCCCTAAGCATATATTTTCACTAGAAGCATCCCAATGCTTCGGATTTTGTCATTACAGCTCATTATTATGTTGGTCGGATGATAAAAGCGCTAAAAATGCCAGATTTTGATCAAATATGTTCGAAATTGAACTCTAAAAAATGAAAAAACACACACATTATGTACATATACACACGTTAGACCCCTTAATGGTCCTGACTGCTACTAGATTCATCAATTACTCCCCCCTTCCTTGACTGAGTCGTCTCGGACGAAGGTTGGGTGCATGTGCATGTGTTTTGAAATCTGTGTCTATGCATGGCCGTGTAATGTGACCCTAAACTCATGTTTGAGACAATGCGTTGGGTAACAAGGTGTTGTGTGAGATGCAGGTACTGAATGTAGTTTTCAGTGGCTTTTGATGGCGAGGGTAGCTGTGTATGGAATAGAAGAGCTTGTAGTCGAATTGCTCTTTCCCTAATTGTTGGTGTTGGTGTGATGGAAACTATTTTTGGAACCCATTTTTATACGGTTTGTTGCATCTTTACAGATTCGAATTTAGTTTCCTGAATTTTCATAGGTTTCCACTGCCATTTTGGAGGTTCATGCTTCCTGTTTTGAGTTTTAGGTTTCCTTTCGAGCTTTGTCACCAAATTTTTGGTTTTCTCCAAGTTTGGTTGCCATTTCCGCTATGGAGTAACTCCTGAAGGTCTTTGATATGGTGCTCCTTTTGTTTGGAGTTTGTTCTTGGGTAGCCATATCTGGCTCGGTTTGTTCGGCATAATTCTTTTCTTTATCCATACTTTCCGAATAGCCTTTTTGGTGTTTTTGGCTGATGAGCTGGTTGCTTTTTGTCGATGGGGATACTCGGCCACGAGTGATCTGTTGTGGCGAATGGAGTCATGTACGTGTTAGAGTCGTGCGTGTACATCAACGCGTGTTCTGACCATTCAATGCTGCATTGTACATTCTCATCCATGGAACTCCCAAACATAGTGATTCTCTGATTTCTCCGTCTTTCATTACGAAAAATTGATGAGGACAACTATTTCCATCAATATTGATTGGTAAGTTTACTATCCCCAATGTTGGCATTGTTGCTCCGTTTTCGGCTTGTAAATCACGTGTGGATTGCACTAGGGGTTCATCTGTAAGCATCTTGTAAGTTGAGAAGTCGACCACATTGACTCTTGCTCCTGTGTCAATCAATGCTCGTTGATATCTGCCATGCAGAAGTCTGACATTGATGCGAACATCGATTCCTGTTTCTCATTGCTCATCAGTGTGAATTATCGAAAGAGGAATTTGAGCCATATCTGCTGGTTGAGGAAGTCTTTGTTGTTGTAAGTTTTGTTTTCATTTTAAAATCCTGATTCTGGCCTCCTCCTGCGCTTGAGCTTTTGTCTCATTTGCTTTGTTCTTACGCTCCTTCGCAGCGTGTATGTTGGCAAGCATCTCTAAGGTTAGTGGTAGGTTGTACTTCTTTAGTCTGCAACCACTAATCCACTTAGGCATTTCCTCTCCCTCTAATGTCGCAAGTTTAATGGCACCGCTAGATGATATGTCATGAATCACATAGGGTCCATTGCCTCGCTTTTTGAGTTTCCGGGAATGTTGTTTCAAGGTATACATTAAGACGTAATCCCCCGTAGCAAATTCCTTGCTGATAACATGTTGATCAAAGAATGATTTCATGTTTCATTTTTGCACGTAGATTGATGCAACGGATCTCAATCTAGTTTCATCCAGTTTTTCCAGGACATCTACCTGATTGGATAATTCATGGCCCGTCCATTCTAATTCTTTAGCGATCCGAAGCGTGGGGATAAGAAATTCAAGTGGAAAAATCGCTTGAATTCCATAAACCATGTTGAACGGAGTCGTTCCGATTGATGTTTTGTAAGCTACTCTATATGCCCATAAAGCTGAATGCAGCTTTTAATCCCAGTCAGCTCTCGATTCACTAACAATTTTGGTGAGAATTGTCACCAAAATCTTGTTCGTAGGCTTTCTGCTTGGCCGTTAGCTTGTGGGTGATAGGGAGCTGACTTCCTGTGAACTACCATGAATTCATCCAATAGGGGAATTCGATCACTTCATTGATGAAGTGAGTTCCTCTATCACTCACTATCTCTATTGGTAAGCCATATCTAGTGAAAATGTTCTCATACAAAAACGGTGCTGTCGTTTTTGCATCATTTATGGTTGTTGCTTTTGCTTCCACCCATTTCGTTATATAATCTGTTGCCACAATAATGTATTCAGCGTGCGTTTTATATCCAGGAGGCGCAATCGGTCCTACAAAATCTATTCCCCATTTCGCAAACGCTCTTGCCCCCATCATTGGCCTCAAGGGCATATCATCTCATGCTCTAGGAATCTTTGTCTTCTGGCAATCGTCACATTGTTTTACAAACTCTTCAGTGTCCATGAATAGTGTAGGCCACCATATTCCTGCAATAAGAATTGCCTTGGCCCAGCTGAGAAATGTCCACCAGCTTGTCCGCCATGTGCTTGCTCTAAGATAGGAATGTATTCCTCTTCAGTCGCGCAAATTCTCAATTGATTGTCTTTTCCCTTCTTGTAAAGATTGTCCTCAATCAGTACATAGTTTTCTGCCTCTTTCGTGATCGTTTTGATACATGATCTACTCATCCCTTCAGGCAGTATCCTAGTGGTGAGGTATTCAAGAATGTAGTTACTCCATCGGGGTGCTACAAATAATTTGAATAGAGTCATGTGTTCTATTGGATTTTTAAATGTGCATCTAACGCATGATTTGATATGCATATGAACACTATGTTGCATTTTCGGCCAATACACACCCATTCTCATCAATCTTTGATACGTCTGTGCATACCCATTGTGAATCCTCGTTGTTTGTACATGAGCTTGGTTTACATACAACTCCTATTCACTCGATTCAACACAAATCCTAAGGATTTGATCCGATCCCTGTTTGTATAGCCTTCCCGCCAACATTACCAATGATCTAGATGCTGCAATGGTAGATGTTTGTCTTGTCACATTCAATGACCCGATAGTCAGCAAAAGAATTACGTCTTCGCTCCATCTTGGAACCATTTCTATGTTGAAAAGATATGCATCTGGAAAATCATCATCAACTCCTACCGGGTTTTCTCCATGTATCATTCTAGATAAATGATCCGCTCTTTGGTGTGTAGTTCCTTTTTTGACTACTATCGTGAAGTCAAAATCAAGCAGTATGATGAACCATTGAACAATCCTCCCCGTACTGCAAGGTTTGTTTACTAAATACAGCAGTGCTTGGTGATCAACGAAGAATACAAATTTATTGGAAACTAAGTAGTGTCTAAACGTTTTCACCGCATAGATTAAACCCAAACCCTCCCTCTCAGTTGTTGTGTAATTCTTCTCTGCATTTTTCAGTTGTCTACTAGAGTAACTTATTGGAAAATCCATGTTGTTCATTCCAGGTTGTGCAAGTATGCATCCTATAGCATATGCTGATGTATCTATATAGATGTGGAATATCTTTTCCCAATCCGGAGCCTTCAAAATTGGAGCGGAAATCAACCTTTGCTTCAAAGTTTGAAAAGATTTCTCGCACTCATCTGTCCACTCAAATTTAGTTATCAGCACGTAAAGTAGTTTTGCAATTATAGCATAGGAGTAGATAAATCTGCGATAATATCCACAATGGCCCATAAATGCCTGTACCTCCTTTACCTTTACTGGTCGTGGTAGATCAACAATGACGCTGATCTTCTCCATGTCTGTCAAAATACCGTTTTTGGACACTATATGTCCCAATATTTTGCCTTGTCTTACCATGACGACACATTTCTCTGGATTCAGGAAAATCCGATACAGTCTGCATTTTTCGAACACCTTGGTCAAGTGCTCTATGTGCTCCAATCTTACAAGAGAGTGAACGCACAAGTCATCCATGTAAATTTCTAGGAACTGTCTTATATATTCTTTAAAAGCATGACCCATCAGCCTCTGAAATGTGGCTGGTGCATTTGTTAAGCCAAAAGCCATTACCTGGAATGCAAAAATACCCCATTCAGTTGCAAAATCCGTTTTGTGCTGATCCTCTAGCTTTATTGCGAGTTGGTTGTAACACGAAAAGCCATCTAAGAAACTATAAGCCTCTTTACCTGCCACTCTTTCTATTACATGATCAGTAATGGGTAGGGGATAGTTGTCCTGAATTGTAGCAGCGTTTACTTTCTTGAGATTGACGCACACTCTTAACTTTCCATTTTTCTTCGGGACCACCACAATCGGTGAAACCCAATCGGTGTGCTCAATTTCGTAAATAAACTCTGCCTCCTTAAGTTTATCTATCTCCTCCTTGATCTTTTTTGCAAACGTCTCATTGTAAGTATAGGGACGTTGTCTGCTGGGTTTGGCGTCATTCTTAAGGGGTATTGTGTGTTGACAGATACTTGGATCCACCCCCTTAAAATCTTTGTATGACCATGCAAACACATCTCTATACTATTTAAGAGTAGCTACCAAAAGCTTTTTCTCGTCTTCAGTAAGATCCGTGGAAATATATGCAGGTTTTGGATCTTCTCCCGGCTCCGCTAGATCTATTCGTTTGTCTTTCTCAGGACGGTCGTATGATGTACCAGGTTTCTTCAATTCCCTCATCGGTTGTTGCACTATGATTTTTCTATCTTGTATGGTATACTTCTTATAATGGGACGGTGCATCCATCTTGTCAGAATTCGTGTCCTCATTTGTTTCCAATTCAGTTGTCCATATGTCTCTGAGGGTTCACTTGAGCTTATTGTACTCCGTTTTCCTCTCTGTTTTGGTCATTCCAAACCTTGTTTTCCCCCCTTTATGCGACACATTTGGATTTCCACACATCCAGACATTTCTATCATTCTCCACCTATGCCCACCCAATCCGACGAGGATGTGCAAACGCATCCCCCTTCAACCTGCCATATCTTGCACATCCGGGCTCTGTTTGACGAGCTGTCTGGACGAGCTTCTAGAGCATCTCGAGTACCACATTTCGGGACACATTCCCTGCATTTCGAACACCTTGACTTTCCATCATCATTATCTCACTTTGGAGGCCCCCCTGACCTAAAAAATCTTCTTAAGCATGCATTTCTGCTGCCACTTGTCTGCTGAGGTCTCCCACACTAGCTTTAGCCCTCTACCATGCACCTGTCAGCATACATAGCATTGCACTGTACACTTCCCAGCACGGACAAACTTTGGTTGCACCATCATTGCCCACCCCCTTGTTGAACATTTATGTTCAACCACAAACAAGCTTATTGCACTAAAAAAACTGCCACACCAAAACAAACTCTTTGCACATCACAAAACCACCTAACATATGTACAAAACCTGGCATTTGCTACATGCTTCCTTTGTTCATGCGGGTTTCGCAACCCCCTGCTTTACATGTCATCAACCCCCTGGGTCAAACACCTTACATTGGTTTTCTCCGTCCCCCTACAGCCTTGCATAGTGCGATACCAGGGCACATAGCCAACTGCATACCCAAACCGCCAGTAGCATACTTCTATTACTCCAAGCACTCCCTGGCAAACTGTCCACTCGCAACCAAGAACCTCCAAGAAAATTAAATAGAGCAATATCATGCTCACCATTCAAAGACATACCTACACCATCACTCGTACCAAACAGATCTAACATATTTGCCGTGCCCTCCCATCCATGTAAAGCTAGATCCTCATCTAGCAAATCATGTACCTGCTCAAAAACCCACTTCATAGCCGCTTTTATCAGCATCCCTTTCAACCACCATTCACAAATCCCTTTAGAAATCTCGGACACAATCTAGGAATTCGTATTCTCTGCCACCACAAAGTGCACTTGCTGCATAGGAAGCATCTCTATCTTTGACTCCGCACTACCCTTCTCACCTGCCATGCACTCAATTCCAACATCATCAAGATCTCCCTCATCAATCGGCCCATCAAGGTCGATAAGCACCACTTGCTTGTCGGCTTCCATCACCTGCTCTTCAAGCATCTTTTCTACTGCTGCATCATGATCCATCACAAGGAAGAGAGAAACTCGTTCTCTATCGCATTATCCTCATATTCATCTTCATCCATAAGCAAGGTTTCTCCATCCTTCTTGGCAAAACTCTGCACGTATTGCACTACCATGGCATACTCCACTGCCACTTTCATCAGCATGGCCATTAACATGGCACCGCACATCACCTTCACCTGCATATCATCACCTGTAGGCTCAGGCTCCTCCACTTGGTCTCCATCAAGCATAATGGTATGCACTGCTCCTTGCTCCTCGCACACATTCACTGTATCTCCACCCACTTGCAAGAGATCAAACTCATCATACCTTGACTCAGACAACTCAGTCTCCCAACTTGTGTCAACATCCAAAGAGCTACTTTCACTTGGCTCAACCTCGCCCTCTGTCTCAAGCTCAGGAATCTCCCCTAGCTTCATCGTTTCGATCTCATCTACAAACCGAACTGTTTGACCTTTACCACCCTCTGATGGAGCTTCTACCGCCATACCTCGACTTGGCAACACATCCTTTGCCTGATCGGGAACAACCTGCATATCTTCCACAATTGGAGCCGCTCTAGCTAGCATCGTCGACATAGGAACCACCCTATCTCTCTGCAACCACAGAACCCTCGGTTCCTCTTGCACATGCACCAATCCTTGGCTCGTCGGCTACCACTGCATCAACCTGCTTTGGTATCACAACACCTGGAAAACCCTGTCTAGCTTCACGCTTCTTGAGAATGTTCTTGGTTCGCCCTTTCGCTATAGCCACCGCTTCTTCGTATAACACCGGGCCGTCTATCTCAACCTTGTCGCGCACTTCCTCATGCAGGCAATCCATGAATGTCCTCAAATTTAAAATCCCAACATTCTCAGCAGCAGTTACCTTTATTAGCTTTCTCCGAAGGACCTCAAACTCCCATAGGAACGCTTGAAAATTCGCTTCCAAGCCTTGCTTCAAATTGTCCAGCCTTCTCTTTACTTCATCCAACTGGGCATCTGCTACATATTTGCTTCAAAAAGCCGCTTCTAGTGCTTCATGATCCACATTTTCCTCATTAGGCAGCCATCGAACCATAGCCTCGCTTTACCACGAACCAACAGAGGAAACACCTGTACCGCACCTTCTTCCCTCGACAAACCGCTTTCCAGCACGAACAAACCATAGTCTTGGAGCCAGGTTCTCGCATCTTCGATCCCAGTGAAAATGGGAAATCCCGTCCAAGCCATTACTTCTCTAGCAGCACCTGCTCTTCAAAGGCCGCACCTTTGGTATCACCAAAATCATCGCTTTCTCTTCAAACAGGAGCATCAGTGTGCTCCTCCTTGGCGGCACCAGAAGATGAAGAGGGGGAATGGGAAACACACCCGACACACAAACAACTGCCCCTATATAGCTCAGGGTATTCACAACACCCCTGTCCTCTCGAAAACACCTTCCAAAAAAGCAACTCACACTAGTAGGGCCTCGCCTGCGCTTCGCCCAACGCACACATGCGTTGCACAATCCTCAGAAAGCTACCACACTGATCTTGCTCGCTTCCAGCTCTTCCACATCTCGACACCTCTCTCTCTTTCTCTCTCACACACAGGGGGCCCAGGGGGGGCGCACACCCTCACACACACCAGCACCACACACCTGGGAGACAAGCAAAGAAGAAAGGGGGGAAGGGGGGAAAGACGATGCCAAAATCGACAGTGACAACTTCTTCTTCAAACCAGAAACCATGTACAAACCCCATGAACCGTGCTCCAAGCTACACCATGGCCATCGCCGCTTTATACAGAGAGGCACACACCTCCCTCGACAAAACCGAAACCCATCGGCACATGCCTCGATGGGGAAATTCACCACTCGCTTCGCATCCGCGGCAACTCCTCCTCTGGGTAGCCTTCGCTGGCTACTTCCTCTGCCAAGCCCTCGCCCTTTCGAAAGCTTCACAGACAACACTTTGCGTGCCGGCTTCGACTATCAAGCACACGAAAACCCTCACCCTTCTTTCTCTTCCTCCTCTCCAAGAAAAAAACCAAGAACCCTCCAAATCTCCAAGCGACCGCCTTTCTTTTTCTTCCCCTTCTCTTTTCAAAGCCAAGAAAAAAGCTCTTTTTTTGGGCAGTAGCGCCTGGCTGGGCGTGCCTCTTAGGCTTAGTCTTCAAAGACTTTTTTTCTTTTTTTCCACTCCCCTTAATTTTTGAGCTTACCCATCTCCCTTTCCATTTATAAGCAAGAGGATTTAATAATTTGTTCGCACGCCGTCAGTGCTCCATGTGCTCAGGTTTGCCCAACACTTGTCTCATCAAGCTACTCCCTGCCAGCTTTAAACCTGGAGAGCTTTGTCGCATTCGGAACACTTCACACCCTTCGACTAGCAAGTCGCCAAAGTGAGAAAAAATCGAGTTCGCTCCCCTGCAACGATTGGCTATCAACTTGAAGTGGGCGCATCTCGATGTCCCTGACTCCGATTCAGGTTCGGTCAACTTCGACTAGCATCACATGCTGCATACTATCCACCAGACACCTGGCGAGCTCGAGAAAACACCAAATGGCGTGTTTCCCAATGCGGCCCAACCGCCTCGAAACTGGCCCCTGTCAAAACTTGATTGTCTATAACTTTCCATCCAGAAGCCCGATTCTCAATCCCAAAAGACTTGCGTGCTCCACAACTTGAGCACTTCCCGTGTATGATATCTCACCCACCTTGACCAACCACCTGTGCCCGCCCAATTCGGCGAGGATCTGCAAACGCATCCCCCTTCAACCTGCCATATCTTGCACATCTGGGCTCCGTTTGACGAGCTGTCTGGACGAGATTCTAGAGCATCTCGAGTACCACATTTCGAGACACATTCCCTGCATTTTGAACACCTTGAATTTCCATCATCATTATCTCACTTTGGAGGCCCCCCTGGCCTAAAAAACCGTCTTAAGCATGCATTTCTGCTGCCACTTGTCTGTTGAGGTCTCCCACACTAGCTTTAGCCCTCTACCGTGCACCTGTCAACATACATAGCACTGCACTGTACACTTCCCAGCACGGACCAACTTTGGTTGCACCATCGTCAAACATATTCTTTGGCATTGGCAAACAATTTTGGCCACCAGATGCTTGCCATCAATATAGCCTTGGCCATGGTTTCATGAGAGAAATGGTGTCCTCCAGCAAGACTCACGTGCGCTTGTTTCAAGATAGGAAGGCATTCCTCTTCATTGGCACACAACCTAAGCACTTGGTCCTTTCCTTGTCGTTAGAGCTGATCCCCAGTCATTGCATAGTTGGCTGCTTCAATCTCTATTGTTCTTTGTCGTTGTTTACTCATATCTTCAGGGAATGTTCTATTAGTCAGATATTTCACCAATTATCTACTTCATTCTGAGAGCTTGTAAAGCACAAGGGGCTTCATATGGTTTTTCCCTTGTAAATGATTTCATCTCTAAATATATGCTTAGCTTGAGCTTTCTTATTATTTATCTTTGAAAGAAATCTAGTTGGGTGAGATCTATAACATGTGGGATGCCCATGCACCACCTGCATACGGTACCAATGCTAACTAAATGTTGTGTTGTTTCCATGGGTGCAGGTGAGGGTTACCTTCTCAACTATGGTTTTCAAAGTTCTTTGGCTTGAAGATAACGGACTATCGTATCTTCTGACCGTTGATTTCAACACTTGTGTATAAAAACTGTTCTGTACTGTACTATAAATGGAAATTATACCACCTTTTCATTGACAGTTTCTAGTGTCTTTTGTAATTCAAAAGGATTCTTTGATGTATATGTTATATTGTTATTGGAACACACACACACCATGTCGAGTTCAATACTCATCAAATAGATTTAAAACGGGGTCTTGGGGTTGTTCCTATAGCCTAGAAGTCTCTCTTCTTTTTCTTCTCTCTCTCTCTCTCTCTCTCTCTCTCTCTCTCTCTCTTCATATGCGATCGTCACGTTTATCCCAATCGCACACACCCTTTCATCTATCACTCTCTTAGTTGGCCCTAATAAAATAGGTTGCACTACATGAAAACGGGAGAAAGGCGTACAAATTTTCCTATGTGTATCTTTAGTTTGTGAAAGGTTCCTCTCTTTAGCAGCTTGGTGCCACATTCTCACATTTTGTTATTTGAGAAGCCTCACTTGAGTCTTCACATTGTTTTGTGGAGTCCTCTTCTAAACATCACATGCACTCCTATTTCAAACCCTCTTCCATGCATCACATTCACTCTCTTTTAGGACTTTACCCCTCTCTCTTCCAGTAATACAACACATGTATAGCCTTAAATGGTATCCTTTCCACTCTCCCTTTGACAAAAAGGTAAAGGTGCCATAAAGATTCCAAGGTGCGACATTATGAAGGTGGCCAAAGATGTAAAGGTCGACTGTATTTGAATGCCAAAGATGTAAAGGTCGACTCTAAAATCAAGCTACTACATGGATGACAACATCCAAACATATACTTTTAGATCGTGAGCTCAAACGTTGTGCTTAAATGCCCAAGATCTAAGAGCGTGATGTATATGAACTTACATAAACGCAAGGTTTTTTAAGTTGAGAAATTTTTATGGCTAGTAGGAACATCATAAATTGTTTCATTTTTATTTTTTTAACATCCAAATTTATTTCTTTTTTGGCCTGCTAATGGCCTTAGTATCCATATAGATGAGGGTGGGTCAAATCTTTTTTTATGAAGACATTAAAATATTCTTTTCTTTTAGTTGTTCAATGTGTTTTTATTTATTTATTTTTCTTTTTGTTTTGTTCTCAAATGATAATATGTCATGTACACCTTTCACTTCATTATTTAAGTGAAGTCTTTCCTAATATATAAACCATTTGTAACTATGTATGTCCCCCCCTCAGACACATGGCAGGACCTCCTTTCTCAAGCCAGTGCACCCTATAGTTATGGTGACTCAATAGGCGACTGTGTGTGTGTGTGTGTGTGTGTGTGAGTGAGAGAGAGAGAGAGAGAGAGAGAGAGAGAGAGAGAGAGAGAGAGGTGGTGGCATCTGCTTCTTGGTCAATTACATGAGATAGTCAGATTGAAGGAATTCTTGAAGGAGTGGTAGAGCATATGGTGGTGAGGTATATTGATTGATGGCAATGATCATGCAGTGATTCAATGGCCCGACATGAAGAGTTGCTTTGATTGCAGATAAGTACTGCATTGAAGTTCTTCCGAGTCTCTCTCTCAGACCTCTTCCTCTTTTCCTCTCTTATTTTACTTGGTTGATAACTGTCTTTACTATCGAGTCACTGTGTCTTTGACTCGCAGCAATACAGTGGTTGAAACTTTATGTACGTTGACGGGAAAAGAGAGATTTCTACTTTCACTTTGGTTGATGGTAATCATACATTTGGCATCCCCCCGGGGGATTCACTGTGGCCACGTAAGTGCAGGGGAGGGGGGTTTTTTTACAAGTTACATAAGCGTATAAGTTAGGGGGCAAGCACCCCAATAATTTATCCCCCAAGCTAAAAAATAAGGGAGGGGGTATCTTTTTTTTTTTGGGGGGGTGGGTGGGAGGGGGGTTGAGAAAAGGGGAAAACGAGAGGAAGTTTTTGTGTTTCAAAATTATGGCTTCTCCAAAGAGTCTGCCCTCAAACTTGTGAGTCAATAGCTACAATGATACATGCAAGAACTAACGCTGCTTTGTATCAATTGCTTGTTTTGTGATTATAGTTCATTTGTTGAGGGATGAAAACTAAAAGAGTTTGTATAGATGCAAATTTATACGAAGAACCTAACACAAATTTATAACCATGTTTTTTAAGTAATTTAGATGGGTCAAAATTGGACGAGTAGCTAGAGTAAAGGCTGAACGAGCACATAGTTTGAAAGTCAAACTAAGACACATTGAGGGTACATCTAGTTATCAAAAGAAGTGGTTTCTTAATCCGCTGTCATTCACTATGCTACACACTCTTTGATTATTTCTACTTAGTTAGATCATGTGAGACCTGAATTTTATATGTAAGATAGGGATATGATGTTTTTGTGCATAAATTGTCGTATAAGCATAGAAAGGGGGGTCATATTCCCTAATATGAGTCGTATATAGGGGTTTTATCAAAGTTGTCCGCTCGCAGGTGGCATCCCGCTTTGTCCATAGAGTGAATTCCCCGGGGGTATCCCTGACTCATACATCTTGAACCAGGAATGGCTTGGCCACACAACAGGCACGCACGAGAGAGAGAGAGAGAGAGAGAGAGAGAGAGAGAGAGAGAGAGAGGATGCAAATTTTTTAATATGACGGAAGAGAAAGTCTGCAGTGGTGTAGAGAGTGTAGATGGAGTTGGGTTTGGACGATGGCCCACATACTTCTACTTTCTCTCTGGCCGACGATGATCATACACTTGGCATCTCTCACTCATACATCTTAAATGTAGACCCTTTCATAGAATATTGTGGATTCAGTGTTCCACATCCTTCAAAAAAACATGCAAGAATTCAATCAACGTAAGCGGGCAGTTACTAATTGACCAAAATGAAAGTCAATGCGGGGCTTTTGTGCATCGACCTTGGTACCCGCACGATAGTAGGCTATAGCATTACCACTACACCCACACATAGGCACTTGAGAAGACGCTACCTATTGGTGTCCATAGAGTTAAAGCCCCCCAAAAGAGTGCGTGACCGGCACAACCAGACACCCGCACCTACACGAGGGGAAAGCACCCCAATACTTAACCATTTCCCCATCAAAGGATATGTTTATTAGATAATGGGAGAAACAAATCACAACAAGTAGGCAAAAAGTGGAATACATGTCACTTCTTTCAACAATCGGGGCTACCTCCCGTCCCTATGTGCACTGCCTTGGTCAACATGTATGCCAAATGTGGTGCACTTCATAAAGCACACAAAGCTCTTTAGGAGCTTTGTGTTTGAGATGCCATCACTTGCAATGCATTGGTTGTGGGATATGCCCAAGTTTCCCAAGAAGCTTTGGACTATTTTGGGTGGATACCAAGCAAGGGTGTCTCTCCAAATGCAATCATGAGAGTAGTGCCAAGAAAGTAGCAACATCCGCCAATACAAAAGCAGCGGTGTAGAGAGTGTAGATGGGTACGATGATAGAGCTGGGTTTGAATGATGGCCCATGTGCTTCTATTTTCCCTCTAGTTGTACGGGCAAGAGAGAAGGCATCAAGCACCTCTCTCTCTCTCTCTCTCTCTCTCTCTCTCTCTCAATGTAGGGCTTATGTAGTAATGTTGGCATGCCTATGCACTGCCCAAAACCTTACCATTGTACAATTAGTAAGAGTGAGCGAGGCATGCCATAGGCAGGTTGCACGAGCTAGTCTAGTTTTAAATCTCAAATTTGAGCCTTGTATGTACTTGTGATGAAAACTATGACATAGGTGGTACCAAACTTTTTTATGTCTCACATTAGGGAGTATCTTTAGAGATCTGTTTGGTTTAATAAAAGGAAAAGGTGAGGGGGTAGCCAGGTTGTAGCTCAAGGCAGTTCAAGAAAAAGATGGGAGTCGATGGCATAGGCCATGAGTATTAAAGTTTAGGGCATCTCAAGTGAACTACCCATTGTGATCCCATTGTTTGATTTAGCTTTTAGGTATTTATTTTACTTATTTGTCAAAGTCTTGGGTAGGTAAATTTACTGGGATTTCTATATAAGCAACCCCTTGCTTCCATTGTATACATTTAGTTATTCATTACCAAGGTTGATTGGTTTAGGAGACTCTCTCTCTCTCTCTCTCTCTCCCCCCCCTTGGTCTTTACACTTACGCATCGTCGACTTTGACATGGTATTAGAGCTTGGTGTAGCTTGGTGATTGAAGCCCTTGGCATGGAGGAGCACCCGTGAAGATTGCCCCCACCCCCCTTGCTAGTGACCCTCTACCCCTAGTGTTTGAAAACATGAAGGCAAGTGTTTTCATTGTGACAAGGTTGGCACCAGCTCAACAAGCAACACATCAGATCCCTGTTAAACCTGCACACTATGAGTGTCGTTGTCAACAGGACAGCCATTCACGTCACCTACTGCAGAGGTGGCCTCTCCATCTCTCAATAGCTTGGTGCTAGTTGATTGGAAAGCTACTAGAATTTTGACATGTTGTAGGCATTTGTACCATCCATGGCACCTGTGTGCTCTCCACGAAGGCATGGACAACAAGCCCCCCACTCTCCCGCTCACATGTGCATCCTGAAATGCTAGCAATAATGAGTAAGTGAGGACGTATTGGGCATGGTCAAGTGGCATCAATAACTTAATCTTCAAAACTATTGTAAAACCAAAGGCCACTACATGGTTTGGAATTATGTACCTGTCTGGCTACTGTGAAATGAAATGTTGAGTGAAAAGACGAGCTAGGTCTTCAGCTAGTTTATGGACCATATCGCCAAATGTTTCTGATGGTGTATTTTTGGAGAAGACACCTATCCTTTTCTTTTCCCTTGACCTACAATTTTTTCCTAATACAGGAAGATTTTTGGCTTCTGGAATAATCTCCTTTGTAATCTGTACTTCTACTGCTTGTCCTGCTTGATCCGTCAGCCTGGCTATGCCATCCTCTTGAATGGAGTTGTGTAGTTCATATGCTCTTTGAAAATCCACTCCACATGGTAGCAATTCATAGTAATAATGTAGTTTGAGCCACCTGTGTGCTTCGGCCAATTTAGGATCCTTTGCTACATCATATATTTCTCTTGGAATTAGCTGCATTTCCACTACCTTCCCTTATGGTGTCTTGAAGGTTCCATGGAAGATTGCCACATGATGTTTCTCGAGAAATTCTTCTTCTACATAGGTCTTCTTTGCGACCCCTATGGACTCTTGTTACAACTAGTATAGGGGAAGCTCTTGCAATCGCTACTTCATGGACTTCTTCTTTGTTGGGGCCGGCGAGCTTTGCATTGAATGCTAGGGTGCAAGAATACATAATTTTAGGATTAGGTACATTTCAGAGTAGGAATATGTCCTTGTGCCCCACATGAATTGTGATAAATCATTTTGAAGTTGAGAGCCAAAATATCATCACCAAAAGCTACAAAAACAAATTTGTGACAACTTTTTTTGTACTAGGCTATTAATTGCGATTAATAGTTATTTCAACAATTAGGCTCCATTTATAAGGTTTGTCTCTATAGTTGGGTGGAAGAAATATAATAATGATAGGGTTTCCCTTTTGGAAGCATTTGGATGCAAAAAGACCAGTTCCGATCAGTTTTTGTCTTGAAGGGCTTTGAAAGTGAAAAAGGGATGATGCACAACTTTGGAATATCCATTTAGCTTGAAAGTTGATGTGTGGGCTAGTGAGAGTATGTAGGAGCAGGTGATGACCAAAGTTTGCCAAGTTCTATCATTTTTTACTCGTGAGCTATTTATTTCGATTAATAGCTAGCTTTGATTTTTGTTGACCTTTTAACACTTTGAAGTTATGGGGTGTTTGGTCATGATGTCCCAAAGCACTAAATGTGGTTTGATTAAGCCTTTTACTTGTGCTCTGCAATGTTCCAGTGGTTGTGTTGTCACTCTTTTGTATGTTGTATAGTTGATCACATTATTCTGTGCACCTGTATTAGCTAGTGCTTTGACTTTGAATCCATCCTTCAGAGTTACGATTATATGCATGTCAAATCCATCCTACCATTCGTCATCGGTCTCTACCTCATCATCTGCTAGGGGTTGAATCTAGAGGTTATTGAGGGGTAGAACTTGACAAAATTGGTTGCCTTGCTACTTTCCTCTTTAGAACATAAATGTGCGCTTCCTCTTGGGCTTCTTCAATCACCTACTCCCTTCTAAACTTTTGTTCCTTCATTGCAATCATTTTTTCCTAAGTCATCATTCAAGGGCAGATGGTGTTTGCGAAGTCGACATCCACTAATCTTTGGATGCGCAATGGCCGCTAATCTTTGTTCGCCGAGTGGTTCTAAGTGCTCGAGTCGTTCTGACAACTTGTGTTGTTTCCATTCTAACTTGTCTGCAACTCTAAGAGTGGGTAATGATAAACATTCCATGGGTAGAATTGCATCTAATCCATAGAGCAAGTTAAAAGGAGTTTTGTTCAAGGCTATTTTGAATGAAACTGCATTCACCCACAAGGCTGAATGAAGATGCATCTCCCAGTCTATTCGACTTGAACTAACAATCTTGGTAAGCATAGAGCTTAGAATCTTGTTTGTATGTTCTGCTTGACTGCTCCCTTGAGGATGATAGGGTGCGGATTTGTTATGTATCACCATGAAATTCTTAGGAAATGTTCGATCACTTCATTGAGTAATGTGAACCTCTATCACTTACAAACTCAATAGGAAGTCCTTACCTACTGAAATTGCATTCGTATAAGAATGCAACAGTGGCTCTAGCATTGTCATTCCTAGTGGCTCTTACTTCAACCCGTTTGGTTAAGTAATACGTGGACAAATAATATATTACAACTAAGTTTTGCATGCCAGTGATTGCATTGAACCCACAAGTCTATTCCCCACGTAGCAAATGTGCGAGCTCCCATCATAGGTTGCAATGACATACTATCAATTCATGTCGGCCATGTTTTCATGAGAGAAATTCCGCCCTCCTGCTGCAAGACCCATGTGCGCTTGTTTCAAGATAGGAAGGTATTCCTCTTCATTGGCACACAACCCAAGCACTTGGTCCTTTCCTTGTCAATAGAGCTGATCCCCAATCATTGCATAGTTGACTGCTTTAGTCTCTATTATTCTTCGTTGTTGTTTACTCATATCTTCAGGGAATGTTCTATTAGTCATATATTTCACCAAATATCTACTCCACTGTGTTGTCATTGAAATTTGGAATAGGGTGACATGGGGTATGGTGGTCTTTTTCTTACATTAAGGGAAACTATTCCATCCTTGTTCTTCCTATATAGTGTTCTAGCCAGCAATTGTATAGGACGGATTTGTCTATCAATCATGGTGTAATAGAAAGTGATATTTTTGAATCTACTTGCACTATGGTCATTAGGGATACAATATCTTTTGAACATCTAGGAATCATTTCCATAGAGAACAGATAAACATATGGAAAACCATTGTCTACTCCCTTTGGTGCATCCCCTAAGGTGATCCTTGACAGATGATCCACTCTTTGGTGCGTGGTGCCCTTTTTCACTACCACTTTCAAGTCAAATTCAAGTAGGATGATGAACCATCTTACTATTATTTTTGTATTGCAGAGCTCGTTCACCAAATAGAGTAAGGTTTGATGATCCATGAAGAAGACAAAATTGTTAGCTAACAAGTAATGTCAAAATATCTTGTGTGCATACACCATTCCAAGACCTCCCCATTGAGTGGTTGTGTAATTTTTTTTTTTTAGGCTTAGCTGTTTGCTGGCATATGATATAGGGAAATCCATAGCTCCCTCTATTGGATGAGCCAATATGTAACCAATAGCAAAATTTGAAGCATCTACGTACACATGGAAAACTTTGTTTGAGTCTAAAGTTTTCAATATTGGCATTGTGGTCAAAGCTTGTTGAAGCTTTTGGAATGATTTCTTGCATTCATCTATCCACTCAAAATGAGTGATATGGCTATAAATGGGTTGATCTATGACTGCATACATGTAGATGAATCTATGATAATAGCCACAATGTCCCATAAGTGCCCCTGAACTTCCTTGATGTTTGTTGATAGAGCCATTTTAGTGATCATTGTGCCACCTTCTCCATGTCTGCGCCAATACCTTTTTTAATATAATATGTCCAATAATTTTGCCCTATCTAACCATAAATACACATTTTCAAGATTTAAACAAATCCTCTATAGACGGCATTTCTCAAACACATGCCGTAAATGTTAAAAATGACTCTCTCTTTTTGTAGAATGCACACAAGATCATCCATGTATACTTCTAGGAAATTCCATAGATATTCCTTAAAAGCATGGCTCATTATCCTTTGGAATGTTGTTGGTGCATTGGTTAGTCCAAAAGGCATGACCCTATAAGAAAAAAATCCCCATTCCCATGGTGAAAGCCATTTTATGTTGATCTTTAGGATCTATGGTCAATTGGTTGTAACCAGAGCATCCATCAAGAAACTATAAGCCTCCTTGCCAGCTATTCACTTTAGCCCATGGTTTGTGATAGGAAGAAGATAGTTATCTTGTTGGCGCAGCCAAAGTGTGTTGACTATAGAAGAGGGCATGGGTAGGTATGTGCAGGCTAGAAGAAGCATGAAAAAGGGTTAGAGCTATGAAGATCATGAGCTGACAGATAGCAAAGGATATGTATGGCTGATGTGGTTTACAGGCCCATGAATGCTTCAAGAGGAGCTAATTTGGGAAGCAGATGAAGGAGGTGCAAGGTGCAGTCTCTGGGTCCAGTAATGTAGAGCTTGAAGTGCTGAAGGAGAAGGTCCAAATGGCTCATCAAACAGAGCTATGGAGCTCAAGTTATCGATGGTTAAAGGTTCAATGCATTGCAGATTCTTGCCGGATAGGGCAGCTAGATGATAGGTAGCCCAAGTGGATGTTAGTGTATAGGTGCGTAGTGCTTGATTTATGGAGCCTACCCGTCTTTTCAGATTGCAGACCAGAGCTACGGATTACAGTTTATGGCCAACTGAAGTTTTGTTGGGGGCTAGGTTGGTGCCCACCTGACCAAATGAGAGGCGTGCCATTTTATGTTTTTTGGGCCTCGATAGATTTTGTGAAGGTGCTATGTGATGTATGGAGTTAGAAGGAGTTGACTTCTCATCAAACGAAACCCGGAGCAAGAAGTTACAGAAGCCGAAAAGTTTGATCGTTTGTCCGGAATTGGCTACCGATGAATATTCATGTTTTTTGGGGCCTCGGTTCTGGGTCTCGGGGAAATTTGAAGTATGGAAAGGTTGGATGAGTTTGGAGCCAGTCAAATAAGCTTGCAGCTGCGTTTTGCGGCTCGATGATTGGAGCATTGTGCAGTAGTTGGCAAGCATGGCAAAAAGGGAAAAATTTTGCAATGCTTAAGGAGGTCTCGTGAGAATCTTCAAAGGCTCGTGGACGAAGAGTGTATAAAGGCCAGGCCATGAGGCCCATTTGAAAGAGTAGCAGAGAGAGAGGAAGCTCTCATGGCGATGGCGGCCTACTGGGCACTGAGCTGGTGGCTTTGGTCGAGCGCTGCACCAGCACATGGCGGCAATTTTGGCCAGTTAAGGTGGTGCAAGGGCGGTAGTGACTGACGACGCTGCAGTGGTGTTTGCGGGTCGCCGCGACCGACGTCCATAGCATAGCTCTCAAGCATCAACATAAAATTATCGATACAGGGGAAGCGACTCGGATGAGGCATGGAAACTCACTAGGGTGTCAATCCTAATGAAGTGAACTCGAAGAGATGCAACTACTAACTCTACAAGAAAATCAAACGCACTAAAGCCAAGTAATTTGCCTATGTCCTTCTACACAGCTCTACAGTCATCATGCCCGTTCACCATGCAAATCATATTGGAATCGCACGAAACTTGAAGGGAAGCTACAGGAGACTATCAGGAACATATCCTATCACTGTCACAGCATTCTGGAGAGGTACAACGATCGCAATCGTTTGTCCCACAGTACACAAAAATAGTAAACGAATGATCCTAAAGGGTCGTTTTTAGGTCCCTAAAGCCTCTCCTAGAGTCAAAACAACATAAAATACGCATATAAACACTCAAAACAACGATTTAAGGCCTAAACGGACGCGTTTGAAACCTTCACCGAATCTTGAATGCTTACACTTGAATGAAAGAGCAGAGTAAGAGGAACACAATGCAAGAAACAAAACTGAATTTGGATTACCGTAGCCACAGAAGCGATGATTACAAGTTGGAGCAAAGAGGTATCTCTCTGTACATAACGTAGTAGTCCCTTATCTTCAAAAAAATGATCTCCCTTTCCCACTAACCTTAGTGTATTATATACCTAGGGCTTTCTAAAGTGGCCAGCGGCCAACTTCTCATGGACCTTTACACACATCATTGGAAAAATTACATCTTTGACTCAGACTTGACATAGGCGATTGTCATTAGACTTTTACAAGGTTTGATGTATTAAACATCGGAAAAATAATGTGACCACATCAAAACTTTGGCCGGCTGACTCAACGGCGCCTTGGCTAGGTGGGCGCTTGTATGTTGTTATCACCTCCAAACAAGTGGTTTGTAGTGATGATGTGGCACCCCCATTAGGGGGCTGTTCCCGCCCACACCCGTTGGGGCCAACACTTTTTGAAGGCAAGTGTGCCCGCCCCAATAGTGATGTCGCCAATGCCCGAGTAGGGGAGGGGTCTCGCCAAGAGTGAGCCAGAGAGAGAGAGAGAGAGAGAGAGAGAGAGAGAGAGCGAGAGAGAGAGAGAGAGAGAGAGAGAGAGAGAGAGAGAGAGAGAGAGAGAGAGAGAGAGAGAGCTAGTTCGGAGCACAAGAGAGTGGGATCAAAAGGCCAATTCAAAGGGGCCATCCCATGGTGAACCAAGTGGAGAGAGAGAGTTCAAAGAGGGCAAGTGCAGGTCGAGTTGGGCGGATAAAGGACAAGAGGTGTACCATGCAGTGGTTGCAAAAATGGACTATCCCAAGTGCTAGCAATGCAAGGAAAATGCTAAAAGGAGCTCAAAGAGAACTGCACAAGCAAGAGAACTCACATTTTTTTCTTTTTTTGGGGTTAGTTCCCCCTATAAAAGAGGTACATGCTAATTTTTTGGGGCTTTTCCCATAGGTTTTTTTTGGGAGCCAATTGGGGCATTTTGTCAATGTAGGCTTTTAAGCCATTGCTTTTTTCTCGAGGTTTATGCCGGTAGGGGTTGCAGGTTGATTGTACATGGTTGTATATGCAAGAAGACCATTTATTATTGTCTCTTTGGTGTCATTTCCCCTTCTCTTCTCGGCTTGTGTGCGTGTGGGTCCAAGCGTGTGTGCCCCCCCGAGGTTTGTCAAGCAAAGAGAGATAGAGAGACGCTATGTGTGTGTGGAAGGTTGTGAATTGAGTAGAGCGGAGTGATTGGGCATGTCTGGTGGATTGCAAGGCTTGTGTGCGTATGGTTGTGTGCAATCGGTGGTTTTCTTGCGGGTAGTGTAGAGTTTTGAAGGTGAACTCTAGTGGATTGGGGCGTTCTGTATACCTTGGTCTATAGTGAGGCATTGTGTTGTGTGCTATGTGTGTTCCCCTTTCCCCCTCTCCATCTTTTGGTACACAATGATGGTGGAGCCAAAGTGTGTCAACCATATAAGATGGCATGGGCAGGTATGTGCAGGCTAGCAAAAGCATGGCAAGGTTAGAGCAATTATGAGGATCATGGGCTGAGAGGTAGCAGAGGATATGTATGTCTGATGCGGTTTACACGCCAAGGAAGGCTCCAAGACGAGCTAATTTGGGAATCAAATGAAGGAGGTGCAAGGTGCAATCTCTGGGTCCAGTAATGTAGAGCTTGAAGTGCTGAAGGAGCAGGTCCAGACGGCTCATCAAATAGAGCTACGGAGCCCAAGTTATCGAAGATTGAAGGTTTAGTGCATTGCAGATTCTTGTTGGATAGGGTAGCTAGAGGACAAGTGGCCCAAGTGGATGCTTGTGTATAGGCGCGTAGTTCTCAATTTATGAAGTCTACTCGTCTTTTCAGATTGCAGATCAGAGCTACAGATTGTAGTTTATGGCTAGTTGAAGGTTTGCCAGGGGCTAGGTTGGTGCCCGCCTAACCAAATGGGAGGCATGCCATTTCACGTTTTTTGGGCCTCAACAGAGTTTGTGAAGGTGCTATGCAATGTCTGGAGTTAGCAGGAGTTGACTGCTCGTCAAACGGAACCCGAAGCAGGAAGTTATAGAAGCCGAAAAGTTGGATGTGTTTTCCGAAACTGATGAATATTCATGTTTTTTGCGGCCTCGGTTCGGGGTCTCGGGGAATTTTGAATTGTGGCAAGGTCGGATGAGTTTGGAGCCAGTCAAATAAGCTTGCGACCGGGTTTTGCGACTCGATGAGTGGAGCATTGTGCGGCAGCTGGCAAGTAGGACAAAAAGGGAAAAAAATTGCAATGCTTAAGGATGTCTCGTGAGAATCTTCAAAGGCTTGATGTCTTGGGAGCTACCACGTGGCATGTGCAAAATCCCACATGGGGGGAGAGCACTTGGAGAGACAGTGTATAAAGGCGAGGCCATGAGGCCCATTTAAAGGAGTAGGGAGAGAGGAATCTCTCATGGCGATGGCGGCCCGGGCACTGATTTGGTGGCTCTTATCAGGCGCTGCGCGCACGGGCCTAACAGTGCATGGCGGTGATTTTGGCTAGTTAAGGTGGCACAGGGGTGGCGGCAACCGGCGACTGGCGGTGCTGCAGTGGTTCGCAGTGATGACATGCCACGCCCACTAGGGGGCTATTCCCGCCCGCACCCATTGGGGCCAACACTTTTCGAAGGCAAGGGTGCCCCCCCCAATAGCGATGTCGCTAATGCCCGAGTAGGGGAGGGGTCCCCCGAACACTGAGCCAGTGAGAGAGAGAGCCAGTTTGGAGCACAAGAGAGTGGGCTCAAAGGGCCAATTCAAAGGGGCCGTCCCATGGTGAAGCAAGTGAAGAGAGAGAGTTCAAAGAGGGAAAGTTTAAGTCAAGTTGGGCAGATAAAGGACAAGAGGTGTACCATGCAGTGGTTGCAAAAATGGACTATGCCAAGTGCTAACAATGCAAGAAAAATGCTAAAAGGAGCTGCAAAAGCAAGAGAACTCACATTTTTTTCTTTTTTTGGGTTTAGTTCCCCCTAAAAAGGAGGTACACGTTAATTTTTTGGGGCTTTTCCTTTAGGTTTTTTTGGGGAGCCATTGGGGCCTTTTGTTAGTGTAGGCTTTTGAGCCATTGTTTTTTTTTCAAGGTTTGTGCCGGCAGGGGTGCTAGTTGATTGTACATGGTTGTATATGCAAGCAGAACATTCATTATTGTCTCTTTGGCCTCATTCCCCCTTCCCCCTACTCTTCTCGTCTTGTGTGCGTGTGGGTCCGGGAGTGTGTTGGCATGTGTGCCCCCCCGGGAGTGTGATGGATGTGTTCCCCTTTTCCCCTCTTCATCTTCTAGTGCCCAATGATGGTGCATCCAAAGTGTGTCAACCATAGAAGATGGCATGGGCACCTAGGTATGTGTAGCCTAGCAGAAGCATGGCAAAGGGTTAGAGAAGCTATGAAGACCATGGGCTGGCAGGTAGCAGAGGATATGTATGGTTGATGCGGTTTATACGCCAAGGAAGGCTCCAAGAGGAGCTAATTTGGGAAGCAGATGAAGGAGGTGCAAGGTACAGTCTTTGGGTCCAGTAATGTAGAGCTTGAAGTGCTGAAGGAGCAAGTCCAGACGGCTCATCAAACAGAGCTACGGAGCCCAAGTTATCCAAGGTTGAAGGTTTAGTGCATTGCAGATTCTTGCCGGATAGGAAAGCTAGAGGACAGGTGGCCCAAGTGGATGTCAGTGTTTAGGAACGTAGTGCTTGATTTATGGAGTCTACCCATCTTTTCAGATTGCAGTTTATGGCCAATTGAAGTTTTGTCGGGGGCTAGGTTGGTGCCCACGTGACGAAATGGGAGGCATGCCATTTGATGTTTTTTGGGCCTCAACAACGTTTGTGAAGGTGATATGCAATGCATGGAGTTAGTAGGAGTGGACTGCTCGTCAAACGTAACCCAGAGCAGGAAGTTACAGAAGCCGAAAAGTTGGATGCATTTGTCGAGAATTGGCTACTAATGAATATTCATGTTTTTTGCGGCCTTGCTTCGCGATCTCGGGGAATTTTTAAGTGTGGTCAGGTCTAATGAGTTCAAAGCCAGTCAAATAAGCTTGCGGCCAGGTTTTGGGGCTCGATGATTGGAGCATTGTGCGGCAGTTGGCAAGTAGGGAAAAAAGGGAAAAAATTTGCAATGCTTAAGGAGGTCTTGTGAGAATCTTCAAAGGCTTGATGTCCTGGGAGCTGCCACGTGGCGTGTGCAAAATCCCACATGGGGGGCGAGCACTTGGACGGATAGCGTATAAGGCCAAGCCGTGAGGCCCATTTGAAAGAGTAGGAGAGAGAGAGAGAGAGGAAGCTCTCATGGCGATGGCTCTGGTCCGGCACTGCGCATGTGAGCCTGACAGCGCATGGCGGTGATTTTGGCTAGTTAAGGTGGCACAGGGGGGGCGGCCAGTGGTGCTGCAGTGGTTTGCAGTGATGACATGCTGCGCCCATTAGGGGGCTGTTCCCGCCCGCGTCCGTTGGGGCCAACACTTTTTGAAGGCAAGGGTCCCCCCCCCAATAGGGATGTTGCTAATTCTGGAGTAAGGGATGGTTCCCGCAAACAATGAGCCAGAGAGAGAGAGAGAGCCAGTTTGGAGCACAAGAGAGTGGGCTCAAAGGGCCAATTCAAAGGGGTTGTCCCATGGTGAAGCAAGTGAAGAGAGAGATTTCAAAGAGGGCAAGTGCAAGTAGAGTTGGGCGGATAAAGGACAAGAGGTGTACCATGCAGTGGTTGCAAAAATGGACTATGCCAAGTCTAGCAATGCAAGGAAAATGCTAAAAGGAGCTCAAATAGGACTGCACAAGCAAGAGAACTCACATTTTTTTCTTTTTTGGGTTTAGTTCCCCCCATAAAAGGAGGTACACGTTAATTTTTTGGGGCTTTTCCCTTAGGTTTTTTTGGGGAGCCATTGGGGCTTTTTGTCAATTTAGGCTTTTGAACCATTGTTTTTTTGCCAAGGTTTGTGCCGACAGCGGTGCAGGTTGATTGTACATGGTTGTATATGCAATAATACCATTCATTGTTGTCGCCTTGGCATCATTCCCCTTTCTCTTCTCAGCTTGTGTGCATGTGCTTCCGGGTGTGTGTTGGCATGTGCTCCCCCTCCAGGTTTTTCCTGTAAAGAGAGATAGAGAGAGACTGTGTGCATGTGGAAGGCTGTGAATTGAGCAGAACTGAGTGATTGGGTCTGTCTAGTGCATTGCAAGGCGTGTGTGCATATGGTTGTGTGCAAGCAGTGGTTTTCTTGTAGGCAGTGTCGAGTTTTGAAGGTGAACTCTAGTGGATTGGGGCGTTCTGTATACCCTGGACTATAGTGAGGCATTGTGTTGTGTGCTAGGTGTGTTCCCCTTTCCCCCTCTCCATTGTATAATGGCTGCGTTCACCTTCTTGAGATTTACACACACTCTGAGTTTGCCATTATTTTTTGGCACCACCACAATAGGTGATACCCAATTAATGTGTTCTATTTTGTAGATGAACTCAGCCTCCTTACGCTTCTCGATATCTTCCTTGATCTTTTTAGCAAATTTCTTGTTATAGGTGTATGGTCTTTTGTCAGTTCAACTTAGCATCATCTCTCATAGGAATAGTGTGCTAACATATTATAGGTTCCACACCCTTGAGGTCTTTATAGGACCAAGCAAAGACATCCCTATACTCTTCTAACATTTGAATGTGAATCTCTTCAATGATTCATTGATCTTGCAAAGTGTATTTTTTGTAATGAGATGGAGCACTCATTGCTCCTAGTTTAGCGCTTTCTGATTCCACCTCCGTGGTCCAGACTTTTTTCAAGGTCTATTTCAACTCCTTATATTTTGCTTTGCATTCAATTTTTGTCATTGGAGGTTCTTTTTCTTTAGTTCTACCAAGCTTACCCAATTTTTTTTTTGTTTTGGTTCGTTGATCTGAGTTTTTTTAATCTAGATATCGTCCCATTATCTTGCCTTTCATGCAGTCCATTGCATCCACTTTCATCAAGAATTGAGTTTTTCTTTCCATTGCGGGTTTTGATGTTTTTCTTTTCATGTTGTTTTCTCGTTTTCTTTGATATCTTTGTTAACGTCTACAATGCTGGTTTAGAAACTGAATTTTTTTTCCTTCTCTTCCTATGAGTAGGACTTTTTCTCTTATGTGTTCTTTTTCAATAGCTTAGTCTTCGCTGAGGTTTCAAAGTCCAATTCCTATATAGGTGTCCTTAGGACATCCGTGTAAGAATGGTCCTTCAAATTTATCAAGTAACTGCTCCCACTAGTTTCATGTAAAGATAATCATTTTCCCAATCCTCGATCAATTGTATTTGTCTCATGAATGGTCTTCCGAGGATGATTTCACAGTTGAGTCTCTTTCCAGAATCTACAATGGCAAAAGTGTGTTGGTAGTCAATTCCATAGGAGTTGACTATCACATTTTCTAATAAGCCCATTGATTTCTCAATGTGCCCATCTGCCATTTGCAGTTCATCCTTGTTTTTCTAATTATTAGTTTTTCCCAGGCTTCCCAGACAATTTTTTTGCTATGGCTATGCCTGTCCCACTGTCCAAAATAGCCATGGTTGAAGTTTAGCCCGTATCTTTTTGTTTGGCAATTCCTCTAGGTTTGTATGATTTCTCTTAATTTTCTCTTAGGTTCAAAGGTAGTGTCCACAGTGTTCCTGCTTTTGATAAGCCTGACTAATTCGATCCCAAATCTCCATAAAAACATTGTTCATCTAAATCCATAGGTGGTCTATCAAGCCATACTTCTTCAATTGGAGCCGATTTTAGCGCCAGACTCCCATCTTTTCTTCCCTAGCTCGTTCCTAGAGGTGGTTTGGCTAATCATCCTTGACTATGGGCACTCCATCCTATCCCTCCTCACTATATCAGGAGCTATCATCTCAAGTAATAGTGCATCAGATTCTCCTAGAGTTTTCTTCACCTCTTCCTTCTCTTGCATTTTTTCCTTATTGATTTAGTCTCAATTTCTGCTGATTTTCCTATGATTTTCAATTGAGGTTTCTTTTTCAAGCATAAATTGGGTTAATTAGACTAAGTTTTTATACGCTTCTAGTTTAACAAAGTGATTTTCCTATGATTTTCAATTGAGGTTTCTTTTTCTAGCATAAACTGGGTTAATTAGACTAAGTTTTTATACGCTTCCATATCAGGTGCTGAATAGTTTTTTCATTTGGTTTCCAATGTCTGACTTTCTTTCAATCTGGCTTGGAAAGCTTCCAAGGTTGTGTTGATTGGGTCGTATATCTTGTCAACCAATAACGATCCTACTGATTTTGGTTGTGGTTCTTTGAATTTTGATGACAACGTCTGCATATTTTGCTCTACCTTCTTTGCACTTTCTCTTCAACATCTCTATGTTGTTTTTGTCTTCAAAGATCATATCGTTTACATCCTTCTTCTTGGAATCTTTTGTTGGCTTGGTAGTCGTGTTTGACCCACTGGTATTTCTCTCTTTATTCCCCGTAGTTTGTACCCTAGTTACTACTCAAATTGAAATAATGGGTTCCTCCTGTGAGAAGCTACTCAACACAATTTGAACTATCTTTATGGTGGTTTTCCTTTGTTTATTGGATTTTAGGATAGTCTTCTAGAAAGTCTTTGCCCTTGCAACCACACGCTCCACAAAATGCCTCTATAGGTCTCACAATCTTATCTCATTCAAGACAACCATTTTCCCAATGATCATCTGCTCCGCAGTTATGGAAATTTTTGGTTTGTGGTTTTGGCATTGGTTTGATCATATGTGGTCTGGCTCCTTGGTGTTAAGTATGGAGCCTGATTTACCCCTTGTAATTTTTTTAAATTAAAAATGCGCATTTGTAAGGTTCCCGTTATATCTAATCCTAAAGATTCTTGGAGAGCATGAATATTCCCAAGACACCTCTACACACTTGAAGTCGACATACCTCGACCATGCGGTTTCTAAATGATGAACTATAAGTCTAGGCAAGCCTAAAGAAAGTCTTTGGAAAATGTTACTGGAACTCTGAGGTTTTCTCTAGTTTAGGTCACCTCCTCCTGGACAGTGGGACCAAAATGTTGGGCCCTCTAATCATCAAGCCTACTATCTTATTGTAATGATAGTGAGAACCACGGACATAAATTTCATACCGTGGGACGGAGTCAATCCAACTAGTACTGCATGGAGGCTAGGAGAGGTGGTCAAACTCTCAAAAAAAACATCCAATCCTTACTTATCAAAAACAACACTCAACCTCATGCCAGGTAACAAAAACTAGTTACGACACTGCAAGGAAATCTCATCATTTCACCAAGCAAATGAAGTACAAACAAGACAAAAATTTTAGAATTGGTATACAACACCTAAGAGCACATACCCATACAATGAAAATTCCCCTTTTGGTCACTTGCCAAAATCGTGATCAATAGCTGCAAGGTACATTTGACCTAACTGTTTTTTATCTAGAATGCACCTATTAGCTTAGCAATGATTCCCTATTACCCCTCTCATACATAAAATGCAGTTTTGATATGTAAATTGTGAGTTATGAGAAGATTTAGGAAGAGATTAGTGAGAAAAATCAGAGATTTATCTCAAGAAACTTACAATGCCACGTAGAGCTTTCACCTGCAAATGCAATGCAAGAATCAACACTTCAAACAGACCAGTGATAAGGGAGATAGGAGCTTCAAAAGGAAGAGGGAGAATACACAGTGTTCTCTGTAAATGCACATCGCTTCATTATCCAAAGTAAACTTGAAAACCCTTACAAAAGTTGGCTTTTATACTTGCCATAAGGTTTTAAGTCAAAAATAGGGGATTGAGGATCAAGAGCTACAATCTAGAAGCTTATAGCCCCACTAGAATAGACTCATAATTACATTTTCAATAAAGTACTTGCTTTGAGAATCAATAAATTACAATAGCTCATGGCTATAAGGGTCTAGAGCGTATGAAAAAATAAAATAATACATCTTCATTGTGTCTCCAGATCATCCTGTGTTAGCTAAGCTGCTAACAAGTTGTTACTCTTGTAGCTTGATGTGTGTCGTGTCGTGTGAGACTGCCTTTGCATGCTTTTGGTCATTGATTTGGTTACACAAACTTGGATTTTGTATGCCTTGCTCATTGTGTAGTGATGGTGCTATGTGTATGTGGGCATGTTTCCATGCATGTGTAAGTGGATGTGGGTCGGATACTGAATATTGTTGGGTCTGAAATTGGAATGTTGCTATGAATGCTGACTCTGAATGTTACTGAGTCTGATCTTTGGTCGATCAGATATTTGCTAGGTTTGATTATTTGCTGACTCCGATTATTGATGAGTCTGATGTTTGCTGAATCAGATTATTTGTTGAGTCAGAACATTGCTGGGTTAGAATATTGCTAGGTCGGATTTTGGCTAGGTAGGATTTTGCTGACTCTCATATTTTATGCCAAGAACATTTTTGGGTTGGATTATAACCATCAGTTGGTACTTGTATTGGGACGAGTTATGAGTAGGGAAATGCGAGAGAAGCTTTAGTCATGGTGTTCTTTGCTCTGTGTGATCTTTTCTCTATGTTTTTTTTATTGTATTTGAATGTGTCTTTTGCTGAGTCTGATCTTGGAGTGAGTATCTATTCTCTGTTTGAGAGCATGTGTGAGAGAGACATTCTTGTGTTGTTGAACCCCAACATATTTGGCGATCCTGCCGTGTTTACAACTTTGTTAGGCTGCAATCTTTGTGATTGCATTGGAACGAGCCCACAAATGATGAATTTGGAGCAGTCCGCCTTCGCTTTTCTTTCCCCTTTGTAGGTGTATTTCCCAAAAGACGGAAAAGCAAACTTTCTTTGGAATTCATCTTCTTGCTAACAACAGCCTTGGCATGAAACAATATACAAGTTCACCTGCAGATTCAAATTTTTAGCAATTTAGAGAATCAGGGGATTGTCCCTGAATTGTAGCATTCACTGTAATGGAGGATTAAGAGTGGGTCTAGTGATGTGTGCATGCTAAAATTTAAAGCCATGAACAACATGATAGATTGCAATTGGAGAGCAAATGGTGGACGACGTGGCTACTTGGAAGCAAAGATAGAATTAGAACCTACAGTTTGCTGAAATTGAAGATGTAGTATGCTGAATCTGAACCTATGTATTCATCTTGACGCTGCTAAATCAAAAGTTGAAGTTGATGAATTAGAATCTATTTGTGCCACTTAAATCAAAAAATCAGATTCAACCTAAAAATTGAAGTGGGAATCTGCATGAACTCTGAAGTGTAAGTGTATCTGAATGCTAAATGGAAGTGGAAGTGCTCGATGTGGTATTTCTGAAGGTTAGAACCTCAAAATGGATCCAATTTTGAAGATTTGAGGAGTTTAGAGTGTTTCAACTAAGATTTATTTCAAATTTTGCACAAAGTATACCTAGATTTCTGATTTTAGAAGTTGTATAGCATGATTATATGTCAAGATGGGAGTGGATCTAGGTATTGTATCCTATGCTCTCCACTTCAGGATTACATGCAGTCTCAGTTTGGTGTGGTGTACTAAATCTGAGGGCTAACTTGTTATGTGATTTCTAATTTCTGAAATGAGTAAGAAGAAGAAGAAAAAGTCTGATAATTATCTGAAAGATGACCATGTTTAGGATGATTGTCCGTTGGTGTCTGAAGTTTGTCTAAAAAGAGATGTTTGCAAGTATTTTTGTATGGCGGATTTGTGCACAAAGGTCTTGGAAGTTTTTAAGCATTGTAATAAAGAATCATAAGGGGGAAGTTTCATGTAGCCAAGGAGAAGGATGATTTGGAATGTCTACTTGAAGATGCATTGAAGTGGAATGATAGGATGAGAGCTCCATACAAGCCCTAATGGGCATATGGACGTGTGGAAATTGATGGTGGTGATGGGATGAGAGCTCCATACAAGCCCTAATGGGCATATTTAGAATTTTTGTCCAAGCAATGGATATGAGAATGGCATAGCATGTTCAAACTAAAAACTGAATACACAGGAAAACAGGAATTCACCATTGCACATAGCTTCAATCCTCTTCTTCTTTTTCATTCCACACGTCCAAAATGTTACAACTACCACGGAATAACCCTTTTTTTTAATATGAAGAGGTTTTGTCCCTTTCACACTACAAATCCTGGCTACTTCCTGAAAAAAACTACAAACAAAGAAATTGGAATTATAAAACTACACCCATTTTGTATTTAACACCTCAAGTTTAGGTTCAGTTTCAGATTCAGGTTCAAGTTCAAGTTAAGGTTCATATTCCTCAAAAAGACTGAAGAAATATTCAAGATAGGATGCAAACTTTCCAACCATTAGACACTTCCTCTTGAGCATCTCCAATATCTTCGCATGCAGATAAACACTTGCAAACCTGAATTAGACTCTGTATGCCAAAACAATTGATTTTCTTGAAAATTTTGATATCTGCTTCTTCATCAAACAGATTTGATTCAAGGTATAGCAATAACCAATTGGACCCTCCTTCAGACATAAAAAACACCACCAAGATGGTTTGTTCACATTTCTCCTCAAAAACATAAAGAGATCCACTTTTTGGCTGCAAAACACTCCAATCACTGATATCTCCCTAACACTGATCTCTGATTTGAAACATCTTTGCCTCCAATCCACCAAACTCGACTTCAATTTGGTTAGCACAGTCACTTTGCATCACAACATGCAAAAAAATCTCAACAAAACTGCCATTGTGGATGTAAGAACACTCAAGAAAACCATCATAAACTTTGATGTGAATTTCTTCCCTTTCTACTTTCACTTGAAAACCTCTAGGCAATTGCACCTCATAGAGATCAGATAACTGGACTCGACCAATATGAAAATACTGAATTGAATAGACTTCAAGTGACTGAACCCGCAAAATTTTGACTTTTGCTCTCTGAATTTCTTCCCTTATGTCATCAAGCATGAAGACATAAAACCAATGAGATATAATAATATCACATCATCTCCTCCATCAACAACATCACATAGAAATGTGGAACCATCTTCAGGAAAATCCACTTCACCATCATCAAGAACTTGCAAAGGCTTGCATAATCATCAGCCAAAACCATCTCCGCGAGATTAACAAAACCAATGACATCAGGAACATGACCACATAAGGAATACAAATCTTAAAGAATACCATCAAGAAATTGAACTTCCTTGGAAAAGATGCACTTCCAATCTCCTTGACTGAATTCTCAAAAGCACCAACATCATAAAGATCACTCACAAAACATCATCATTCAAGACACCTTCCATAACATCAAGGTTTGAAGAAGACTCCACATTCACAATTCGAGTAAGTTGAAGATTCAAATCCTCAATTTGATTATTTTTGTCCAAAACAACTTGCTTAAGAGCATCATTAACTTCACAACAATAAGAAATATGCAAATCAAATTCAGCTTGAACCTAAGAACACTCCTTCATCAATAATGCTTTCTCTCCTTGAAGTTGACTGATTTTGAAAACCGCTTCATTTACCGCAGCCATTTCAGTAATTAAGATACATAACTTCTTTGAAAATCAGTAATCTCAAGATCAGGGACGTGAATTGTGGAACTTTGTAAATCAAGAACCTTCAATATCAAAACTTGCAATTCAGGGGCCTAAAATTCAAGATCCTTGTCTTCATAACTTCCATAACTTATATCCACTCTTGGAAATTGGTTTTCAGTCTTCAAGACTCCAAAAAAACACTTCTCCATCAGCACAAACATCTTCCTCAATGTCACTTGCAGGATACTCCTCATCAAGATACATCAAAAATTGATTCATCACATCATCCTCATCATCAACACACCTTATGCCTTCATCTATCTTCACATCTTTCACTTCATTACACTATAATATGATCTTTCCGTGATTATCAAACTCTTCAAGATTGATGTCCAAGGTTGGTATATGGGTTTGTATGGGATATTGGTGGCTTCTCTAGCTCACCCCCACTTGCATTCCCTGCTTCTCAATCACCAATTCTTCCTTCAGGTAACTTTCATTCTCTTCCTACAAAGAGGTGAGTCTCTTTGATGTGAGGTTTGAGGATAGTTGGCAATCCTCTTGGCTCTCTTGGCTCTTGAGTTGCTTCTAACTTCCTCCTTCTTCCTCCATCATCTTTTGGACTTCATCTCCCTTGCTTTGAACAATATCACCTTCTTCAACCAACTTCTTCTCTTCACTAATCTATATATCTACAACTTTAATCCCATATTCATCAAGAACATCAAAATCAAATTGAAAAACTTGAGGTGCTGAAAAATCAGATTCAGGATTTGAAAATTCAGGTTTTGAAACTACAGGTGCCTGAAAAACTATTGGTAATTGAAAGGTGACAACTTGAGGATGTTTTATGTTGGAAAGAATAACAGGTTGTTGAAAACACCATTAAGAATCATCATCACGGAGATAATCATCAAACTCATCTTCATATTGCTCTGAAATACATTCACACACTTCTTGCAACCTTGACATTTTCTTAACAGTTGAGCATGACTTTCTCTTCTTATCGACACAACTATTATGCCACTTGTGTGCATCATTAAGAAAATAAAAAAACCGATCTAGATCCTCTTGAGCATTGCACATGTCCTGATGACATGGTGCATCCTGAAAACATTGCATAATCCGATACAACTCCTTGCACAACTTTGGCATTCAATACTTGACATAAACCTCCCCCTTCTGACAAAGCGTACATATATAAGGACATTTCTTGACAGAATGGCCATGCTTTTGACAAATAGAACATTGCTTATTCTTGTTCTTCTTCTTCTTATTTGCCATTAAGTAGATATTAAAGAAATAGAGACAAATAATATCACCATAATCCAAGAATCAATATGACACTGCATAAAATTGAAATTTCCTGCAAACGCCTGAATCTGCTTGAATTTCCTACAAATTTTTAGGAAACTGCCTGAATTTCCTACGAATTGTCAGGAAAACACCATGCATTGCTTAAAAATGCCATCAATTTGCAAAAACGACCTGAAAACAGTAGGACAACACCCAATTGTTGAAAAGTGCTTGATTTTTTAAAATGCCTAATTTTTGAAAAAGCCCTGAATAGAACTAGGGTTTCCACTCCTTAATTTTCCACTTCTGACATAATTGAGGACCAAAGGCATTGGTGTGTGGAAATCAATAGGGAAGCTATAGGAACAAAGTTAATTAACTAGTGTGTAGTCCTGCAGCAACTTGTACTTTTATCTGTAGACCAAGCAAAACATCCACTTTTTTTTTTCTCTAATATGAAATTGTGATGGAATGTGTGCACACTCCCTTCTCCTTGACTCTACCATTGGCTCAAAACTTCAGACACACACACTCACTCACACACACACATTGTAGGCCCAAAGGCAAGGAAAATTGGGCAACCCATAGTCAATGATGCAACCAAAACGGTGGTCGGTGCTGAGAAGCAGACTATGCAATGGGTGCATACAAATGCAAGACAAAGTGCTAGAGTAGGTGTAATTGTCTTGGGATCATAGGGGCTACAATCCACCCTCCTCACTTCTGTGTGCATGCGTGCACGCACACACACACATACACATCTATAAATATGTGTATGTGTGTGACCTAATGGCTATGCTTTTCTTAGCCACATCAACATGCGAGTCACACACTAGTATAAACCAAAATAAAATATGTCTTTGTGGAGTGTTCTTGCAAAATGTATCTATTAATCAACTATCTTATGTGTGGTTGGATCTCAATTGTATCATTGTACAAGAAAAGTGTGTCTCGACTTAGACTTGAGATGATTAGAATTTGAAGACAACTGGTTAAGAGGACAATGAAAAGGATAATTTGCGCTTGGAGTTTGCAAACAGAATGGTATCAATATGCAAAAATCTTACTTAAATTGCAAAATTTACAAGCTTGGGGACATTGGGTTGAAATACTATAGGTGAGGATGCGCTGATAGCGAGAGGAACATAGAGAGGCTGACTTGTGAGCAGATATGGAGGCTTCACGATGATGGAATCTTTTGGGAAACTAGAGTGTTGGATTCCCAAAAGGGGCTTGCTTGAAAATGCTTGTCAAGATAATTTTCCTATTGAAAATGTTGATAGCCGTTTTTCGGCTCTCTGTAATTGCCATAGTGAGTTATCTCACCCTATCAAATCACTCAAACACTGTGGTTACCCTCACCCTTTCACTGTATATAGGTGCGTGTGTGTTAGGGGACTTTTCCCATATCTCCTTACTGAAATAAAAAACCCTCAATTAGCTAGTCATTGAGCTAGTTGAGCCAAAAATATAAAAAATATAAAAAATATAAATATATTATGGCCCATGCGTATGTAAATATTTCTTTGTATATAGGGCCTAAATAAAATATTTTTTCATAATTATTTTGGTATTTGTTTAAATATTTCTACCTAGGTGTGTGTTATTTATGCTCTGTACATTGCCTCACCATTACCACAATTTTTCTTACCATTTTTCATACTCTTTATTCCATATAGAAATATTTTCATGTAAGCTTCTCTTATATTTGGCGTAACTCAACCCCAACAAAAATCCAAAAATACTAGTTTTATTTATGTGTATATTTTTTCACTATTGTGATTTTTCCCTTCCTACATCTATTTTGTTTTTTTTCTAAAAAACTAGAACACCAAAAATATTTATCTTTTTATGGTAGCCTCATAATGAGAGAGATTTCTTTTGACCCCTTTATATTTTTTCCACTTATATTATTTATATTTGACATGTACATATTTTTTAGACCCCTCAATATTTGATTTTCTTAGTTGTACTATTCACTTGTATCATGATCTCAACAATATCTTCAATTATAGACCTACCAAATAAGGTCAAGGGTAGGTGGCATGCATACATGCACTATGGAGGGCTCACTCTTGGAGGTATTCAAAAGAATCATCCAAAGAAGGACCCCACAAGGACCTTGTGCAGTGGAAAAAAACGGTCGGTTTTGCTGAATATTTAAAGTTCACTTGCTCTCCGAATTTGAAAAGGTGATACAAAGCTTGTGGGCTGAACTTTTGCCTCAAAGTTTTTCATATTTTTTTGAGCTACGAGTTGTGAGCTATGATTTTATTAGTGGACCCCAGTTTTCCCATGCTATGCAGCCACACCTCTCTTCCACTTTATCATTTTCCTCTTTCACACACACTTCTCCACTCATCATCCCCACCTCTCTCACCACTCCTCTCTGCACCCTACTCACCTTCTCCTCAACCTTGAAGAATAAGAGAAACCATGGTGAACTCATACCTCCCACACACAATTCCATTCCAAAATTGACCACCTAGTCTCATTTTTCCTCCTCCAAATTACCCATATCTATCAAAAAAACCACAAAATTCAGCCTCTTCTCTTAAAAGACAGCATCATGGTGGTTGATTACTCAGCTTCAATTACCTTGTCTCTCAAGGAAGGTCAAGAGTGGAGAAAAAATGTACCCTCAAAGCTAGTGGACCGTCAACAAGCGTCAAAATTGGCCCTACTCAAAACACTTGGAGCATCAACCTTGTAAGAAATCCACCTTTTCTTACCTCTTAAGAGTTTTTCTTCCTTATTTGTATCCTACATGGATACTCCCATTGTAAATATCCAATTCCATTTGTAAATTAATACTAAATCTACTAACACTAACCCACTATGAAAAGTCCTATCACCTCCATTTCTCTCCTCTCTCTTTCTCCACCAACTTCTTGATAATTCCAAGAAAAAGAAATTAGATAAATTGCTGAAAATCTAACCCAACCATGGTTTGAGGAGTAACCCTAGCCTTCAAAATTGCTATAGAAGGAGGGTGTAGCTAGCACAAAAAGGGGGGAGAAGAAAGAGCACTACGCTATAGCTTGAGAAGCCAAGCTCAACCTCTTGAGAAGGAGCTCTTGAGTGGAATCTCATTGGCATTAGGCATATGTATGTGTTGTATTAGGGGTGATTAGCAAGGGAACTCTATGCCATTGTAAGAGAGAGTGATCATTAAATTGAGAGTAGGAAATCTATCATTTCTCCTACTAGTGTAAGCCCAACATTTGCTGAATCAAGGAGGGTGAATTTGGACTAAGCATGGATACCTTGTCTCCCTTCGACCGTGAAGTCATGGACAATAATGATGTGTAAGTGTCTTGGTGTTTTATTTAAGTTCTTGATAGCTTGTCTCCGGGTATTGTTATCAATTTAGCCATAAATCTCACATGTTGTAAGAGGGCGACAGGGTGGAGAGGACTCCCCTGGCCTTAAGACAGTGATTGGGGTGGCTTTTTTTTCTTGTGATGTGTTGTGGTGTAATTTACTCAGGCTATGTTGAACAAATATTAATCTCACTTTGATTGGTCATGACAGATTTGTAAGAAGGCATTAGTGCAACAAAGCACCCCCTTCCCCCTTCTCTCTCTTTCTTACATATATATATTTATGTTTGCTTGATCATTAACGATACACTTCAAAGCAGCCCGAGCACCATCTCTCTCTCTCTCTCTCTCTCTCTCTCTCTCTCTCTCTCTCTCTCTCTCTCTCTCTCTCATGTTTTAGTGTGTGAGAGTGTTCCATTGGTGTTAGGGTTAGTGTAAATTCCTTGCTTGTTTGTGGGTTGCTCTAACGATTCTCCTCTTTTGCGTCCTAGTTCGCTCTTAAACTAGGTGGTGCCCCTTGTGTAGTTGGGATTTGGCTGGGGGTTTTTTGTTTTGGTTTGTGTTGTGTTGTGCCCCAGCCCCATTGAGCAGCATGGGAGCCTTGAAGGGTGTCTAGAGGTTGCTCTTCTTGTTGCCCGCCCCGGACCGCTTCAAATTGGTGCCCCCACTGAGGAAAACAACTCATGTATGTTTTTGTGTAGGATCAACTTTTAGCATAGTCAAGTAATTTGCATGAATCACGAGAGTTTGTATGATCCTTTCGTTCCCATTGCAAGGCAAAAGATACACATAATTGTTAGTACTAAGTTGCAATTTCAACGGGTAATTCGTAGGATTTTAGGTCCTCTTAGGTTAGCCGAGATAAACACTTTGGTAAATCCTTTTATTTTGCCTCTCGTTAGGTACGATATTAGCTTGGACGTCTATATTTTTGTGTTATTTTAAGCATTAGGATATGCATAGGCCATGGATAATGGCCCAGGAATCGAGGTTTTTCCCTTTCATTTTACTCCACACATTAGAATAAACGTTGCAATTAGTAGAAAGATCCATTTTCAACAACGAATGGTGTTCATGTTTGGTGCCCAAAGAGTAGGAGAAATTCTTGCATCACCAAACCCTCTCATTCTACCTCTCATCAACTACCACAACTTCTTTTGATGTACATGTGTTCATTTTATTTTAAAATGAAGTGCAGCCCGGCAAAATAGTGTGTATGTTTGTTTTTTCTTTGTCCAAGTTGTTACAAGAAACAAAAAACGATCATTTGTTCTAACAGGGAATGTGTGTGCAATGAAAGTTCAATCCTTAGAGATCTAGCTCTATTACCAATTGAGTTGCAGGAGTAAGTAGTAAGGCGTCTCCCTCATAACAAGAGGGTGGTGAAGTTAAGACGAAAGGTCCTACACGTGGATTCCATTTTCCTCTTGTTGTTGGGCACTAAGGAAGACCGCGCATTCATCCAACTAGTGTGTGCCCTAAGATTGGTAAATAGAGTGAAATTTGGCATTCGGCGAGTGCATTTCACCATTGAGGAAGACTCTTCAGGAAACTTGCGGCTAGAGTTCATGCTTCATAGACTCACATTTGGTGAATTTTTCCCTCATTTGCGTCTTATTAATAGTCTTCCTTTCGCTTTCAACAAAGGAGATAGGGAGCTATTCAGAGCTTGTCTTAATAAAGAGAGCATAGACAAGATTGCAAATTTGTATAAATTCTCATCCTTCTCTACTTTCTATGACACTTTGTTCATAGAGACATTGTAAATATCTTTATGCTTTTGAATGATTTAACCATAATCCTAAGGAGTTTTTGTCCAGGATTTTTGTAGCACAAGTGGAGTCTTTAAATCTTGCAAACTTGATTGGACTTGATGAGGATGTTCTTTATGAAATTGTGAGAAGGTTGCCTCACTCCGACTGTGTGGAACTCGAAGCAAAGGAGCTCCTAGTCAATTGCTACTTTCTCACGGCCTTCGACGAGCATGAAGATCTAGTTTTTATACAAACCACTTGTGCGTTGGGAATTTTAGAGCAAGTGCAATTTATCACTTGGGACGTGGTTGCTCTTTTGGATCCAGAAAATGAAGTTCTAGAGATTTCTGTTTATCGCCTTAGCTTTGAAGAATTTCAACCCTTCTTAGAGCTCATCAATAGTCTACCTTTTCGTTTTGATCAAATAAATCGAGACCTCATTGAAGCTTGGATAGCTGAAGAAGAAAACCTAGAGTGGTATTTTCTTACTTCTTCATTTGCAGGCGAGTGGTTCTAAATCTCTATTGTATCCCTTATTGTAACTCGTGTTGTAATCTTTCATAATAATGGAGAGCCAACGCCAAATGTCTGGATATCCTCTTTTCTTTGGAGAGCTTGGAGAGGATGCAGAATTATTTTTAGCAAATTTCAAGATGTCTTGCCGTATCAAGAGGATAGTAACCGATCAAGAACGTGTAGAAATGTTTGAGGTGGTCCTTAGGAAAGATGCTAGTACTTGGTTTGACTCTTTGCCTGAGGAAGTTAAGGGGAATTACACAGAAGTTTTGAATCGTTTTAAGAGATACTTCTTTGATCCCCAAAACACTCAAAAACTATGGCAAGACATTGTTTCTCATAAGCAAAAAGACTTAGATGACTACTACTTGTACAAGCAAGAGTTTCTACGTCTTTGGGCTCTATGGATACGAAATGTTGCTAACCCTGGTGATGGTGCAGAATTTTTAAAGAAGGACTCTTTACTGACCTTAAGGTAAAAGTTGAAGCGGGTGCACCTGCAACTTTTGATGCAGCTGAAACTAGGGCTGCTGAGAAGTATAGGAAACTCAAGTGCTTAAGGGGAGAGGTTCCAATAGAAGGTCTTAGACCCAAAGGTAAGTCACAATCATCAACATCTAGGGAGCTTCCTGAGGTAACGGCTGAAGTGATTGAGAAGTTAAATGAATCTTTAAGCAGCCTGTCAGTTCACCTTGCACAAGCTGTAGGTCCAAAGGGACAAGCAAAGAAGTCAGAAGAGAGAGAGACACGAACTAGGAGAGTCTTGCAATGTTGGAATTGCGGAGAGTCTGGACATGGGATGTATAATTGTCCTTGGCCCCGTGGAGAGCCAGGGAGACCTAACTTTGAATTACCCAGTGATGAATGCAGGAGAAGGAGCTGGTCAACAACCAAGGCTTCTACAAAGGCCAAATGGACCAAGACCACCTCCACAAGGGGTAGAAGGAGTTCCACCTTTGCCAAATCCAAATGTGCATGTGGTAGAGGTGAAAAATTCAAATGAGGTTGACATGGAAGCCAATGGCATTAAGCGTGGCCGAGGAAAAGGTAAAGAGAAAGAAGGAGTCACATCACAGAGTGACCATGGACAAGGCAAGAAGGCAAAGGAAACCAAGGAAACCAAGAGGACTCGACGTCGTATCAACCTCCAAGACTTCCCTCTTGGACATGGTATGGCTCCGTACAACTTGTTGGAAGACATGAGAGGTAAGGGTTCTGATATTTCATGGCCTCAATTTCTTGCATTATGTCCACAAGTTAGGAGGGATTTAACAAGGGCAGTTAGCACTAGGAGAAAGGTAAAAGAGAGTGTGCCTGTTGTAAAAATTGCACAAGTTGAAATGAATGAGGACATTACACCGGTGCTAGACTGTTACATCAAAGGAAGATTGGTTAGGAAAGGTCTAGTGGATGGGGGTGCACAAATTTGCATCATGACAGAGGGACTCATGCAGAGACTAGGCATGCACATCCATGAGACACCTGAAATCAAAGTCAAGATGGCAAACAATAGCAAGGCTAGGTGTGTAGGCATTTGTAAAAATGTCTTTGTAGAGGCCTTTGGCATTAAGAAAGCGGTGGATTTTTATGTTATGTCGACCAAGGGAAGTGGTTATCCATTTATCCTAGGAAGACCATGGCTAATGAAAATGCGAGCTTTGTAGGATTGGGAGAGTGGGAAATTAATTTGCAGGAATGACAATCATAAGAAGGTTGTCTTTGACATGAAGGAGCAACGCCAAGAGGAGCTCCATGAAGAATCATCTCAAAGTGAGACGGAAGAAGGTTGGACCGATAGCACTTCAGAAGAAGAAAGTAGCGGTAGCATTACTGAAGAGGAGTCTTCCATCGAAGTGATGGGGGTAAGGTTTAAGCCAAGCAACCAAGAGACCTCTTGTCAAGGCTTGGAGGAGGTAGGTCCTCAAGAGAACGAAGGTGTTCAAGATGAAGGGATGCTGGAAGGTATGCTATCAACAACACTTACAAAGGATGAAAGAGAGGAGTTCAAATGTGTGCTAAGGAAGTTTCCTAGGCTTTTTGCTAAAGACTACACCGACGTGCGTGGGGTAGATGTTGTTCAACACAAGATTGAGTTAAAGCCTGAGGCCACACCTAAAGCCCAGAAGCTACGAAGGCTAGGAGTTATAAAGGAACAGGCTCTACTCAAGGAGGTAAGAAAGCTTCTAGCAGCAGGTTTCATTTATCCAGTGGAGAATTCAGAGTGGGTCTCTCCTGTTGTTGTCACTCCTAAGAAAAATGGCAAGTGGAGGGTGTGTGTGGATTACCGTCCCCTCAATGAGGCAACAAAAAGAGATCACTTTCCCCTCCCATTCCAGGATGAGATACTAAATGAGGTAGCTGGTCATGAGAAGTACACTGTGTGCAATGGTTACTCAGGTTACTTTCAAATAGGGATTGCATTGGAGGATCAATTGAAAACAACCTTTATCACTCCTTGGGGTTGTTATGCTTTTAGAGTCATGCCATTTGGTCTGACAAATGCTCCTGCAACATTCCAACGTTTCATGAATATGGTGTTTCAAGCATTCTTTGGAAAGTCAATTAGGGTGTTCATTGATGATTTCTGCATTTATAGCTCAAAATCATTGCATCTACAAAGGGTAGAAGAAGGTTTAAAGAAGCTCTACGACATGGGAGGTCAACTCAACCCCGACAAGTGCCACATAGGTGAGTATGAAGTGATCTTGCTCGGTCACAAGGTTTCCTATAAAGGCATTGAGGTGGATCCTTCAAAGGCAAAGGCTCTTATTGAGCTCCCATCACCGAAGAGTCTTAAGGAGGTCATCTCTTTCATTCAGAAGGTGAGGTATATGTCACGCTTCATTCACTTAGCCTTGGAGTTGCTTCATCCTTTGCAAAAGTTGACACAACAAGTAGAATTTGCATGGTCTGATGAGCTTGAAGAGTATTTTTGTAACATTAAAGTCATTTTGTCAGAGCTACCAACACTCATGCCTGCTTGTTGCGAGTACACATTCTTTGTTAGCTCTAGTGTTGGGAGGGAAACAATTGGTGCTATGTTGCTACAACAAGATCCCCACAGTACAAGGATGCGACCCATCTACTTTGCTAGTAGGGTCATGAATGCTTTAGAGAGAGGCTACACGGAGGCAGAACTCATGATGCTTTCTCTCATGTTTGCTATAAGGAAGTTTAGATCCTACTTGATCCCAAAACCTTTTGTAATCCTCACCGCAGAGAATTTGTTCCCTTGGGTGTCATCTCAAATGAATCTTAGTACTAGGATCTCAAAGTGGATTATGGAGTTGCAAGAGTTTCAATACTCTTTCAAGGTAGAAGATAGTGTGCGTACACAATTGGCAGGGATCCTCACTTATAGGGTGCATGAAAAGGAGATTAAGGTGCCTGAAGTAAAGACCCTACCATTGCCACCACCAAAAAGTATTCCTAATGCTTTTACCTTGTTCTTTGATGGAGCTTTTCGTCGAGCCACAGGAAAAGCAGGGGGAGGGCTAGTGTTGCTCAACCCAAGTGGAGAGGTGGTCATGAAAGAGAAGTTCAATCTACCAAGTTCAGCTAGCAACAATGAAGCAGAATATGACACACTACTTCATGGTCTAAAAATATGCATTGGCCATGGCATACAACGTCTCATGGTAAAAGGGGATGCACTTCTCATTGTGAAGCAGATTTTATGCCTTTGGGCATGCAAAAATGAAAGACTAAGGGCCAAAGTTCATACCATCCATAGGCTATTTAATCAATTTGAGGAAGTGCAACTATATCATATTCCGAGGAAACAAAATGAAGATGTCGATTTACTTGCACAACAAGCAGTTACATGTGTTGAGAGAGAAGTGCAGGTCATCATGGTGGCAGCAACTGCCAAGCAACCGAGATACCAGGGATTGGAGTCATTGGCTCCCATTATTGGCTACATTTTGGAGGGTGAGTTTCCACAAGATTTCACGAAGGCTCAGAAGAAGAGACTCATGAAGAAGGCAAGTTTCTATCTCTTCCTAGAAGGCTCCCTCTATCAAAGAGGGAAGGATCAAGTGTGCAGAAGAGTACCAACTATCGAGGAAATTCCAGCCATTCTAAAAGGTTTGCATGAAGAGGCATGTGGTGGTCATTTTTCCCAAGAATCAACTGTGAAGAAGATTTTGCTTGCGGGGTATGTTTGGCCAAGCTTTCATGTGGATGTTCAACATTGGTGTAAAAGCTGTCACAATTGTCAGATAAATGGAAATAGAAGGTTGGTGCATGGCCCGAGGCAAATAGTGCTTGCAAATGGACCCTTTGAAAAGTGGGGCATTGATGCTATGGGTCCTCTGCCTAGGACAAAAAATGGTAAACTCTACATTCTAGTGGCTGTAGACTATATGACTAGGTGGGTGGAAGCTCAAAGTGTGGCAAGAGTGAATGAGAGGACAGTTAGCAAGTTTGTGTACAATAATATTTGTTGTAGATTTGGCACACCTCTAGAGATTGTCTCGGATAATGGTCCGGGGTTCAAGAAGGGTTTACTCACAGAAGTCTGTGAAGAGCTTCACATTCTACATCGTCATAGCACACCATACTATCCACAGTCAAATGGTTTGGTGGAGAAGGCTAATGGTGTCATTGCTGGAATCATTAGAAAGATGGTGCAAAACAAGACAAAATTATGGGATGTCTTCTTCGATGGTGCCTTGTGGGCATATCGAACCACATATAGGGAAGCCACGGAGTTCACACCATTTCACTTGGTCTATGGTCAAGAGGCTTTGCAGCCTATCGAGCTCAACATTTCAACAATGCGACTTCATGGCAAAGGAGCACAAGATGATCAAGAAGCATGGATGGATCGACTTCTTACCTTAGCTGAGCTTGAGTGGAAAAGAGAAGCAGCATACGAGTGCTATAAGAGGAAAGCCACACAAACAAAGGAGAAGCTTGACAAGAAACTGAAGGACAAAGGCATCAATGAAGGAGATCTTGTGCTAAGGTATGACAATCGACTCGATAATCGTTTTGATGCCAAATTTGAAACAAGATGGCAGGGGCCATACATAGTCAAGAAGGCTTTCAATTCAAGTTACTATCAACTTATGGACTTGAATGGGAAAGAGCACTCCAGGAAGGTAAACGGCTATCGCTTGAAGCCTTACTTGAGTCCCCTTCTACCAAAGGATCTACCAAAGCAAAAGGCAACTATCTCATGTAAGTATTGTTCCATGAAGCATGAGTGTAACACAAACCAAAATTCCAAGGGGCCAAACAATGAAGATCTTGTCAAGGACTCTGAAGCACTCTCTTTGGAAAAGATTCTTTATGATGGTACATGAATATACCATCATCTTGGGGGAGGGCTAATGATAGCCGTTTTTCGGCTCTCTGTAATTGCCATAGTGAGTTATCTCACCCTATCAAATCACTCAAACACTGTGGTTACCCTCACCCTTTCACTGTATATGGATGCGTGTGAGTTAGGGGACTTTTTCCATATCTCCTTACTGAAATAAAAAACCCTCAATTAGCTAGTCATTGGGCTAGTTGAGCCAAAAAAATAAAAAATATAAGTATATTATGGCCTATGCATCTGTAAATATTTCTTTGTATATAGGGCCTAAATAAAAGATTTTTTCATAATTATTTTTGTATTTATTTAAATATTTCTACCTAGGTGTGTGTTATTTATGCTCTGTACATTGCCTACCCATTACCACAATTTTTTTAACCATTTTTCATACTCTTTATTCCATATAGAAATATTTTCATGTAAGCTTCTCTTATATTTGGTGTAACTCCACCCCAACAAAAATCCAAAAATACTAGTTTTATTTCTGTGTATATTTTTTCACTATTGTGATTTTTCCCTTCCTACATCTAGTTTGTTTTTTTTCTAAAAAATTAGAACACCAAAAATATTTATCTTTTTATGGTAGCCTAATAATGAGAGAGATTTCTTTTGACCCCTTTATATTTTTTCCACTTATATTATTTATATTTGACATATACATATTTTTTAGACCCCTCAATATTTGATTTTCTTAGTTGTACTATTCACTTGTATCATGATCTCAATAATATCTTCAATTATAGACCTACCAAATAAGGTCAAGGGTAGGTGGCATGCATACATGCACTATGGAGGGCTCACTCTTGGAGGTATTCAAAAGAATCATCCAAAGAAGGACCCCAAAGGGACCTTGTGCAGTGGAAAAAAACGGTCGGTTTTGCTAAATTTTTAAACTTCACTTGCTCTCCAAATTTGAAAAGGTGATACAAACAAAAGTTGTAGCTCGTGGGCTGAACTTTTGCCTCAAATTTTTTCATATTTTTTTCAGCTACGAGCTGTGAGCTATGATTTTATTAGTGGACCCCAGTTTTCCCATGCTATGCAGCCACACCTCTCTTCCACTTTATCATTTTCCTCTTTCACACACACTTCTCCACTCATCATTCCCACCTCTCTCACCACTCCTCTCTGCACCCTACTCACCTTCTCCTCAACCTTGAAGAATAAGAGAAACCATGGTAAACTCATACCTCCCACACACAATTCCATTCCAAAATTGACCACCTAGTCTCATTTTTCCTCCTCCAAATTACCCATATCTATCAAAAAAACCACAAAATTCAGCCTCTTCTTTTAAAAGATAGCATCATGGTGGTTGATTACTCAGCTTCAATTACCTTGTCTCTCAAGGAAGGTCAAGAGTGGAGAAAAAATGTACCGTCAAAGCTAGTGGACCGTCAACAAGCGTCAAAATTGGCCCTACTCAAGACACTTGGAGCATCAACCTTGTAAGAAATCCACCTTTTCTTACCTCCTAAGAGTTTTTCTTCCTTATTTGTATCCTACATGGATACTCCCATTGTAAATATCCAATTCCATTTGTAAATTAATACTAACTCTACTAACACTAACCCACTATGAAAAGTCCTATCACCTCCATTTCTCTCCTCTCTCTTTCCCCACCAACTTCTTGATAATTCCAAGCAAAAGAAATTAGATAAATTGCTGAAAATCTAACCCAACCATGGTTAGAGGAGTAACCCTGGCCTTCAAAATTGCTATAAAAGGAGGGTGTAGCTAGCACAAAAAGGGGGGAGAAGAAAGAGCACTACGCTATAGCTTGAGAAGCCAAGCTCAACCTCTTGAGAAGGAGCTCTTGAGTGGAATCTCATTGGCATTAGGCATATGTATGTGTTGTATAAGGGGTGATTAGCAAGGGAACTCTATGCCATTGTAAGAGAGAGTGATCATTAAATTGAGAGTAGGAAATCTATCATTTCTCCTACTAGTGTAAGCCCAACATTTGCTAAATCAAGGAGGGTGAATTTGGACTAAGCATGGATACCTTGTCTCCCTTCCAACGTGAAGTCATGGACAATAATGATGTGTAAGTGTCTTGGTGTTTTATTTAAGTTCTTGATAGCTTGTCTCCGGGTATTGTTATCAATTTAGCCATAAATCCCGCATGTTGTAAGAGGGCGACAGGGTGGAGAGGACTCCCCTGGCCTTAAGACAGTGATTGGGGTGGATTTTTTTTCTTGTGATGTGTTGTGGTGTAATTTACTCAGGCTATGTTGAACAAATATTAATCTCACTTTGATTGGTCATGACAGATTTGTAAGAAGGCATTAGTGCAACAAGCACCCCCTTCCCCCTTCTCTCTCTTTCTTATATATATATATTTATGTTTGCTTGATCATTAACGATACACTTCAAAGCAGCCCGAGCACCATCTCTCTCTCTCTCTCTCTCTCTCTCTCTCTCTCTCTCTCTCTCTCGTGTTTTAGTGTGTGAGAGTGTTCCATTGGTGCTAGGGTTAGTGTAAATTCCTTGCTTGTTTGTGGGTTGCTCTAACGATTCTCCTCTTTTGCGTCTGAGTTCGCTCTTAAACTAGTTGGTGCCCCTTGTGTAGTTGGGATTTGGCTGGGGGTTTGTTGTTTTGGTTTGTGTTGTGTTGTGCCCTAGCCCCATTGAGCAGCACGGGAGCCTTGAAGGGTGTCTAGAGGTTGCTCTTCTTGTTGCCCGCCCCGGACCACTTCAATGTGTAAGGCTAGCATATGAGTTCATAAGGAGATTAGGAAGGGGTGTTTTAATTATGGAATTACATTTACAAGAGGGGTTTAAAAAAAGATTTTGAAAAAACAGATCGAGCTATAAGCAAAAATTGGGTCATTTAATTCACAATGTTGTATACGTGGAATATACGAAAACTCGTTTAATAACACGTGGTTTAGGTGGTTTTTGGAAGGTGTCCCCCTCATGATTTACCTTTGCAAGGTACCAAGTCCTGACTCCTTTTGTTTATGTGCCTTATTCTATGACTTAAATAAACCATTTCAGATCTATATGTTTGCCAATTATTAAATATGCATGTGTATGTGAATGAATGACCTTTGCAAAGAACATTATGAAAAAAAAGGAGCAGTGTGAATAACTTACCTTGATCAAATCACAAAGATTCAATAATGCAGGCAAAGTACTAAAATGTGAATTCACAAAGTTACTAAAATTTTAGTTGATTTAGCTAGCATGCTTTTCGCACGTGTCTCTTCTTTTACAATGTTATTATCATTGATAATCCTAAGCTCTTCGCACATGGGTTTTTGCTAAAATCATAACAGTAATTAATTAAAATCACAAGATTTGGTTCATAGGAGATAATAATGGTTGAATTATGCAAAGGGGTCTCATGGTGCAAACAGCCATAAGTCCTCACTAGTAGCAAGTATATCTCATGGAGGGACCTTGTGCAAAATAGTATATGCATTAGAGTGAAGGGACATGAAATGCAATCAGACAAGCTTTGTAACTGCCATTCATGAAAGCATTCCTACAAGCGGCATCCACAATCAATCGGTGTCAATCGACACACTGCCATTCAATCATCGATGGTGGTGATGGGATGAGAGCTCCATACAAGCCCTAATGGGCATATTTAGAACTTTTGTCCAAGGAATGGATATGAGAATGGCATAGCAGCAAAAGATGACTCCAAAAGGTGAGGAAACATGGTGGTAATAATCTAAAGGGAGATGGATAATCATAAATAAAGTGGAGGGGAATAAAATTGGAACATATGACCAGATGATTAGAAAGCGATAGAAATTATTAGAGGCCTTTTTGAGGGTTTTGAGGTATCTAAAAGCAATTTGGTGGGTGTACGTAAAGGGGAGGGAGAGATGGTGACGGAATGTCTATTTATAGGTTTGCAGAGCCCCACCCCTCTCATTTGTAATGTTGGCACTGTATAAATTAGGGGGCAGTTTCCTTTGAGCTTTGTGTGAGCAGAGAGTGAGCGCGCCATTAAAGTTGGAAAATTGACATCATAGTTTGCTCCTAAAGGTTAGGTGATAAGTATCCATGAAGCTAATTAAGCCTCTACCCCAGCCAGTAGCCGGGCACCGTCCAGTTCCACAAGAGCCACTCCTTTAGCCACCTCATCACCCTGCCCTGCAACTTTCGCTCCCTCAAGCCCATGCACTTGCTTGACATCGCCATGAAGAACTGCGACTTCTTTGAGGTCTGTGACGTACAAGTACTGGGTAGGCATTAGGTCGAATTAGCTATCCCTGGTCTTTCTTTCAATTTGCACTCGCAATTGGCTCTTTTTACACACAATCATAATTGGACATACACTACCCTTCATAACTCCACCACCTCACTCTCCATAAGCTCTTTCATCCCTCTCTCTCTCTCTCTCTCTCTCTCTCTCTCTCTCTCTCTCTCTCTCTCTCTCTCTCTCTCTCTCACACACACACACACACACACACACCATGTCAAGTTCAATACTCATCAAATAGATCTTTAAGCCGGTCTCTTGGGATTGTTCCTACAGCCTAGAAATCTCTCTCCTTTTTCTTCTCTCTCTCTCTCTCTCTCTCTCTCTCTCTCTCTCTCTCTCTCTCCCCCCCTTCATATTCGATCATCACGCTCATCCCAATTGCACACACCCTTTTATCCATCACTCTCTTAGTTGGCCCTAATAAAATAGGTCGCACTATGTGAAAAAGGGAGAAAGGCGTTGTTGTGCCGTGGCACGTACATAGTGTGAAATAAAAGCATTCACCTAAATTTTGACACTTCTCAATGTATGCAAATAAAAGCAATCATGTACATATTGTGATATATGTTGAAGCGGCTATTGCGGTCGCTATCATGTACATACATATCCGGTGAGTCGTGGCCTTGGATAAGGTGCATTTGCATGCTTTTCCACTTGATAAGATGCCTATTTTGGTTTTATGATGTACACACTCCAAGTGTTTCATGGTGGCACACTCATCTCGCCTATAAAGAGTGATGCAGGCAAAAAATGCCGAAAATAGCAGCTAACAGCAGTAGGCACCGTTGCAAAATTGCATGGAAAGTGACCCAAAATGGTATATTGATGAAAAATTATGCTTATATATTCTTTTTATGCTTATGCAAGTGATCCCAAAAATTTAGGGATTTTTTGCACTCTGTTTAGGATTTTTTGCATAAAAAATGGCATTTTTTGGGTTAAAAAATGAGCTGAAAATGACCTAGTTTTGGTCAAAAGTGGAAAAATAGCCCAAAAATTGACATATCAGCTCATAATGCCATGGGGAAGAGTGGTAAGGCTGCTTTTTACAAAAAAAAACCTGTAATTTTTCTCTCTTGTGCAGTAGCTTCCATGGTTGCCCAATCTATATGTGTTGCAGTCCCGCCTCTTCACAGTCTTGTACCTGAGCTTGTGACGGAGTGAATTAGGGTTTCCACTTATCAAAATGTTGTGTGGGCTTTAATTTAGAAGCTCATAAATCTCTGAAAGATTAGAAAATTGCCGTCGTGAAGGTGGAATCTCATGCATTCCTTTCAATTGTTTGGTGCTACGACTATGTAATTGGGGGCGAGGCTACATGATACCATGAAAGAGGTTTGGGTTTCAATTGAGATTTGTGTTTGTATGAGCATTGAGGTTTCATGTATGAAACTTTAGTGTTTTCAAGTGGTCTTTTTAAGTGAAATTGAATGTGGTGATCCTCTCATCGTATTCTCAACTATGAAAAGAAGCAATTTCCAAGCACAATAAGAAAGAGGGTTTGTGACTTTGTTGTCATAAACGCTCTTATATTTTTAGTCACCCTTATAAATAGGGTTGGTGATTCTCCACAAACGCATTTTGACAAAATTCTTATGACTCATATCACGAACTCTCACAGCCAAAGGTTTTGCACCTTCCCAGCTAGACTGCACACATTCCGACATTTTCGATGAACCTAACGCGAAGCAGCTGGGGTGGGGGTTCAAAACCTTGTTTTGAAAGGTTTAATTACAAATAATAAAATCCATGGATCAGCAAGAGAAATAGGGCACGCGTTTTGATCAAGGCACAATGCAAATGTTTCAAGCATTCGCCATGTTTATGCAAGAACAACAGGCTGCAGAAAGAAGGGAGGTGTCCGCAACCAAAGCCCTTCAAGCTATTGTGAACAAAATGGACCATTTTGAAGGGAAAGATGTCACAAAGTTTCTTCGTGGTTATGTAAAGGAGATGGAGCTACAATGGGTTCCAGAGGTGGACATGATTCGTAGTTTTGATCTTGTTGTGGTCCCCGAGATAAGAGACCATGTAAGGGGAATCAAGGAGGAGCATGGAGAAGTTTGGGAGCATTTTAAATTAGCCCTAAAGGAGGAATAATTCATGGAGGACTCTGAAAGGGTTACAAAAAGGAACTTCTTAGAATGGGTTGAAAAGCCAAAAGAAGGACTTTTCATCACCGAACTGTTGAGAGAGTTTGAGCGGCGCTATGCTCAACTGTCAGGAATAGAGCGAGCCAGTAAAAATATTGAATTGTTCCTTCAAGCTGCAGGTTTTGAGCTCCAAGAAAAGTTAGAGCTACTCCTTGAAGACAAGAATACAGAAGAGGGTCTAAAGGCTGAGTGGAAAGGGGTTGAGGACGCAGTCTCATTGCTTGCTAAGAGGCAACACCGTAGTAGGGACAAGATGGTGGTGAATGGTACTACCTCTACTCCTAGCACATTAAATATTCTACTAAAGCCTATTGTTGTTAGTCCAAAAGGTGATACCTCAATGCTTGATGAGCTTGTTAAGGGCATGCAAGAAATGAAGATAAAGCTAACAAGGCTTGAAGACAAAGGACAACCTGCAGGACAGAAATCCCAAAGCAAAGAAGTATTTGTGCACAGATGCATATGGTGTGATGGCACAGACCATGGCAGAAGTGATTGTGATAGCTTCAGTGATGCCTTACAAAGAGACCTTGTGTTTTTTAAGGATGGCAAGATCCATCTACGTGAGACAGGCATGCGATTAAGAGCTAGCTTTGGAAAAGGGGGTATGCGAAAGTTAGTGGAGGATATGGCAACTAGTCGTGCTATTTCTACAGTGGACGCTGCTACCTATGGGGCAAAGATAGAGCTAATTCCAACGAAAGCGTTAAAGTCTACTCTAGATGCTTTTGAGGATGTTGATAGCTTGTGGCCATGTGCAGTAGCCTCAGCCAAAAAAGGAAAGGTAACTATACAGATATTACATGAATGTGGTGATTGCATACAGGTTGGCATGACCCTGTGGACTCTTTATCAGTGCACGTGTATCTTGCAAAATGCTATAACAATGAAGCAATTGTGGAAGAGAAGCGTAGACGTGAGAATGGAGATGCAGGTCCTTCTACTTCAAAGAGGGTACAAGATCCGGAGGAATAAAGGATCCAAGACCTTCTTATGAGGCTCCACCACATGTGTCTCCGCCTCATGAGATTCCTATGGAGGAGGCATCTACATGGAAGAAGAAAGAGCAAGGAGAAGCTAACCAAAAGGCCCTGCATACAAACTACAATTTGACATTGAAGTTTCCACAAACTTAAAGCAGGTATTGGAGGAAAGGATTTTGAATAGCAAAGTTGAGTTTACCTTGGGTGAGTTTCTTGGCATTGCTAAACGCGAGTTTCATGAAGAAATTATAGATATTATAAAAAGAAAGAGGCAAACTCTCACTGAGTTTATTCCTTCACAATTTGAGGGTGAAGGGGAGTCACTTAAGGCACATGGGATACATGTCCAAGAGAGTGATTGCGATGAAAGTGTGGTAGGATGCTACCAGTTTTCTCAAAGAGATGCGCATGCTAGATTTGCAGATGATGAGATGATGAAGATGAAGCCTCCTATAAAATCCACTACTCCAAAAGTCATTGGGCAAGAGCTACAACAGAAACTTTAGTCAAGGTGGGTGATCTTCAGGAGCCATATGTTGCATTGATAGATCATGGCTCTGAAATCAATCCTATGTCTAAGAGTCTTTACATGAAGGGTAAGTGGCCGATAAACACAGACCATGGGTGGATGATTAGAGCTGCAAATAACTCATTAGGAGAGTTGTATGGGGCTTGTCCAAATGTGAAAGTGACGATTGGTAATGTGAAGGATGAGCAAAACTTCTTTGTGCAGGAGATGTCTATTTATCCTCTTATCCTTGGGCAGCCATACATCACAGCCATTCACATGAAACAAAGGTCTTGGATGATGGTTCTGCTTATGCTAGGGTAAAGAGCAAAGATGGGGAAGCGAGCTGTGCAATTTTTGACTCTTTGTGTGAATCACGAGAGGAACCGCAATTCTTTTGAGTCCCTCTCTCAGACCTCTTCCTCTTTTCCTCTCTTATTTTACTTGGTTCATAAGTGTCTTTATTATCCAGTCACTGTGTCTTTGACTCGCAGCAATACAATGGTTGAAACTTGATGCACGCTGATGGGAAAAGAGAGATTTCTACTTTCGCTTCGGTTGATCGTAATCATACATTTGGCATCACAAACTTTATGCACGCCGACGGGAAAAGAGAGATTTCTAGTTTCGTCTTGGTTGATGGTAATCATACATTTGCAATCCGTCATACATCTTGAACCAGGAACGACTTGGCCACGCAGCAGGGACGAGAGAGAGAGAGAGAGAGAGAGAGAGAGAGAGAGAGAGAGAGAGAGAGAATGAAAATTTTTGTAATACGACAGGAGAGAAAGTCTGCAGTGGTGTAGAGAGTGTAGATGGAGTTGGGTTCGGATGACGGCCACATGCTTCTACTTTCTCTTTGGCCGACGATGATCATACACTTGGCATCTCTCACTCATACATCTTAAACGTAGACCTTTGCATAGAATATTGTGGATGCAGTGTTCCATATCCTTCAAAAAATCATGCAAGAATTCAAATTCAATCAAAATGTGATCCACGGAAAGGATTTGGTTATATTTTAGGTTTCTTGCTATCGAGTAACCCGAAGAAAATCCAGTTAGTATTCAATCAACCTAAGCAGGAAGTTATCAATTGACCAAAATGAAAGTCAACACGGGGCTTGTGTGCATCGACCTTGGTACCCACACAATAGTAGGCTATAGCATTACCACTATACCCACATAGCCAATTGAGAAGACACTACCTATTGGTGTACATAGAGTTAAAGCCCCCCAATAGAGTGCTAAAACCCCCCAAAAGAGTTTGAGAGAGAGAGAGAGAGAGAGAGAGGTTGCGGCATCTTCTTTCTGGTTAGCTACTTGAGATAGTCAGATTGAAGGAATTCTCAAAGGAGCGGTAGAGCATGTGATGGTGGGGTATATTGATTGATGGCAGTGATCGTGCAGTAGTTCAATGGCCTGACATGTAGAGCCACTTTGACTGCAGATAAGTACTGCATTGAAGTTCTTCCGAGTCCCTCTCTAGCATCTTCTTCTTTTCCTCTCTTACTTTACTTGGTTGATAATTGTCTTTATTATCCAATCACTGTGTCTTTGACTCACATCAACACAATGGTTGAAACTTGTTGCACGCCGACGGGAAAAGAGATATTTCTACTTTCTCTTTGGTTGATGGTAATCACACATTTCGCATCCCTCACTCATACATCTTGAACCAGGAACGGCTTGGCCACGCAGCAGGCATAAGAGAGAGAGAGAGAGAGAGAGAGAGAGAGAGGATGCAAATTTGTGTAATACGACGGGAGAGAAAGTCTGCAGTGGTGTAGAGAGTGTAGATGGAGTTGGGTTTGGATGATGGCCCACATGCTTCCACTTTCTCTCTGGCCAATGATGATCATACACTTCGCATCTCTCACTCATTCATCTTAAACGTAGACCCCTGCATAGAATATTGTGGATGCATTGCTCCACATCCTTCAAAAGATCATGCAAGAATTCAAATTCAACGGAAATGTGATCCACAGAAAGGATTTGGTTGTATTTTAGGTTTCTTGCTATCGAGTAACCCGAAGAAACTCCAATTAGTATTCAGTGTAACATTTAATGGCCTAAAAACTTGTGTGTAGCGGAAATTAGCATGAACATAGTGGGCATTTCATTAGAATAGATTCCTAATGAGAAATTACAAGAGTGCTTGGGTGGAGAGAGCTACAAAAAGCATAACACCTAGTTAGATAGCATGAACAATACTTTCAAAAGAGAGATAAATTAAGCTATTGACAACAGTTGAGGACTGGATTTGCATGGAACAGGTCCCCCCTCCAAAAAGCTTTGTATTATGGTTTCTCCCATCAAGAGAGACATTGTACAATACAATTCTTTGTGTTCCTTCAAGACTAGTTAGTGCAATGAATATGAAAGCTTCATGCACTAAGCAAAACACTTAGCAAACACAACATTAATTATCCCCGTTCTCACACCCAAGACCTCACACACCTTCGAAGATGGTGAGAGCTAGCAGGGTATGAGAATAGATTGAGAGGAAGAAGGAGTATCTTACGCGAAATATGGACATCTCCTCACTTAATCACTCATATTAGCATAGCTTAGCTTAGTAATTAGCTTGGTAGAGGAGATGAGCATGCATTGAAGCTTGGCTCTTGGTTGGATTTGCATCCACATGCCAAGAGTATGTCGATGTAGTCTTCTATCTCACAAGCTTGGAGTAGGTGATGAGCTCTCCATTAAAGCTTGGGAAGAGATAGTCTTCTTTTCTTCTCACATAGTCTGTGTGAGAGTGTGTGTGTGATAATGCCTTGCAAAAATCAGCCCCCTCTCTCTCTTGGGCGAGCCCTCTTGCTATTTGCTCTTGCTATCTCCCCATTGGACCTCCCCAGGGCTAGCCAATGACTATTAAGGAGCATAAGTGATAGCCTTCTGACATGTGTCCCCCTTTCCCCTTTTGGTAATTTAATAATTCAATTAAACTCTCATTGGACCCCTTTGCCTCCTGGCCAATAGGAATCAGGCAAGCCATTGGGCTGCTGAATGCTCATTGGACCCCTTGGGAGACTGTCCAATAGTCTTCTAGAGGACTTAATTCTCATTGGTTCTTTTATTAAGTGTTTTTTAAATTAATTAAACTAGATTTACTCTAGCCTAAGTCTCATTGGTCCACCTCCAAGGCCATCCAATAGGAATTGGGTACACCTTGTGGGCATCTGGCCTAGGGAGCTGACATGTGTCCCTCATTCCCTTTGTGTAAAAGGAGCTTGGGTGTGTGTGTGTGACTTTCTCTCTCATCCCCTACTCCCAAGGCTCGCCCCCTCCTATGTAGGGATTTGTAAAGACTTTTTGGGTCACACACAAAGCATCCAATTCCCCCCCATGGTTGACCTTTGGACACAACCTTTGAATTTTGGAACCTTAGCATTTTGGAAGTCTTAATGGGCTGAACCTTAGGGTCTTTTTTGCCCATTGTTGCACATGGCTCTTTTGCAGATGGCCCCCCCTTTGGATCCCTATTTTCCCTCCATTGGATCCCTACAATGGCCAGTCTGCTAGCTTAACCAATATTCTAGCTTTTTCTCCCCTGGCACTTCCCCATATTAGATGATCAGTTTAACATGAGAAAATCATTTAGGAGAATAAGATATTGATTATTATGACATTCAGTCAACCTAAGCGGGCAGTTATCAGTTAACCAAAATGAAAGTCAACGCGGGGCTTGTGTGCATTGACCTTGGTACCCGCACGATAGTAGGCTATAGCATTACCACTACACCCACACAGGCAATTGAGAAGACGCTACCTATTGGTGTACATAGAGTTAAAGCCCCCCATTAGAGTGTTAAAACCCCCCAAAAGAGTTTGAGAGAGAGAGAGAGAGAGAGAGAGAGAGAGAGAGAGGTTGCGGCATCTTCTTCTTGGTCAGTTACTTGAGATAATCAGATTGAAGGAATTCTCAAAGGAGCGGTAGAGCATGTGGTGGTGGGGTATATTGATTGATGGCAGTGATCGTGCAGTAGTTCAATGGCCCAACATGTAGAGCCGCTTTGAATGCAGATAAGTACTGCATTGAAGTTCTTCCGAGTTCCTCTCAACATCTTCCTCTTTTCCTCTCTTATTTTACTTGGTTGATAACTGTCTTCATTATCCAGTCATTGTGTCTTTGACTCGCAGCAATATAGTGGTTGAACTTGATGCACATCGACGGGCAAAGAGAGATTTCTACTTTCACTTTGGTTGATGATAATCATACATTTGGCATCCCTCACTCATACATCTTGAACGGGGAACGGCTTGGCCACACATCGGGCACGCACGCACGCGCGTGAGAGAGAGAGAGAGAGAGAGAGAGAGAGAGAGAGAGAGAGGAATAAAAAGAGAATTTGTATTCTCATAAGAACAATCCAAATAGATATCCAATGCTACTCAACATGTCTAGATATCAAGATGTGTGTGTGTGTGTGTGTGTGTGTGTGTGTGTGTGAGAGAGAGAGAGAGAGAGAGAGAGAGAGAATGAGAATTGTCATCTCTTTTTTGGAGGGATCACAGGGGCTACAATCCACCCTCCTCACTTGTGTATGCATAGGGGCTACAATCCACCCTCCTCACTTGTGTATGCATGTGCACACACACACACACACATCTATAAATATGTGTATGTGTGTGACCTAATGGCTATGCTTTTCTTAGCCACATCAACATGCGAGTCACACACTAGTATAACCTATGTACCAAAATAAACTATGTCTTAGTGGAGTGTTCTTGCAAAATGTGTCTATTAGTCGGCTATCTTTTTTTTTTTTTAATAGCAAAACTCACAATTGTGAGTGAATTAAATTGAAAAGCCCAAAAAATTACAAGGTCTTGTCATGCTCATGTTAAGCCATGGCAACATCCAGGGACCATAATTACATCGGCTATCAGGGCTGCCATCCCTACCAACCCGCCCCCTCATCTTTGATACACACGGTCCATATGCTTGTCATTCTGAGATATTTTATTTACTGATGGCCAAGATTTGTATTAGTCAACTATCTTATGTGTGGTTGAATCTCAGTTGAATCATTGTACAAGCAAAGTGTGTCTCGACTTAGCCTTGAGACGATTAGAATTTGAAGACAACTAAGAGAGGACAATGAAAAGGAGAACGGTCTAAATATGCTAATTTTTTTCTTAAGTTGCAAAATTTCTAAGCTTGGGGACGTTGGGTTGAAATACTATAGGTGAGGATGTATTCATAGCCAGAGGAACATAGAGAGGTTGACTTGTGTATGGAGGCTTCATGATGATGGAATCTTTTGGGAAACTAGAGTGTTGGATTCCCAAAAGGGGCTTGCTTGAAAATGCTATTTAAAATGTGTAAGGCTAGCATATGAGTTCATAAGGAGATTTTGTTTTTGGGGGGGGGGGGGGGGGGGGGTGTTGTGTTTTAATTATGGAATTACATTTACAATAGGGGTTTTAAAAAGTTTTGAAAAAATAGATCCAGCCATGACGGAAAATTGGGTCATTTAATTCATAGTGACGTACCTAAGGATATACCTTGCAAAGGTACCAAGTCTTGACTACTCTTGTTTCTTTGGCTGGACTCCTTTTGTTTCTTTGGCTTATTCTTTTGTTTCTTTGGCTTATTCTATGACTTGGATAAACCATTTCATATCTATATGTTTGCAAATTATTAAATATGCATGTCTATGTGAATGAATGGCCTTTGCAAAGAACATTTTGAAAAACAAGGTGAGGAGGCACCAAAGCCTTCCAAGGTAAGGAGAGACTAGGGATACTAAGTTTAAATATGTGTGTACAATCACATGGAATTTTTTTTATGTTCTAATATGTATCAGGGATACCAGCTGTTTAAAAATGAGAATTTTTGTCAATTATCTTACAAGATTTTTTAGTTAAGACTTTTTTGTTATTAGGGTTGTTGATGATGACTGCATTTATCTCCTTCCTCTCTCTCTCTCTCTCTCTCTCTCTCTCTCGCGTGTATGCACCAGCCTGCAGACAACACGGGTCTCTATCTCTCTTCTCTTTCTTTTTTGTCCCCCCCTATCTGCATTGTTTTGTTGTTTCAGCCCTCTCTCCCTCTCTCTCTCTCATCATGTCATGCCTCGAAGCGTGTGCATGGCCTTGCAATCTCTGTATCTGCGAACTGTTGAGTACAAGCTCGCGATTGGCGTAGAGTTAGCAACAGTTGATGGCTAGGCGCAAGTGATTAGGGAGGGAGGCAACACGAGACGTAGGTGATTCAAAAACCTGTGAGAGACGAGGTTTCACCCAAACTCTGTCGCGTGAAAGGGAACCTTGAGGGCCACGAAATTCACATAGAGATTCCTTGTCATAATTGTTGCAAGAGGTCTTAGTGGGAGAGAGGATGGGTGTCCCGAGAGGATGGGTGTACGGACAGGGACATGCACGCAGGGAGGCAAGGTGATGAGGGAAGGAGCTCGAATAGAAAGAGAATCTTAAAGGGTAATGAATTTTATTTTGTAAGAGCCATTAGTTGCAAAGATTATCTATTTTACATATATAATCACAAATGGTTTTTGAATTATGAAAGGCTCCGCTTAAATAATATGAAAGATGCACATTGCACATCAATAAAATAAAATGAGAAAGAAATAAAGTAAAAACAATAAAATTTAAAATTAAATTAAAAAATATTATAGTACTTTTTTTATTAAAAATTTAAATTTAATAAACATAAAAGATAGTAAAACAAATTAGTGAAATAAATCTTTATGAAATCCTTACATCAAAGAGCTTTTTATCAAAACTTTACATCATGGGATCCAACTCCTATGAATACTTCAGGAAATAGCATTTTAAAGACTATGATTCCTTTTCGTTCAAAAGACTTTTGAGCCTCTTTGGGGCACTTGTCATGCCAAACAAAATTAAACGACCTCTGTCCATAGTGCACTAAGGCCTTTGGCAAGCCAAAAAGGAGCAATGTGAATAACTTACATTGATCAAATCACATTTCATAGAGTGTTTTATATACAAGATTACAATAATGCATCAAAGTACTAAAATGTGAATTCACAAAGTTACTAAAATTTTAGTTGATTTTGCTAGCATGCTTTTTGCACATGGGTCTCTCTTCCTTTACATTGTCACTATCATTAATATTCCTAAGCCAATGCTCTATCCGCTAAACTTATACCAGTAATTAATTAAAATCACAAGATTTGGTTCATAGGAGATAATAATGGTTGTAGTATGCAAAGGGGGCTCATGGTGCAGACAGCCATAAGCCATAAGTCTTCACTAGGAGTAAGTATATCTCATAGTGGGACCTTGTGCAAAACAGTCACTATGCATCATAGTGAAGGGACATAAAATGGAATCGGACAAGCTTTGTAATTGCCATTCATGAAAGCATTCCTACGAGCGGCATCCACAATCAATCGGTGTCAATCGACATAGTGCCATTCAATCATTGATGGTGGTAATGGGATGAGAGCTCCATACAAGTCCTAATGGGCATATTTAGAACTTTTGGCCAAGGAATGGATATGAGAATGGCATAGCGGCAAAAGATGCCTCCAAAAGGTGAGGAAACATGGTGGTAATAATCTAATGGGGGACGGATAATCATAAATAAAGTGGAGGGGAATAAAATCGGAACGTATGACCATATTCTTAGAAAGCGATCGGAATTATTAGAGGCCTTTTTGAGGGCTTTGAGGTATCTAATAGCAATTTGATGGATGTACGTGAAGGGGAGAGAGAGATGGTGACGGCAAGTCTATTCATAGATTTGTAGAGCCCCACCCCTCTCATTTGTAACGCTGGCGTTGTATAAATTAGGGGGCAATTGCCTTGTAGAGAGTGAGTGCGCCACTAAAGCTTGAGCATTGACATCATAGTCTGCTCCTTAAGCTTAGGTAGAAAGTATCCATGAAGCAAATTAAGCGCGTGCCATTATACCTTTCATAGCAGCCCATAGGGATCATAGTCTGCTAATTAAGCTCAGTTAGTGCGAATCCATTAAGCTCATCACTCACATAAGCTACCGGTTCCATCAACAAAATTAGTGGGCAATCCGAATAGTAATTTGGTGGGCGATCGATAATGCTTAGTGGGTTGAGGGGGCGGCTCAAAAGATTTTGTGGGTGATCGAGAAGATTTACTGGGCAGCGATGAAAAACAGTGTGTTCGCGACATCAAGGCCGCTGTTGTGACACAGAGGAAGGTAGTGGCCATTAAAGCTGCGACGACGGTCTGCAGGTTGCGCTGGTTAATAGCTCGGTCAAAAATCTAGTTTAGAAGTAACTATAGCGAAGGAGGATTGGAGAAGGTGCTAATTGGATAAGAGAAGTGGAGTGTGGATAAGTGAGCTTGAAGATTAAGTACGTCTATGGCGGGAGTGTGGCATTTTGATCAGGGGGTGACAATTCTGGATGGGAGGGACGTGGGGAGGATGAAGGTGCTGGTGTACAAGCCAACGAATCAGGGGATTGGGTCGATGCAGGAGCTGGAGGCGAGGTTGATGAGCCACGGGTGGTCGCGCCTCTACCCTAGCCAGCAGCCGGGCACCGTCCAGTTCCACAAGAGCCACTCCTCCAGTCACCTCATCACCCTGCCCTGCGACTTCCGCTCCCTCAAGCCCATGCACTTGCTCGACATCGCCATGAAGAACCGCGACTTCTTTGAGGTCCGTGACGTACGAGCATTGGGTAGGCATTGAATTAGCTAGCCTTGGTCTGTCTTTCAATGTGCACTCGCAATTGGCTCTTTTTACATGCACTCATAATTGGACATACACTGCCCTTCATGACTCCACCACCTCACTCTCCATAAGCTCTTTCATCTCCCCCCCCCCCTTCTCTCTCTCTCTCACACACACACACACACACACCCCATCAATACTCATCAAATAGATCTTTAAGGTCTCTTGGATTGTTCCTCCAGCCTAGAAATCTCTCTTCTTATTCTTCTCTCTTTCTCTCACCCTTCATATTCAGTCGTCACGCTCATCCCAATCGCACACACCCTTTCATCCATCACTGGCCCTAATAAAATAGGTAGCACTACATACTCTCTCTTTTAGGGACTTGAAATTGACCCCTCTCTCTTCCTGTAATACAACACATGTATAGACTTAAAGTGGACACCCTACCCCCTTTTAACTCTCAATAAGTTTTTACATGCACCACATGCATACATACTTATTGGCTCCTTACACCACCACCACTATCATAAGCTCTTCCATAACTCCCCTCTCATGCACATGCTTGGCTCACACTAGTTCACACGTGATGGCCGTTTTCGCCTCTAAATATCCCTTGAGAAATGCAAATTTCAGCATTGAAGGTATTAACCCCTCCTCTTTACAAACGGTATCCTTTCCACTCTCCCTTTGACAAAAAGGTGAAGGTGCCATAAAGATTCCAAGGTGCCACATTATGAAGGTGGCCCAAGATGACTGTAAAATCAAGCTACATAGATGGACAACATTATGTGTACTTCTTAATTAACTGAGGTTATGCTAATGAACCATATGAGTTATGTTAATGCATTGCTACATTGATTAAGGTTATAAATCATCATTATGAACCATATGAGTTATGCTAATGAATCATCATCATTCTAATGAACCTAATAATAAAGCCAACAGAGATAAATTCCACAGAAAGAAGCAAGCACACTTTTTGCTTGCCAAGAATGTGTGCGCTTTTAGCAAAAAAATCGCGTATTAGCGGAAAGAAAAACCCTATAATGAAATAGCAGGAATGCTTTCACAGAGGGGGCATTTACAAACCCTAGATGGGCACCAGCTCTGATCAACCAATAATGTTAGCAGGTGCTAGTACTCGTCATCCGGTCATGCACCACCACGCCTTCCTCTTCCACGTCCGTGGTTCGATTGTGCATGTCCTCCTCCTCCTCGACCGCCTCGTCCTCCTCCTCGCCCGCCTTGTGCTCCTCGTGCTCTTCCTCCTCGCCTGCCTTCATCATAAAAGTCGTGTTCGGTGCCATTATGATCGGATTGACTGTTGTATCTTGAGACCTCCTCCTCGATTGAGGGAGGGGGCTTAGTCCGAGGCTTGCCAATCTCCCAGTTTTGACAGAATGGTTGACCTCCATTCTCAGGATAGTAAATCTTGTGCCCACCATTCCATGCCCATTCCTTCTCCTCTTTCTGCCAATCCTCAAGTCCCTCATCTGAATCGTATGCGTTTGCAGCTTCGCCGGCATTCTGCCCTTCCGGTTCTTGTTGTCCCTCATGCTCTCCTTTGGGAGCCTCATCCCTCTTCACTTGATACACTAGCAAACATGACCCAAACATAGAACTTAGTACTATGCAAGTGCCTCGTGTGTGTGTGTGTGTGTTTAGAAGCATCATCCCTCTTCATTAGATACACTAACACACATGACCCCAACCTAGAACTTAGCACTATGCAAGAACCTGGTGTGTGTGTGTGTGTGTGTGTGTGAGAGAGAGAGAGAGAGAGAGAGAGAGAGAGAGAGAGAGAGAGCTTACTGGAGTAGTCATCGACGTCTGGGTTGGTGACGTATGTGCGGGACCGGCCATACCAGGGGTCAGGCTTGGAGGAGCCCGCAGCATGGGCGGGCGGCACAAGACGGAGCTGCTCGGTGACATCGGTGGCCTGTCGATTATACCACGGAGCAGGGAGCGATGGATCGAAGCGCTTGACATGGACAGCACCGAGCACATTCTCAGTGATGGAGCTCGATTTGCGGTGGTAGGAGGGCGGGGGAGCATGGCGGAGGGCCCGGCTGTACGAATGAGATGGCGGAGTACACCCCAAATGCTGGGTGACATTGGTGCTGTGAAGGCCATAGTAGTAATGCTGCCGATGTCTGTCAATCTTATGCTTAGGAACTTCCTTTTTCTGCTGCATCTTGGGCCGCCTGTGTGAGTAGTCCGCTATGGGACGCTTCTCCCTGCACTTTGCGGTCCGATACATGTGGCCGGTCCTTTGTCTTGTTCAAACACTTCTGTCGTGTATGTGTGCACGCGAGAGATGTCGGTGTGATCACCCTCCTGGATGTGCCCATGCAAAATGCAGGCACAAATACAGATTGATGTCAAACAGGACCATATAACTGCTCTCTCTCTCTCTCTCTCTGTCTCTCTCTCTCTCTCTCTCACACACACACACACACAGCCCCGGCGGCACACAAGTGATGTCAAAACAACTCTCTCTCTCTCTCTCTCTGTGTGTGTGTGTAAAGCGTGCATGTCATCTTTTGCATCTTTCCCGAAACCGTGTGTGTGTGTGTGTGTGTGTGTGTGTGTGTGTGTGTGTGAGAGAGAGAGAGAGAGAGAGAGAGAGAGAGTCACCTCGTCCGTCTCTCTGTTGAGAAATGGCGCGCGAGATGCTAACTCAGCCTAACGTTATGAGTCGATACCTCGAGATTCAGAGAAATGAATGGCTACACCCTTTGAAATCAGCAACTTACGAATTTTCGACATAAGAGTAAATGAAAAGCCTTATGGCAATGGAAAGTCAAAAGGCAGCCCCTCCTACCCTTCACGTTTTTTTTCTTTTTTGAGAATTACCTACAACGTTGAGACTACATCCCCCCCCCCCCCCCCCTCTTAGGCAACCCGACTCTTTGGGCAAGTCTTCCCGACCGGATAAGATTGGCCAAACCACATGGGAAACACCCCTAAGGACTGAAATGTGTCTAAGAGCAATCAAGGGATGTTGAACCCCACCACCTTTAAATCTATAGGCTACTAATACGGTCGGTCGCCTTCGGCGCCTCTCTCTCTCTCTCTCTCTCTCTCTCTCTCTCTTTATCGTGCGTAGAGGAATTTTGGACTGTAGCCTTCAGCTCGCAGCTCTCGACACGTGTAAAGGGCACTCTCACTGCCGTTATAGAATACATATAGATGACTCTTCCAATTGAGCTAGCACTCATTCACACCCTTCACTTTTTTTGGCACCACCTTTTGGCAAAAAGGGAGGGTGAATGCTAAGCCACTTTCATCCCTGTAGAGTGTGGAATTATCACATGGTTGCTTTTATAGAGCGTACGTCGAAATGATAAAATCGTCCATTTGGAAGTCATTGTTGACTTCTTGATGAGTGAATCTCTAGCGATAGTTCATAGTTGGTGATTTCACAAGTTTGTGTGGGGAGCTAAGAGTTGTGCAAGTTCGTTTCTCTCCCTCTCTCCCTCTCTCTCTCTCTCTCTCTCATGATCACGGGTTGCCTCACCAAGTTCATTAAGGACTTGATTCAGTCTCACACAAAATTAGAGGTCCTGCATATGAAAACGATCATGCAACTGCGTACAGCAATATGGTAAGGCAATCCATCCTTTATAAATATGTTAAGAGGCCATTGCTCAAAAGTTGAAAGGATAGATGATTATGGACCTTGCACATTGATTCTGTTGGAAATAGGGTTGCAAGGAGATGCACACAACTTGGAGAAGACAAAGGAAGCTCAAGGTACACAACATAGATTATGTTACTTAGTGTGCTATGGAAAGATAAGATAGTCCTAGAGTGATGGGTGTATATACAATGCACGAGGGAAAAAACCTCCTAGTGAGGGAAAAAATACCCCAACGGTCCTAACTGTGTTCACACACATCACTACCCCCTCAGAAAATGATCAATCCACAAAGGGGAGTAAGCCCAAAGCTTTGCAGAAAGCGCCGACTGAACCTCTCACGAGACGATGGCTTTGTGAAAAGATCTGCAACATTGTCCGGTGTTGGCACATAAACCAAGTTGATCTCTCCTATTGAGAGCCTCCTTGACATAGTGGTAATGCACCTCAATGTGCTTTGTGCGAGCATGAAAAACTGGGTTCCTCGCAATTGCCAATGCGCTTTGATTGTCAGTGTAGATGGTGTTGGCAGTGTCCTCTCCAGCATCCAAATCACTCATAAGGCCTCTGAGCCATACACACTCAATCGTAGCTATGAAGACTGCCCTGTACTCAACCTCACAACTGGAAGTGGCCACAGTAGGTTGCTTTGTGTTCAATAATGATATGCATGAATTATCAAGCATGAAACAGAAACCACTCGTGGTTATGACACTCGCGTGTCATAACAACCAACCCAATTTGAGTCCAAAAAAGCATATAAATTTGGTGACAACGATCTGCCCTTAGGATAAAACAACCCAAGATGTAAAGTGCCACTCAAGTAGCAAAAGATCTGCTCTACAACCTGCCAATGCTTAGACCATGGGCTATGCATAAACCTATTGACCTGTGAGACTGCAAACTGAATATGGAGCCTCATGTTGCATACATAAATAAGGCATCCAATAGTAGTTTGGTAAAGAGTGACATCGGTAGGATCACCAGCATCATGAAGACTCAATTTTAAACATGCTTCCATGGGAGTGGCGATAGGTTTGCAATCCTCAAGTCCAAACTTACATATCAATGTCTCTATGTAACTTTTCTGACACAAGGTAATACCACCATCACGCTGCTTAAACTGTATGCCCAAATAATATTGCAATAGCCCCAAATCTTCTATCTTGAAAGTAGCATTCAAATCAGCCTTAAATTCAGCAATATGTGTCTCATTCGGACCAATGATCAACAAATCATCCACATACAGAACAATAATGAGAAGTACATTGCCCTCACGATTTAGATACAATGTGCTTTCTGTTGGACTGTTACGAAAGCCTCGTTTAATCAAACGCGTGTCAAATTTCTCATACCAAGCACGAGGATATTGCTTCAGCCCATTCAAAGCTTTCTTACATTTGCACACTTTATCTTCATGTCCTTTCTTGACAAAAATACAAGGCTGTATTACATAAACTTCCTAAAAAATGTCATCATTCAAGAAATCAATAACAATGTTTGATTGATGTACATCCCAACCAAAATGACCTGCCAATGCACATAGAAAACGCACAGTTGTCATTGACAAGTGGGAGCAAAAGTCTCTTCATAATCTATGTCTTTTTGTTGTGCATAGCCTTTCGCAAAAAGTCGGGCCTTATAGCAATCAATCTCACCATCCGGCTTGCACTTCAACTTGTAAACCCACTTCATACCAATGGCCTTTTTTCCAGGAGGCAAATCACAAAAGTCCATGTGTCATTTTCTATAAGTGCATCATATTCTGATTGCATGGTAGCCATCCATTTTTTTGAAGTGGAAATAGCCAAAGCATAGCAATCTAATGCATAAGATGCATGGCGAGAACCTGAACAAATATGACTAGACAAAGGTGCATCCAATTTCTTGACATGCAAAGTATGCACCAACCATTTTGGCATACCTCTAGTCTTCTCATTCTCAACCCTTTTCTCATCATGTGCATCTGCATCGAAAATTGGCTGATTTGTAACATTTTCAAAAACCCTCCATAGGTTGTACATTTGCCTCATTGGAACTTACATTCAAACTTCCACCACAAAAAAGAGACAATAAATGGTCATAAATGTCCTATGAGCTTCCTTTACTCTCTCTAGTACATGACAGCAAAGGCTGAAGAGAATCTTCCACAAACACAACATCCCATGAAACCAAGATACGCTTTGTTTGTGGATGGTACAACATGTAACCTTTTCATTTAGCACTATAACCAACAAAAAAATATTTGACAGTCTTATCATCCATTTTTTGTGTTGCGTTTGTGGCACCGAAGCATAAGTGAAGACTGCAAAGCTTTTGTAGGACACGTGTTAAGTACATAAGTAGCACACATGATGGCCTCAAGCCAAAACAAATGTGGCAAAGCTTGACTCTTGACCATACATCGTGCCATCTCTGTAAGCGACATGTTTTTCCTCTCAGCAACATCATTATATTGAGGTGTATATGGCATTGTACATTGATGTTTTATCCCACGACTAACCAAAAATGCATTAAATTGATGAGACACATACTTCCCCCCTCGATCGAAACGGAGGGTGCCCATAGTACATTTAGAAACATTTTCTGCCATAGCCAAAAATTTCTTGAAGCGCATAAACACTTTGGACTTACCTTTAAGCGGATATACCCATGCATGCTTGGACTAATCATCAATAAAAATCACGAAGTAAAGGTAATTGTCCAAGGATGGAGTTTGCATGGGTCCACAAACATCACTACGCATAACTTGTAACCTGCATGTAGTGCTAATTGAACCATCCTTTGGAAACTTTGAACGTTGCATCTTACCCAATATATAGCCTTCACAAACATTCATTACAGGTGCTTCAAGAAGCGACAAAGAAGCAACCATATCAGATTTTTGCAAATGCAGCAAACTAGAAAAATTCAGATGCCCAAACGTGCATGCCAAAGTTTTGCATCCAAAACAGGCTATAGAATCCACAATTGCATTTGCAAAACTCTGCCCACACTTGTCGTAAAAAGTGAGCTTATACAGCCAACGACATAAAATTCCTCATGCAACAATCTCATCACCAAAAGTGTTTGAGATTGAAGCCTCGTCGAATAGATCTTTGAAGTCTTTCCTTGGGAGCTAGATCTGGGAGCTAGATCTGCTTTGATATAAATTATTTCTCCTTCTACTATTCCTATCCTTGATTGTATCTATCCTCTAGTGCATCATTAAAAAACTACATGTTATATTCAATTACGGAGTGCTGAATGAGATATTAGCAATATTTAGATCTTCACTCAATATATGAAATATCATGATTTATATATCTTAGCCAAATTCTTTTGATAATTACAAATTAACGTAGGATTAATGCTAAATATCCAAACATTTATAATAAATAAGTATAATCAAAGAGAAATAAAATAACAAGATTTTGATAAATCGAGAAAGAAGAAAAAAAAGTTAATATGTAAGTGCACTTAGCTTTGGCACATAGACACATAGATCCTTGCTCAATTGCTAGTTTTTGGATCTTCGTGGGATTGATTGCTACCAAGATTGTATCCTTGTGCTCTGATACCACTGCTACAAATGAATGCATGGAAAGCCCTGCAAAATACCAAAATAACACGCTGCAAGCCATAAACAAACAAATCTGCATACCTGACAACCAGCACAAATCCAAAGTCGAGCTAAACGTGAGCGTGCGCACGCGCGCACACACACACACAGAGTGCGGGTGCACCTCCTAGAGCGGAGTGCTATGACGGCACAGCAAGAGACAAGAGAGGATAGGAGAGAAGAAGACACAAGCACTGGGTACCCCATGCAAGAGTGACCATTTCCCTCTTGCACGTATTTATTTTATAGATTTCTTGAATGGTCAACGTGAGTACAAATTGGCCGACCAGTCATAAATGGCCAAAGCTCATAAAAGAGAACTTGAATAATAAAATGTACATAAAATGTATATCTATTCACATAGGCCTGCTCGGTCAAGCCCTTTCCACTTGTCAGCTACAATAAATATCAAAATATCAACTCCATTATATTATTGGTGTTTTAAGTGAAACTAAGCATGGACAGAGGTAAGTAGGCCTTAAGAGGAGCCAAACGACCCCTCATTTGTCATTTTTTGTGAACGTAAGATGTGGAAATAATTAGGGTTGCTCACATACCCGACGATGACTTTTGCAGGTTTTGTTGTTGGAAACCTTTTTTTTATAGCCTAGAGACCCCTAATCTCAAGTTTCATGTCATTTGGAGTTCATTTGACACCTCTACGATCATTTGAGTGTTAGTTACACCGCATGGGAGACTTAGGCATTTTCCCTTTTAGTTGATTCTTGGCTTGAGAGTAACACCTTTCTCCTCAGTGCATTGGCATTGGGGAATTGCATTTGATGTTTCCATGCACTAGTCAAGTCGGCTACGTCCTCGAATATACATATTTATGTTGGTTGAGTTCTCGCTAGGCTACATAGTCCGATCACGGCGGTCCACCAACATTGGCACCGTTGTTGGGAACATAGGACTTACACTAGCGGAGGAGGTCATGGTGAGGTTCTTCTTTACCCAATGCCCAAGTTTTACAATTCATTACATTTATCTTTAGTGAGGCTTTCTGATTTCTCAGGTAGACCGAGGAGCCGTGAGTTCTCTTTTGGTTGCCTCTTAGGTTAGGACGACCTTAGTTGTTGATTTTAGTGCATTGTGAATTGAGTCCGCACTTTGAGTCTTCTTGTAGATTGTGTTTGGTAGGCGGTTGTGCTGAGTTGGGACAAGATTCAAAAATTCCACTATCATCCACCTCGCTATCACTTATTTTTATTCCATTTTGTGTTATGTTTTGTTATCTTGTTGTTTAGGATAGATGTAGGAGTAGTAGTTAGGTTAAAATTATGTTTTGGTGTTGCTTAGACAAGCCAAAGTTGCTTAGAAATTTTGGCTATTGTTGAGTCATAAGCTGTGAGTTAGAGCAAGATCTACAGTAATTGGCTAAGTTGGACTTAAAACTTTGGACAGAGGTCAAAAAGCGGTCATTTTGAGTCATACAGGGTGTCATTGGGAAGCCCCAGGGGTAAGCAAACCATAGGAGGCGACTAGCCAAGAAAGAGATACCAGTGGCATCTATTGTGGTTGCTACCACCTACCACAATTTCACCTATAAAGCATATCAATAGGGTCCCCAAGCCCCATACTTGCCAAATCCACTTTCCATAGGTCAAAAAGGTTGAAAAATTTGGGTAAAATCAATCAAAACGGCTTAAGTGACTAGTTTCAAAATTGCTCAGGGGTGCACCTTTAAGAAACTATTCATATAACGTGCATTCAAAGGGTATTAAAAAAACCCCTTTACCTACATGCTTACGAAAATCAAATAATCCCCTTTTCTTTAAAAATTTATGGTTTTTTTCCTAAAATCATTCTAAAAACCCCTTCTATCAATATAATATTGTTAAAATTTTGACATTTTGGTAATTAAAAAACCCATATATTTCAACTCATGTGGTAACTTACATGTATAAGTGGTGAACCCTCCGAGAAAAATTGCAAGTGACACATAGGTGCAAAAGACTATACAAGTGATTGGGAGACCACTGGAAGTGCCAAAAGTCAAAAAATCACTCCAAAGCCCGCTACCGTGGTAGTTTCCATATGTGCCAGATTGGGACCAAGTTGGTGTCATTTGATTCCTAGCATTGCAAGGATCCCAAATATACCTTCCTTGACTCATTTAGACTTGCAAAAGCCCCTATAATCACCTAGAAACTAAACGTCAAAAGCCAAAATCTGATAATTGACCCAACAAGCATCAAAACGTGTCAAAACACTTCATACACGGGATCAAAAGACTCACCAGGTAGTGACCAACCAAAAAACATTGACCAAGCTCACAAAGCTTACGAGTGTCACCAACCGCGGTTATTGCCATTTGATCTAGCTTGGAAATTTGACCCTATCAAGGTTCCAAAAATACCTTGGTTGAATAGATTCCAAAATCACTTTCAAAGACCTTGTTAAAGATTAAGCTTTGATTTGTTAGGTTCCTGACCTAGGTTTTAAAATTTTTGTAATTTTTGAATTTCAATGAATATTTTGGAGAGAAAATTGGACTAATCACTCAAAGGGCCAAGAGGAAAAGTGCTTGATCTTGTGTATTAGGTATCCAGGTTACCAAGAGAAAAGGTTGCACAAGGAGTTAACTAACCTCACAAGTAAGAGGTTGGGATTTTGCAAGAATGTGTCTGCCTTTTTTATGTATTTGAGATCGGGCAGGTATCTTCTGAGATATGGTAGAGTAAAGACAGACCAAGGGAGTCTAATGTCAATGGAGGAGAGTGTAAACCAAGCCAAGATAGATCCTTAGCTTCAATCATAGACGAGGGAAGTGATATTGACACCTCTTCTAAAACATAATATCATTGGATGGCTAACCAGCAACTAGGAGGCTTCCAATAGCAAGGGGCTACAGGGGTTATCACCTCCCAAAACCCTTTGACCACACCAAAATACATGACGATCTTCCTAAAAGGAACAAACGCTCATGGAGACCTAGTTTATGAGGATGCTCAAGGATGTCAGTGCATTTGTATTGAAGAACAACATGCTAGAGGATTATAAATAATCCTAGTAAATGATGATGGTGATAGATTCCACGATGAGGAGGGTAACCACTACCTCATTGTTAGAGACCTAGAAAACTACAATCGATATGGAGACAACATGGAAAAAGGGAAGATGTTCATGGAGGCCCAAGAAATACCTCCTAAACTTAACCTTCTTGGAGCTTTTTATATTCATGACAAGAGAGTGGTAAGAGCGGCAAAAATTCATGAAAATATTGGGATTTACAAGCATGGGGATGGGAGGGTCATCTCCTACTACCATTGTATGGAGCCCCACGTAAATGAGTTAAGTAAAGACAAAGTCTTGTACTTGTTTTCTTATGGTACAGCAACATGAACCAATATCCTTTTTTGTCGATAAATACAGACGTGAATATGTGCCAATCCATCCAAGGGATGTAGGAAGAGTGGTAACACTAGAATTGTTGACAGAGGCTTTTGAAGAGAAGCAAAAGCTCACACATATCCCTAGCAAAATTCTTCTTGAAAGACTATGACACAACATTGCATACCACTGGCATTGCCCAATCCTCAAAACCTACAATCCACACCGTTATCATTTCAAGTATGGCTTCAATAGTATGGAACACTAGAGCATAACACAACAGAGGTGGTTATCAAGCCATGATCTCACATGATAAGGCTAAGAGCACCACCAATACCACCACTCCATTAGTAGAACCAGGATGAGAGTAGAATAAGAACATCAAATCTAACCAAGATAGAAGCACCACATTGAGAACAAGAGTGAGAAGAAAGGGTCCAAGGAGAGGAATGACCACCTACAAGACCAGACAAGAATTATGGATTAGGAGCAGGGCCCTAGGGGAAGAACACTTACCATACCCTAGGCCAGAAAGAGCCCACAGAGGAGGGTTGGGAGACCCTATGCTTGGATTGATGGATCACCGTAGGATCAGACCATCCCAGGTCTAGGAATGGATAAAAAAGAAGTATTCTGAGAACAAAGATCCAAGAGATCATGTGGCAGCATTTGTGTGCATCTTTAGAGCTGAGGAAGTCCTAGATTTTTCAATGCAATTTTCAAGATTTTGACTAACCCTTGAAGAAGATGCCATCACCTGGTTTGATTCCATAGAAGGTAGAGATTTTGAGTCGATTGAGGAGGTGTTTGACGAATTTATTGAGGAATTCTCTCAAAGAGGGATAGCTCACGACACTGTTTCACAAATCCACAAATTCAAACAAAAAGAAGGAGAATCCGTGCAACAAGTAACCTTATGGCTGAAGAGATACGTAAAGTTCTACCTTGTAGAAGAATTGCCAACCTAGTCAAGGTTAATGCTGATTTTTATCAAAGTATTGAGGAACATAGATCTCCAAAAAGACTTACACATAAAAAAGAGTCCTACATTGAATCAGTTGAAAAAAGAAGCTCTCTACTTGGTAGATAATTGTGATGTCTACAAGGAAGGAGAATACAAGGATTTGGACGGTGATTCCTTGTCACAGCAAAGTGGATCAAAATCTTTCAAGTCAGTACTATATGGGAGAGCACGAGACCAAATCAGATGTGGTCGCATTCCCATCACAGAGACTCTCTTCCAAGAAAGTCATCGACTCTAAAGGGATGATAGACATTTTTTCAACACCTACGACAAGCACAATAAGGTTAGCTGAGCTATTACAAATACTACTAAACATGTGGATGATGGTAGGAAGCTATCTGGAAAAGTTTGGAGTCAAGGACCCATCGACACAAATTCAAGAGGGAATTCAAGAGCTTGAAAAGCCTCACCTGACTACCATGCTAGTACCGTTAAATAAAATCGGAGAATATTGTGAAGGACAAGATGGAAACATGACTCTTCTTGTAGAAACTCAAGGTGTCACCACCATGGCAATTCTTGACAGTGGATCTAGGGTGGCCATTGCTACAAAAGAAACGTGGAAAAAATGGGAAAAACATGATTTAAGAGAAACAAGAATGAAACTACAGCTCGCAGATGGGTATATGGAGAAACCCCTAGGGATTCTAGAGAAAGTAATTGTCACCTCTTGCAGAATTGAATATTAGCATACATTTTCTATTGTCAATTTTGGCAAGAAGAATGAATACAAGATCATACTTGGAAGACCATTCATGAGATAGTTAAAAATGGTCCAAGATTGGGGGTATGACCATATATACCTGAGAAACATAGAGACCACAACTAGGATAAACCTAAAATACCATAGCTAGAAGGATGTAACAAGAACACTGTTGAGGATTTCAATCCAGCTACATTATCCAGATTGGAACTTCTAGCATGGTTAGGTCAATCCAAATAGCTATGGATGTACGGAGCTTCAGATTGTGGAAGACTAAAACGTGAAGAGCGCATCCTAGAAAGGGTTTTAGAAGACAAAGACTACATCCAAGAACCCTTTCCAGAAGAAGAACTAGAGCCTTTAGGATGGAACACATTTTGGCAACTTTGGATGTGTACATTGTGGCTGATAGTCCCACAACAAAGTTCTATGACAAGGATGGCTATGACGTGATCCCATATTACATGTAGTTGAAGAAGAGGGTAAGAGTCAAGCCTCAAAAGAACCCAAAATAAGAAATCAAGATGAAGAAGGAGGGGAAGAGTTGTTTTTTACAACTTTTCAGAGCATTTCAAGTATCATAATGATGTGAATGATGAATGCTCTAACAACCATAGTGTGGGACGCGTGTCTAACCTCACTATCATATCTTATTGTAGTTTTAGCGAGAACCACGATTAAATTGTCAATCCATGGGACGAAGCTGACTCGACTAGTACATAGAGGCTACAAGAGGTTGTCAATATCTCGGAAAACAACTAACAACTCGCAACTAACTCAAGCTACACTCAAGTGACTGAAATCACTAAAAGCCAATCGCTCATCGGCATACAAATCACATCCGTTACAGCATCAAATGACATCCAAACATAACGAAACTTCTAGGACACGTTTATGAGACCAAAGCACACATGCTTATGGTCTCAAACCCCACTTTAGGTCAAGTGCCAAAATCGCAATTATTAACAGCAGTGGATTTTTGACCTAGTCGTTTTCGACCCAGAATGCATCTAAATGCTTAGCAATGCTGCCCCAATACCTCGCCTATGCTTAGTTTTTTATTTTGAAGTGTAAATTCCTACTTATGATAAAATTAAGCCGCGGGTCAGCGACGCCAAAAGCTACAAAATACTGTGATGTGTTTATGTCAATGCATAGAGCTCTTACCTGCGGTTACAATTTAACAAACGCGACTGCAATGTGACAACCGGGGAGGGAGTAGGAAGCACGAGAAGGACACTACAAGAGGTTGTGTGCTCTTGTGACGCTTATAGCGATGAAAATACACTGGGTTTTTAAAACCCCAGGCGTTGCTAAAAGCGTCGATAAGAGAACGTCACTATAGTAGTCGCTATTGCAGTCGCTATAAGCGTCGCTATATAGCGACGCTGCAGGGCCATAGATAGCGACGCTTATAGCGACGCTACAGAGCCTAATATAGCGACGCCCGAGATTAAAAAATTTTGGGGGCAGGGCATCCACCCATCAACCATATTGAATGTTTCATTGGTCTATTTACCTTTGAAAAAAAGTGCAAAGGTAAATATAGACCCAAAATAGTCACCCACAAGACAATATAATCATTAACTCCAACATCCATAGTGCGTATTGTTTGCAAAATAAACATACAAAAATGACAAGAGTGAATTGATGGAAGTAAATAAATGACAATTGTACATAGCAGCAAAATCACTTGATTGTTAATCTTTGCAAATGTAATAGTTACAAACCATTGTCATTATTTAAAAAATATACATGGTTTTCAAAAATACATAGTTACATGGTCTCATGATACATAAGCTAGGACAAAAAGAAACTAATGCTATCTAGCTATGGCTAAACTGACGTCGTCTAATCAGAAGTCTCATTGCGTCCAAGCGGCGTATCTGTCGGATTCTGTAAAAAAAAACAATAAGATAGCCCATTGTAAGTATAAACATATAGCGAGCGATGTTTATAAAACAACAATAAATAGAAAAGAATAAACCCTAATACTAACCATGCCACCGTGAGAAGTCGGGATGTCTATAAGGGCGTTTAAGCCCTTCCTGTCTGCGTACTCACGCTCGTACGGAGTGGAATCACGTCCTGTAAACGACCACTGTCAAAACATACAAAGAATCCATTATGTTAGAATTTCAAATCCCATAAACCCTAAACTATCGAACATAGATGCGAACACTTACAAAATCGGCCTCAAATGATGCCCACCCGCCGCTCCCCAAGTGGTGCGAGCTCCCTGCCTCTACTCGCGCTCTGGCTGCCTCCTTTTGTTGCATCCACTTGTCCGGATTCTCGCGCGCTTCTTTCTTCGCATGCTTCCAATCTTCTTTGGCCAGTCAATCTGGTCTGTTCCATCCATGCTTGATTGCTTTTTGCACTTCGGAACACTTATGCTTGCAGTATTCGCGCATTCGAACCTTCATCACATCTTCATTGAAGCGGTCATCCCGTGTTGGAACGGGAAACTCGTCATGAAGCATGCTGATGACTCTGTCTTTTAATTCATTCGGTACTTCACTCCAGGTGTTTAGTATGTAGTGTCTAAACACCTGAGAGCAAAGACCGCGCATGCGCGAAATCACCTTCTTGCCGTCATCATCAGAGATGATGCCACCGCTGAAGTCGACGGAGTAAGGCAAGCCCTCTCGCCGCTGACGCGTGAACCTGGGTGTCTCAACAGGGGTCTCTAGCGGCGTGTCAACGGGGGTACGGACACCAAGTGTCTCCACTGGAGTCTGAGCCTCGAAGCGAGGAGTGTCCACTGGAGTGACTCCTGGAGGAGTAGCTAGTGGTGTGTAGCTGCTGGGAACGACACTCAGCCGGCCAAAACCTGGTGTCGATGGCGATGTTATGGCTAGTGTCGGGACGGGAAAATAAGGGGAGGGTAAAGAGCCTCATCGAGCACGAGGCCGTGTCGAAGCATCGATGGCGCCACCCCCACAACAACCGCCACGTCACCGCCACCACTAGAGTGCCGGTGCCTAGACGAGTGTGAAGATCGTCTCGTCGACACCGAAGCTTCGGAGCGCGTTGAGGACTCTGAAACAGAGGGAGATGCGGATGAAGTAGGAACGTGCGATGGTGCGCCAGAGCGATGATGCTCCACGTACCACTGTCTCTGCTAGGGTGACAAAGAAGAAAGAAACTCGTCATCATCCATACCTGCATTAAACACACAAACATTTAAACTTAATATTGAATGAATGGAGTAGAAAACATGGACAAGTAGATAGAGAGAGAGAGAGAGAGAAGAGGAGGTGCTCATCGTCTCTGCTAATGAGAACATACCTAGATCATACGTACCTGGAGTGGAAGCAAAGACCATTAAATACAATGACACAATGATGCATATAAATACAATGACGCAAATACTTAATGAGCCGGAGAATCGTACAAGAACTTAAATGTGCATGTAGCAGCAAAGGCTAGGAGGAACAGAAAGTGTTCTTCTTCTATTCAACTTGAGTGATGAAAGAGGCAAGGGCATAACTCTGAATTTACAAAACGGAGCCATCTTGTTCAAATACAATATTTATGGCTTTAAGAGATCTCTCTCTCATCCTCGCATAGCTCAGCATAACTTCCTATATCTATATAGAGCTCTCCGTTTAAACAGATGTCCTCTGTTTCATTTTGTAGATCCTCTGCATGCACCCCATAGAGAGTAGCAGCTTGATGTTCGTCTGGCACCACCTCCACGGCTTCTGACTGGGCATCTTCTCCGATCTCCTCCATTGATGCCGCTGTGATTGGCACATGGTAACCTTCATACGTCCGTGCACTGCGAGGGGCTACCTCTATGACGTACCACTAGTTTGATGCAGACTTTGTGGGATGAAATATCATCTGCCAGAGCCACATAACTTACATGAGAGCTTCCAAGCACATAAATTCTAAAACACACGTTAACTATTTACATACTTACTTGTTCAAAATGCTCGGGTAGTATGAAAGTGTCTCTTAGGTCAGTCCATTTCTTAGTTGAATCCACCTCAAGAAAACCAGACTCTCCTTTACGCACAGTAGCGTTGCGACCCTCCATGATTATCTTGAACCATTGCATGTCGAACAAGTCGACACAAAATCCTCTATAATCAATCCTCAAAATCTCTTGTAGCGTGCCGAAGTAAGTGAGTTCTGCCACCACAGGATCTACAACAGAGGACCGTCGTCGACTAGACTGTTCAAATTTTTCCATGATTCCACAATCTTGAGTAAAACGTTTTTTGTCGATCCGTTCCACCCTAAAATGTCGACCTTTACACTATGCTGCTGTGTATGACTTATACTACAACCAACAAAGATTATGAGTGGCCGTTCAAACATCTAGAAAGTTACTAGTCGTACATTGCAAACTTACCTTGGTCGCGCAACCCCTAGAGTACTCCCCCTCTTCCTCAGTCACTTCTTCACCGCACTGTTGTGCGCTTTTCAGTTGGTTGTGCAACCATCTTAAGCTCATGAATGTTGGTAGGCTCTCCAAATCTGTCGGATAGTGCATCGGTGGTCGTCTTCCCCATCTCCACTCGATTCTTGCCCTTTGTCGCTCTTGCTTTGCATCCTCATATTGTGAGATCCACTTCTGCATGACTGGATTGTGAAGCATGCAAAATCGGTTGATTTTAGCCTCTAGATCTTCCGTCATCTTCTTCTCAACACCAAGATTTCACATGACAATTCCAGATATGCGCTCATCATCTATGGTTCGCCATAGTGTGTCCCGGGCTTTATCAAATCCGTCTAGCCACTTTCCAATGTACACTAGGGACTCTGATACCAGCCAACCTTCTACCATGCTACCCTCCGGGCGTGCCTTCTGATGCACATATCCCTTGAGCGTTTTCATGAAACGTTCTAAAAATAACATCCATCTGGAATGTACTGTGCCGGCTATTTCCACCTCATCAACTATGTGAACAAGAAGATGCACCTGAATGGTTAGCATGGTAGTAGGAAAATGTTTCTCAAACATACACACAACCTCCGCAGCGTTTAGTTTGGTGAATGGTATGGAGTCTACGTTGATCTCCTTTTGTGAGATACATTATACCAACTTCTCAAGTTTGTAGATTGTGTTACGGACGTCAAGAGACAAACATCCCTCAATGGAAACTGGTAAAATAAACTGCAAAACACGTACAGCAATGATATTAAAATACGTCCACACACGAATTTGTTACACAATTCTCACTATGATATACTCCACTATGAACATACCTGACACATTTTATGCCAGTCGTGTGACTTCAAACCGGTAAGCTTTCCTTCTTTAGTAAAATACGTTCGGAGCGAGTGCATTACGCAAGTGGGAGTCCGCAAAGATCGAATGGTCTCTTTTACTTTGCGTTCTTGGGCTCCTGTGAAAATCCATGGTGCTTTAGGGAGTTTTATCGATCCATCGGACGCTGTTTGCGGCCAATATTTCTCCATACGATCCACATTTCTAAGGCCAACTCTGGCTCCCAAAGTATCTTTCTTGCCGGTCAGATGGTCCCATAGTAGATTACCCACATTCTTGAATATGTGCATTGGATCAAGCAAGTGATTGATCATGAGTCAGGGCCAGTATGGTAACTCGTACCATAGAGATAGTCTCTTCATCCCTGGGGGCAATCCGTCATCACACATCTCCTTCTGCTCTAACCATGCTTGTGCAGACATCCTCGGTGGCTCTCTTCCCAAAAAGCCATCGCGTAACACATGATTCTCTGGAAGATACGCTTGATGACCTTCGTAGATTTGATTCTTCAGTGAGGGCGCCCTACGTGCATTCAGTCTAGGTCCACATGTGACACATGCTCTGTATCCGCTTGTTTGAAGCCCTGCATGTATACACATGATAATAGATCAACTTGAGAAAAAGAAAGATTTACAGTGTCTGAGTGAGGAGTGTAAATAGATCACCTGAGCATTCTGTTAGCCCGGGATAGTCATGCATGGTCCACATTAGAATGCCTCTGATCAAAGCATTCCGTCGACCTGTGTGTCGGCTCATATCCACCACCTCTATGCCAATCCACAATTGTTGTAGCTCTTCCAATAGTGGACGAAGATACACATCCATATTCTTCACTTTATATTGCCCCGGCACAATCAAGCTTAGCCATAGGTGCCCCTTCTTCGTAGTCAACCATGGGGGAATGTTGTAATTGACAATGACAATGGGCCATACACTGTAATATGTTGATCTTTGACCAAATGGATTTACGCCATCCATAGCCAGGCCTAAGCGCAAATTTCGAGCTTCCCTGGCAAAATCCGTCCATGTTCCATCTATATGTTTCCAAGCTGCACAATCTGCAGGAATCCGTAGCACACCATCCGAAGATTTATTCTCCTCATGCCATGATGCTAGGGCGGCCATGGACTTACATTCGAAGAAATGCTTGATGCGAGGAGGCAGAGGAAAATGTTGCAAAACCTTTTGCGGAATTTTTGTTCCATGGAGATCTACTCGATATCTTTCGGAATCACATTTCGGACACTTCTCCATGTCTATGTATTCCCCTTTGAAAAGAATGCAGTCATTAGGACAAGCGTGGATCAAATTGTAATCCATCTCCAAGTTTCGCAAAATCTTTCTTGCTTCCTCTCGAGAATCTGGCATCACATTATCAACTGGTAGTATATGCTCTTTGAGCAATCTACACAACATAAAAATATGGTACACTTGTGTAAAAATCTATCAGATCATTATACATTTAGAGTTTTATTAAAGTAAACTAATTGTAATAGATCACCTGAAAAGCGCTGTGACTCTAGTGTCACTCCATCCAAACTTTGTCTGCATGTTGAGAAGAACCAGGAGCGCTTTCAATCTAGACACACGTGCTCCATTATACAATGGCGTATCGGCTTCACTTTTCATATAATCATAGACAAGCCTTTCTGAATCCATGATCGTCTCGATCATTTCATCAATTTTGGGCTCAAACATTGCCACGTTGGGAATATGGTCTGCATGATCATCCCCCGAGCTGTCAGAGGCTACATCTTGTGGCCTCACATATGCTGCTTGACCAAAGCGCCTGCGAACATGTCTATTGGGTTGCAAGATTGCTGCCTGTTGGCCAGCGTCAGAGTCCGACGAGTTATAATTGGAAACAACTCGATCTATAATAGATGGATCAAAGTCGCCAAATTTGCGAACGTGCTGCAAAGAAACGCGTCTTGTCCGTCGCACGGCATGCTTGCAATGGTTACAAGGACATAAGATCCTCGTTGAGAGATAGGTGTTTCGGCTGGACGGCCCCACATCCTCGTCACTACTCATAATGAGGGAAAAAATCTTATAACGTGGACAACAAATTTAATCTTCTATTGACATTTAGAATCTTTTATCTCTCTCTCTCTCTCTCTCTCTCTCTCTCTCTCTCTCTCTCTCTCTCTCTCTCTCTCTGTTCACACTTTAACTACCTCACATTCTCTAGTCATGTCCAATCCCCGCACACCTCGGTCTAGAGGTGCACGGAGATCAGAACCACCGGGTTATAATCTCGTCTTTATTGGTCAATGCCTATATTTGTGGGTACAAGAAATCTACACATCCACGTCTACATGATACTGCATGTAGTGGACAAAACCCCTTTGCCTCTTCTCTAGCTGTAGCATTTTACAGCATCTTAACATCTTTTCATAGTAAATCTTTGTTTGTAGCATGCAGGTACGTCATTCTTGCAATGTAGTTGATGTCTGCTCAAGGCACTTAATTCTTATTCTAGATTTGATGGGATGTGTGGTGTGTGTGTGTGTGTGTGTGTGTGTGTGTGTGTGTGTGTGTGTGTGTGTGTGTGTGTGTGATGAACCTTGAAATCGTCATCTTGCATCACTAATTTCTGTGTATGCTCAATTTGCTCTTCCATTAGCTGAACATGACGGCTTATTGTATGGTAGCAGCAGTCGAACATGCAGGTGGAATTGCTGGTCCACATGGACTGTCGAGGCTGTGAGCGCAGGAAATTTTCTCGCCATTTCTTCTAACCTTATCTTAAACGATTTCCTCACCATTTCTCCTAACCTTAATTAAATAACCTAAATCTAATTTAATATAACAACCCTAAACCTAAATCTAATCTAATATGACGTAAATCTAAATCTAACGTAAATAAACCTAAATCTAATCAAACGTTGTGAGCGGGATGAAAACACACACAACGCCTCTTTAACGACCCGACACACACTCTTGGAAGGATATACACACACACACTATGGGGCACCACTCGGCTTACACAACACACGTGGCCGAGACAGGGAACACACCTCTGGAGTGAGAGGAGAGAGACTATCCACTTGCCCACTCCACATAGACACACACACACACACACCCAAAACACTCAGCTCAAACAAGGAGAATTTCTGATGTTTAGATACAAATGAGCTTGGGCCAACACCAATGGGGAAAATAGCTCACACAGTATGGGTAAAATAAGCCAGATATAATCACAAACTGGAGCAGAAACTTCGCTCATAGGAGAAACTTACATAGCCAAAACAGCAGAAAAAGAGGGAGGAATTTGGCAAAATGGACAGCGCCATCGCGTCCGGAACGGCCCAAAACCCCAGTCTACAATGTCAAAGTACTCAAATCCGACATCGGATGAGCAGTTTACGGCCAAAACAGGCTCCAAAAACCCCAAAAACACACCTGCAGCTGTTCCTCCTCTCTTCTCCACGTTTTTTCTGGTCTTTTCTCTGTTTTTTCAGTTCCCACACTTAGCTTTATTAGTTGGGCACCCTTGGCCTTTTAGATGACCTCAAACAGACCCCGAACAGGCCAAAAACTGACCTCGCAGTGCATAGTTGTCACCTTTTTGCATCATTCGCACACCTGGCACTCAGCTTTTTTCCAATAATGCATCTCGTCACCACGTGAAGTGGCCCCAAAAAGTGGTCCTAATGATGACCTTTCTGCATAACTCTCACAAGAAAACACCCACGTTGTGTCCGTCCTCATCCGCGTGCAAATATTGACCTCGTTCGCCCTCCTGAGGCCACTAGATGCCATCTGACGCACCTGCCTACCTCATGTCGTCGGCCCGCGGATAGCTTCCTCGAGAAGTTTTACACGCTACCAACTCCCCCTTATTGTAGAAAAAACACAGTGGTACTGGTAATAGTGAAACTCGCTGCACTATGTACACCCTGTCCTACCTGTACACACGTGGGCCCCACGTAACCACCTGGCTCTGAAAAATGGGCAATTCTTTATTTGATGCACCATGCATGTGTATGTACATATGCGAAATCCCTTGCTCAAAAAAACTCCTGACAAAGTAAATCTAACTAAAAATAAACATAAATCTAATCTAATCTAAGTTAAATAAACCTAAATCTAATTTAATGAAAGTCTACATCTAACCTAATCTTTAACGTCTTTTGGGATAGTTTCCTACGACGTTAAAACTTTCTTCTTCTTGTGTGTGTGTGGGTGTGTGTGTGCCAATAAAAAGAGAAAAATGGTATAACCTTTCTATCACCCAAGTGTGGTAGATTGGTTATGTCATTTTCCTCTTGAATAACAAGTCTTGGTTTCAACTCCTCGTCGGCTAGATTTTTAGGTCTCTTTAGTTAGTTTCCTACAACGTTAAATTAAACTCTCTTCTTCTCGGGTGTGTGTGCACACCAATAAAGAAAGGAAAAAAATGGCATAACTTTTCTATCAACGAAGTGTGATAGATTGGTTATGCCATTTCTCTTATGAATAACATGTCTTGAGTTCAACTCGTGTCGATTAGATCTTTAAGGTCTCTTGGGATACTTTCCTACGATGTTAAGACTCTCTTCTTCTTCTTCTTCTTCTTCTTCTCTCTCTCTCTCTCTCTCTCTCTCTCTCTCTCTCTCTCTCTCTCTCTCTCTCTCTCTTTTCCTCTCTCAATGTGTGTGCATTTTTTGATTATTCATGTATGTGTGCATTTTTTTGGTTTATGCATGCTCTCTCTCTCTCTCTCTCTCTCTCTTTTCCTCTCTCAATGTGTGTGTGCTTTCTTTGATTATACATGTGTGTGTACGCATTTTTGGTTTATGCATGCTCTCTCTCTCTCTTTTTCTCTCTCAATGTGTGTGTGCTTTCTTTGTGTATGCATGTGTGTGCATTTTTTGTTTATGCTTGTGCTCTCTCTCTCTCTCTCTCTCTCTCTCTCGTTCTATCTCTCTCTCTCTCTCTCTCTCAAAAACACAATGTGTGTGTGTGTGTGAAAGAGAGGGAGAAAGAAAGAGGGGAAGGGACCATGAGAGTTAGGAGAGAGAAGGAGCATACCCGGCTCTCCTTCCTCTCCTCGTGTGTGTATCTGTGTGTGTGAGAGAGAGAGAGAGAGAAGGAGAGAGAGAAAGAGGGGAAGGGAACATGAGAGTGAGGAGAGGGAAGGAGCATACCTGGCTCTCCTTCCTCTCCTCGTGTGTGTGTGTGTGTGTGTGTGTGTGTGTGTAGAAGAAAGAGAGAGAGAGAGGGAGAGCGTTACCTTGCTTGCTTGAGCGCGCGTCGAAAACTAAGATCTGAGATCTGAGTTTTTCGGACGCTCTCAGTTATTTTTTTAGCCCTGTCGGCGTCGCTATATGCGTCGCTATGAGCGTCGCTATGTTACTTGTAACATAGCGACGCATATAGCGACGCCGTGCATTTTCAGGTTTAAGCGTCACAGTATGAGCGTCGCTAATGTTAAGCATAGCTTGTAGTGGGAGAGAAGTGAGTGTCATTACCTCACACTGTGTATTTCATTATCCAAAACTTAACAATAACTTACAAAAATTGGCTTTTATACCTTAGCCAAGGTTTTTGGTGATCAAAACTAATAATTTGGAAGTTCTACCAAAGTTGGGTAATGACAGGTTGATACAATCTGGAAGCTTGTAGCCCCAGCTCATCAATTACAAGGTTTATCCAAAAAATAGGAGTACAATATTCCCGATTTATCAAAATAATAAGTTACAATGAGAACTCCAAAAAATGGTATCCGTGTTAGCTTGCTACTAACATTCCCCCCCTCCTCGCGTGTGTTGTCCCTTGACACAGCTTTATGGGCTGAAGTAGTCTTTGGGTTGACGGCTTGCTAGGTGGTCTTTAAGCGCATTGAGTGCCTTTTGGTATCTAATTTTCCTTTCTTTATCTGGCACTTGTAAGAACTGCATGGTGACTTTGTTTTTCAGCTCCACTGTTGAGTAGCCTACAAACCTTGATGTCAGGTTGCTAATCACTAGCCCAAATATTTTTGCTCGCCAAGTGAAAAACCCTGTGTAGAACGCTTCCTCGAACGCCAGCATATTGTGAGAAGGTAAAAACATACACCTGGCGTAGAAGCCATAGAGGACTTCTTCAGAAGGTTGGCCACTGAGATCATAGCACAACCCTTTCTTACCCTCAAGGAATGACATCCAAGGGGTGCCTCCTTGCTCTGGCTCATGGAACACTTCGATGCAGGTGAGTAGCATTTGGCAGATTTTGTATAACGTTGCACATGAAAAATTTGGTAGACTTTTAAAGAATGACATGGTGCCCTTTAGGGTTTTCACCATGTATTCTGCAGTTGGTGGTCCCTTTTTTGAAGCAAGCAATCTGCGGTAATTTAGCCAAGTTGGCCTCTTCTTTGTTAGTGCATCATGTGCTATCCAAGTCCTTACTCTTGGTACAGGACAGAAGGTAGGATCGTTTTGCAAGGCTACATGTGCTCTTGTGAACAAAACCAAGTACCTTGGATTCTTGTTCAACCAGCTCAACCTCCACTTCGGGTGGTCTTGATCTACACCTCGATTTTCATGTCGGTGTAAAGCCTTTCCTTTACTTGTAGCAACTCCACTTTAATCAGAGAGTAGGGCAGGGATTGTTGGTGCCATTGCACATTAATTTGATTGGGAGTGAGTTGTGTGACATTGACGGAATGAAGTACTCTTAGCTCCCAATCCATTGCTACCTTCCACTGCTCATCTACCTCTTGTGTAATTTTTTCCTTTAGTGCATCTTCCTCAGCTTTTGAGAGTTGGATCATTGGCACTTGTGTCTGCTTATGTAATGTGTACTTGACAACTCCTCACCACTTAGCTCTTCACTTGGTTGTGTCTCCATCTCAGCAAATGAAATTGAGGGGATTTCTATCTGGGGTTTCTCTGAAGTGCCTGCCTCTTCTTGTGTTTCCTCTCTCTCTCTCAATAGCTGGTTGACTCTTTTGAGTTCAGCTATTTCCTTCAGCAGCTCGTCTTCTCTTTGGATCCGCATTAAAGCCAGGTCTCAGCATTGAGACTGCTCCAACTTTAGTTCCAGCTCAAGGTATTTGTTTTTCTTCTCTAATGCCTTGTAAACCTTGTATGTTCCTTTGATCGAGGCCACAACTGGATTCTCACGTATTTGCCACAAGAATATCGCCTGATCATTTATCCTTTGTTCTGAGTATTGTAGGGAAGCATTGGCTACATCTAGTTGTACTTGAATTTTTTAAACTAAGAGGGTTGTGGTTAGAAGTTCATTTGTAACTTTTGTCAGTTGCTCATCCTTTGCTTTGCATGCATGTGACAATTTTGTAAGCAATTTTCCCAGTTCCTCCATTTCTTTCTGTTGCTTATCCATGGCGAGCTGATGTTGTTCAGCTTCTGCTTTTAACTCCTTCACTTGCCCCTGTAGATCGGTGATGACATTGAGTCAATCATCTAACTCCCCTTGGAGTGTGTAAATCACCATCTCTAACTCTTTGGCCCTTGTGCTACGGCCAAGTGTTGGTGAGCAAAGTCGTTTAGTCATGTCTTGCATTTGCTTAGCATATTCGTTAACTTGCAGGATGACTTTGTCATTTGATTTCCAATCTTCATTTCATGCCAGCTGACTTGATGTCTCTGCAGCTTCTTGTGTGTCCTTTGACGGCATCATGGCTGCTGGTTGCTATTGCCCTTGTGGCTGTGGCTGATCCTTTTCCGTTAAGGTAGAGGGTGGTGCCTTGGCCTTCTCTTGCTGTGTTGAGGTAGAGGGTGTTTCCTCGGCCTCCTGCTCTCGTGGCTACTCAAACTTCTTGTTGTCCCCTGATGGTGCAGGACTAGTTACCCTTTCTGTCTCTTTGTCGTGCTCCTTTTCTTGTTCTTGTGTAGATTCAACTACCTTTTTTGCTGATTCAGCTGCCTCTTTTTGTTCAGGTTCCTGTGTAGATTCAGCTGCCTTTTGCTGTTCAGGCTTTGTTTGCTCAGTTGCTATGGTTCTAACTGCTGGTGATGGTGGTGGACTCGGCATTGGGTGATCTTGGTGTTTGGAAACATGTGAAGAGATACGGGGAGACACATCACCTTGAGCATGCTGTTCTTATCCTTGTGTAGTGGCTTTCTCTACTTGCTTTTGCTATTCTCCCACCTCTTTAGCTTTACTTGCTGCTTCTTGCGCTTCTTTCAGCTTTAAAGCTTCTGCTTCTTGATACATCTGTTCCAGGGATTCTGTGGGGTCTTCATCCTGCTTCCTGGTGTGATGTTTGGTTCTTGGTCCTTTAAGCCCAATAGGCACCTACTTTTTCGGGTCCTTTCCTTGTGCTTGGTGGCTGTGTTGGTAAGAGTGTTTTTCGCATTCAAACCGGGCTTGCTTTTGTACGGGTTCCTCCTGGTGTACTGACACGGCTTTTCTCTTCATTTCTTTTATCCGTGCTCTTCTTTCCTCGTTATCCAAGCTTTCACTGCTGTGTTGTTTTGGCTAGCTCTCAACAGACTCTTCATCTGACTTGTATGATCTCTTGGCAGATCTTGTAGCTCGAGGAGAAGGTTGTGCTGACACTATCCAAGTATTCTGATCTGGGGCGGGCAACAAGTTGTCGGCCATGCCGATGGCATGGTATGCAATCCTTGTCAAAACCTCTGGTGCACCCAGGTATGTGATTCTTCCTTCTTTCTTTGTCCCTTTCAATGTGGACAAAACATATTGGGCGTGGTCAATTGGCTGCATGGTCGTTGATTTGAGGACTTGCGTAAAGGTTGTGGCAACCGCATGATTTGGTGTCGTATACCTCGGCGGCCTCTTAGCAAGGAAATGGAAGTACTATTACGGGCTCTTCCACCTATTTTTGAATGAGGTATGCAATTGTGGCTGTGCCCGTTTATTTGGTGAAAGTTCCAACCGTCTTTCTATCTCTTGCCCTCATTGTCATTCCTTCTATTGGCAGTTTGAGTGCTTCTTCCACTATTTCCTTGGTAATCATAACTTCAACTTTATTCCCTTGAGGGTCAGAGATCTGAGTGGTGCCATCTTCTTTAATTGTGGACAAAAGCTCATAAGCTTTTTGGAAGTCCACATTGTGGTGTTGTGCTCTTGAATTTTCCGGTGAACACTGTGGTGTTGTGCTCTTCAAGCTGTTCCTTTGAGAGATAGGTCGCTTTTGCATTCTTAACTGAATCGGGGTCTAGTTGATATGCTGGTAGCTCTTGCAACTTTTCTTTTTGGTTGAGCTTCTTCTTGACCCTCTCTGCTGCTTGCATGGCTCTTGTTCAATGAATAGCGTGTCAAAGTTAGAAAATTTGATAGATTTTTCTCTGAAATGTCTTCAGTCTGAAATGCCGACAATTTTGGTCCAATTTGCTTCAAATCAATTTTTGAACAAGCATAGATGCATAAAAACATGCAAGGAACAAAATTATAAAGTCCAAACAAAAAATTATAACAAAAGTAAATAATAACGATTATTTACAGTTGAGTAATTTTTTCAATTTTTTGCAAATTTGGCATTACAGGCTTGAAGTATATACCAAATGGATACTCTGAGTGAAATATGGGCTCATTTGGTTGCATAAGATGAAAATGGTACCAAATTTTGGCTTTAGGTCTCTGAAACAGTAGATATAAAGGAAATTTGAGATTTTGAGCTCCAAATTTGGTCAAGCTTGGCTAGTGGGCTTAGCACATCATGTACTTTGGATGTATGATGGCAAAATAGCAAAATTTTCCCATTTTGGCAGAAAAGTAAATAATCACGATTATTAGCTTTTCTACCAAAATCAACATTTTTTGGCACAACTTGATTCTAGGCATTGTATAGACCTTATGATGGGATATGAGGTGATTTGGATCAAGAAATGTGGCTCATAACTCAGAAATTGGCTTGCAAAGACTTCTTTGCGTTTTTGGGCAATTTTTCAAGTTATATGTGATCATTTTGGCTCATACTTGAATTTTGGCATGTATTAGGTATGTACAAATGATATGTGATGTGATGATGCAACTTTCAAGCAAAAATAGTGCAAAATTAAATAATCGCAATCATTTACAGCAGTCATATTTTTCTTGCAAAACTTAAAATTTTGACCTAACCACATTCTATACACCTAAAACAAGTCCTAAATTGAATATGGTAAAGTTTGGTCTTGCCGGCATCACTTTGTGCTTTGTCGACTCTAAAATCAGCAATCTCTATGACTACATTGCCTGTTGAGTTGGTTAGTCACCTCTAAGGCTATGGACTTGTCCGCAATATAGTTGTGAAGCAGCTCATCCAATTTTGGCCCATTTGGAGTCAATCTGACCTTGTATGTCGAATTTGACACTTTGTAGCCTTCGAGCCGTTTTCTGCTTTTCGAGAGCTTTGCTTGATTGATTTCACAAAACCAATCATATACATTGTATATAAACCTCGTAGGCAAATTGTCTATGGAGTCAGAACCAAATTCTAGCATTTGCCAAAAACCTAGCTTTTCTATTGGGGACCCCCTCCACCCTTGCCAAATGGTCAACTGATGATATAGAAAGGTTCTATTACGTTAGGGCATGCTATAGTTCAAATCCCATTTGATTTGGTTGAGATGACAGGCCGCTATGGTCAGTTTTTGGTTGTAGGTCTTTGTGCACTGCCTGGATTCTAGGGTTTTTTCTAATGGTTTAAGATTTGGTAGGTGTACTCAACACAACATGCAGACGATGGGTATAATGTCAAAAGTTCAAAATTGATGCCAGAATCACCCTTGAGACATCATATGCGTATAATGTCTGCTGATGAATTTTTGGCAAACTCATTCACTGGAATCCCCAAGTCTATAGCACTAGTTTTCAAGCACTCTTACCAATTTTCATGCAAAAATGTGCTCAAAATCTCAAGTTTCTTTTTTTCCCATTTTCAACACTTTGTCTTTTGTCTTTTGGGTGTCCATAGTTGGTCAAAACTCTAGTTTCAATGTGTGCTTAGGGTAAAACCCCCCTTCTGAACACACTGGTACAATCAGATTTTTCAAATTTTTGTCTTAGAATGGTGTTGGAGACATCATACATGTATGATGTCTATCATCTCAAATTTCAGATCTATTTCTATTCTAAGTTCCCCTTGTACATGTGTTTATAGTAAAATTTCAAGCTCGAAAGTGCTCACAAACACAAGTTTTTGCTTTTTCACTCACAACCACTCCATCTTTTGGCTTTTGGTCCCCAAATCTATGCCAAAACTCCCCACTCAAGGTGTTCCTAGAGTAAATGATGCCTTTTGAACACACTGGTAACCTCAAATTTTGCAAATTTGGTCTCCAGATGCCCCTTGAGACATTATACACGTATAATGTCCCAGTTTATAGAATTGCAATTTTTCTTCACAAAACCCTTGCACATGCCCTCTTATATGCTCAACATCAATCAGTCATGAAAAACTATCCACAGAAAGCTGGTTTTTGTATTTTTACCTTCAAAAGTAGACTTTTTTGTGATTTCAAATGCAAAGAAGCACTTTAGCAAATAAATCAATGATGAATAGCGCTAGATCGAAATCAAATCACTTACCTAAAGCTACTCCTACAAATCATATGGGGGTTTTTCATCTATGAGTAGAACAACGCTTCAATGCCACACACGGACTAACAAATGCTTTTATCACCTCACAAACCACTCAACCACCACAACAACTACTCTAATCTACAAATCCTAACTAAATCTACCTAGTCGCTGACCCTTGACAAGACACACGCTTCCAAGCTATCCACTTGATCTCGAAATAATCTCTTCTAGATCCACTTAAGAAAAATGATTTCTTTAGCCAAAACTAAAGCAAGCAACCATCACACAAGCGTTAGAAGGAATACCTACTTAAGTCCTTGTATACCTAGCAGTGGTGCCAATGTTGTGAGAGCGATTCACACCACCCATAAAGTGCATGTAGCACAACCTAGATCAACATAATGTCAATCAAGGACACAAATGACACGATAGGCACACAATGAAATCTCTTTAGCTTGTTAGGTTGAGACCATCCTACACATACAACACTCTGGAAGGCCAACTAAACCACAACCTAGAATCTCACTGCTCTCAACTACACTACCTAGCCACATACAAACAACGGAAGGAAACCCATTAAATCATGCCAGAATCGTACAAAACTCAAGGAACACCATCCCCTCATTAGGATACACCTGTCCCTAAGCCTCTACACTAAAATGCTAGCTCTAAACCTACCTGCAAGAAACACGTATAAAGACAGAGCAGAATTTTGAAGTGCCCAAAATTGAAATCTATGAGCACCTATGTGTAGCTTATGTCGCTACAATTCTAACAACTACTTGCAGGTAGAAAGTAGACATCATTTGATATACTTACGATCACAATTAGCTCATAGATGTGTGAGCATGTTTGCTTCGTTCGTGACGAGGAATGCTTGTCGTTGTCATGTAGATCTTGTTGAGGCTACAGCAATGGTGCAGTCGGATATCCAATGCGATGAGTGAGTGGGGAGTAGCGCCAGGATGAGGGTCATGCTCTCTCTCTCTCTCTTCCTCTCTCACACATAGTTGACGGCAGCTTAAAACTTATGACTATGATAAAAGTTCTCCTTACAAAATGACCTATGTACCTTATATACTAAGGTCACCTTATGTAATAGAGTTCAAGGGGTAAAATGGCTTTGTATTTACAATCTAGAAGTGCCATTGCACCTCGGCTTCTATAGCTAGACTACTTACTTATTACAAATGATGTTTATGACCATAATCCGCAACATTCCATAACTCTCAGAGAATAAGGCTTTGTTGAGTTATGTCGTGTTGTTGACCAAGCCATCAACAATTGGGAAAATGGTTACACTTATAGATAACCCCTACAATAGCATTAATAGGAGAAGTTTCAAGAAAAATAATCGATCATTAAAAAAAAGAGATCTTATCTCATCTTCAACAATGAGTGAGTCTAGTGCATGTGATGATATCATCGCCAATGGAATCACCCTAACAATGAGGCGGATAAGGATGTTCATGGCAGAGTAGATGGTGAAAAAGCAAAAGCATCAACAATGATTTAGTGGAATGAATCCCCACCGTACTGGCATGCCATGTATGCATATCATTTTTTTTTTGGATAAGCCCTTGGCTTTAAGGACGGTCTCAACAATGTGAGTCGATGCCCTATGTGCCTTGCACAATTTGTATTGGCATGGATACATCAGAATTTGAATTACCCAATGAAAACTATGAGCTTATACTCTCTTATTGCCAATGCCCCAACCTTATATGCCACTTCTCTTGTTCCCAAGTCAATTATTAGTACCTTGGTATGGGATTAGAAGCCTTGATTTGAATATGGCCTATAGAGCACTTGTGCCCAACTGTGGTAAGCTGTCCTAAAATTTAGAAGTAAAACCTTGCTTGAGAATGGAGGGGAATCTAATTTTGTCATCTAGGCTTGAATCTGGCTAGCCACCCATACTAAGAAGTAGAGAGCTATCATATGAACCATGCACGGCCTTGTGGCCTGGTTCATATCGACCGTGACAAAAAAAGTACTTTGGCATGTTGAAAAGTTTCCCAAAGTTCGTATGCTGATAGAATATTTCAAACTTTGGAAGCTTCTATACAAGATACCTAAAATTGAAGCCTTGCTTCACCTTAAATACTTCATTAAATTACTGTGCTCATGGCTATTTTTTTTCTCTGAAAACTTTCACCTATGATGCAATTTGTAGGATTAATTGTATGTTCTTAATGGGCCATGCCCGTAAAAGAGCAAGTTTACCATATCCTATTGTTATAAGAGAACTATTAGCATGAAATCCAAAAAACATGAAGTGATTCCAAATGGATGTAGCAAACTGTCCTTCAAAGAATTAAAGAAGAAAAGAAACATTTACAATCTGTTAGCTACATATGCTATATCTATTAGTCTATTGCATCTTAGAGAAGTAAATGGGAAATTACATACCTATTGGATGGCATGTAAAAGATAGTTGGAAACTCATAAATGGCATCCACTAAAGTCCTATGATACAATGCATTGGGAGAATGATTTCTTCAAGAGGGAGGAAAACCAAGAAGGAGATCATCTAGGTAGTAGCAGCACTTGTAGCCAGCTAGGTAGTAGCTGGGTACAAGTGCATGTAGCAGGTTTGTATGTGGCACCCATCACCTATGCAGGTAGAGAGACCATGAACAAAATAGATGACTTTTGGAGCACAAGTCAATGTTTGAAAAAAAAAATTATCTAGGCTACAAAAGAGAAGGATTGTTCAAAAGTCTTGTAGGTTTAGTTTGATAGGGGAGGATCTATGACATATGGTCGAGATGGAGTACTAAGAAGGGTCCTCTACAAAGATGAGATCGGCATGGTTTTGGAGAAATGTCATGAGGAAAGAAGACAACATGGCAAGGATTAGGTATACTTTTGTGTGCTTAGAGATAGTTTTCAATTGCCTTCTATAGTATGAGATGTGCACTATTGGTGTAAGACATGCCATGGGTGTCAAACCATGCGAGATCAACAATTAGTGGCACAGTGATAGGGGGCTATCATAGCCCATAATGCTTTTGGAAAATGGGGCCATCTATTCTCCCAAATTTGACAAGCAGTAATAAGTACGTCTTGGTAGCCATTAACTATCTTACCAAGTGGATGGAGGCCAAGGAGGTTAAAGAGGTGAATGCTCATACAATGGCCCAATTTGTTTTTGATTGTATATGTTGTCATTTTGGAGGTGCCCTGGGTGCTAACCTTTGATAGATTTCAAGATTTTTGAAGTAGAATGGTGCATGCATTAGTTGCAAAATCAGCTATTCAACATAGATTTTGATCATACTATCATCCCTAATGCAATGGTTTGGTGGAAAGTGCTAATGGACAAATCATTAAGCCTTGCTTACAAAGTATATGTGCAGGTAGGTGATGGAGTGGGATGCTAGCCTTGAGAAAATTTTATGGACTTACAAACATCCTACAAGGTGGCCACAAATTTTACCCCATTGGATTTGGTTTTTGGTAGAGGTAGTGCTACTAGTGTATGCACAATTAGGAGCATTGAAGGGTATGTGGTGGGTCAATTCCACTCAACAAAATGTTTTGCTAGACCAAATTACTTGTCTTGAAGCCTTACATATGAATAGGGAAGCAACGGTGGATTTCTATGTGAAGCAGATTAGGAAGTTTAACCAAAGTCTAGTAGAAAAGAGGATATGGGAAGGCGACCTAGTGATGAAGTATGAAAGAACCTCAAGTTCACCTTTCAAAAGAAGTTAAAGAAGAAGTGGATAGGTGCATTAGGCTTTTCCTAATGGGACATATCAATTGTTGTAGACGAACAACAAGTTTCTTAGGCATAGGGTAAATGATGTGTGACTCAAGATGTACTTTGATAGAGGGTTAGTGCCTAATATGCATTAAACTATGGTCAAGGGGGTTGAGCAACCCACCTATTTTGTACATATAGTTGCAGTCTTTTTAGTATGCTCGGTTGTTTCCTTGGTGTTCCATCTTGAGGTTCAACAAGTGCCTTTTTGGTTGAACATAAATTTTCAATGAGGATATTGGAAGCGTGAGAGAGAGAGAGAGAGAGAGAGAGAGAGAGAGAGAGAGAGAGAGAGAGAGCTCATACCTTTGGCACCTGTAAAATGTTTTCAAAGAGCTGCAATACGGTCATCGACTAAGTCCGTGACATGAATGTAGTCATGTACCTGCACAAGAAAATGATTATGTACTCAAGATACAAACTTAAAAGTGAAATCTTGAAAGAAAGCCAATTAGAAATCTCACCCCTATTCCATCCTTTGTGGGATAGTTAATTCCAAACATTGACAGCTTGGCAAGCCTTCCAAAAGCCACTTTTGTTGTACAAAAGGCATAAATTCTCACCAATGAGCCCACGTGGGTGTGATCCAACCGGATTAAAGTTTTCCAAAAGAGTCATACTCCACTCAAGATCAATTTTTTGTACATCTTGTATTATCTCTTCAATGAATAACTATCAACCAAAATGTGTGTATATGAGCTAGACATGCAAGACATATATGTGTCGCTAGAATAAAATAGTAATATTGCAACTTTTTCCAGATGTTGCCATATGATGAAAGTTGCAATGATAAATTTTGTAAATTAAATTTTGATATCTTTAGAAAATTGATCGATAAAATGAAATTGGCACTAAGGACCAAAATTTAGCTTGGTCCTCTTCCCATGAAGTAGAATTTTAGTGTTGTCATTAGAGACAAAAAACAATATCAAATGGGAGGAAAAGGCAAGTGCATTTGACAATTCCTAGCCTAGCTCAGACTTCTCCTCCATCAGATAAAATTGTACCCAAACAACACCTATCCTTGAAGTATCAAACAATTTAACTACCTTTTTCACTATAAAACGTGTAACATGTAGCTAAATGTTTGAATGTCAAACAATTTGACTACCTATCTTAGTATATAAATCTAGCGTATTAAAACACAAAAGTAGTTTTTTTGCAAGGGTTCAAGCTAAAAGTGCTCACAAATTATTATATGGAGTCCTTCAAAGATTCACTAATCTATTTAAAGCACTAGAGCATGCACTTGATGTAGATGTTATTCTATACTGCAAATAAGAAACACAACCTTGGTATGCCCTTAAGGACTCTTTATCGTCGATAAGGGAAGTCTTTAGTGCAAGATATAGATTTTTTGGTTGTCCATACACTGCTATAGAGGTTACAATAAAAAGAGGGTCTCATGAAATTAACCATATCTATTTAACCAAAATATTAGCGTACAATACAATTTTCTATGACACTTTGAGAACAGTGTTTCCAAAGGACCATAGTAGAGATTGTAGGTCTTACAAAATACACAAAAGAAACTTCTTATAAGTGAAAATTGTATTCAACAACTTGCTTGTCGAGTGCTTTCAAGGCGACTCTTGTAAACACGTCCAAAACCAACATACATCTAGTATTAATATCTATAAACGAGTCAAAACAAATTATTTAACATCCACATCAATAGAAAAGTTGGAACAAACTAAAGAAGAAAACCATATAACTATGCTATGTCTCTTTCTTTTCCTTCTCGACATACCTGGGAATCATTGGGATGAACATGATGCTATATTGTCTCGACCTCTTGTTGTTGTAAGGGTGGTGGAGATAAAACATGGAGAATTACTCTAAGTTGAGAAATCTGACATGCTCATGAATGTTCTATTGACACAAATGTGGAATGTACATCCTCATACAAGCATAACATTGGCGTTTTTCTTTTCTGGAGGAAAATTCTCTTAGTTAAGTGAATGAGTTTGAGCACTTGCCTCTTATTGCCATCTTGCCATATTGCAAATGAAAAAGTGCAAGAAAAAATGAATGGTACTTTGTGATCTTTGTTGCTTTCTAGGTAACAATACCTGCATTTGTCTTTTTGCTCTTTACTCTTTGAACAATCTAATGAGGAAAAAGAAACCAATGGTATTAATATTATTATGTGGGTAGTACTGTAAACTATGATTAAGAAATACTCTAACAAAGAGAATACAAACTGAGTTTCTGCTATCCAAGTATGAATGTATTGAAGATGTCTTTGCATAGTTTTTGCAAGCTAGTCTTTGTAGTTTTGTGAGGAGAATGATTTGAGGAATTGAGCTGCCTCTTTCTTTTTTCTTTGAAATGGCATATTGACAAATTTGGGTTTTTTGTTTGAATATTGGAAGAAGAGATTCTTGATTTTCTTTAGTTAATTTGTTGGAGTAAGAGATTTTTTTGTCTAGTAGAATGCATCATGGTGTGACCAATACACTACAATATTGCTTGCTTTAGACATAAATTGTGATTTAATCATCCAAATGTGATCAAGTAAAGATGCATATATAGTGGTTGGTGTGTAAGCCATATATTGACATCATGCTTTGTAAAGATTTTTGTTGATGAGATTTCTATAGCATTTCAACATTGAAATCACCCACAATAAGCAATTTTTCATTTTATGAGCATGTCATTAATATTGTGTTAAGAGTCTAAAAAAAGTCAAAACTATGAGTACTTGGAGATTGGTATAGTGCTATTAAATGTATGAAAAATTTTCTATTGAGCTGCAAAGTAGTTTGAAGAGTTTTGTAGTCGATGCTAGTGTAAATATTTGTTGGATTAATTAATAAAGAAGATTTGTATGCAATAGTCGTGTTGTATTTTGTTTGTGTAGTTATTGTTTTGAAATTTGTGTTTGCAGTTAGTAAATTTGCGTTTAATATGTGTACCTCTTGAAAATAAGATATTTCACTCATCAATATGGATGAATTCTAATATCTTCAAATTACTTAGATAACGATCTAATGTTTCAAAACATTTCAAAGTCTTGTCTAGGGGATGAAGGTTTTTGAGCAATGGAATGGATAGTTTCCATCGCGCTTCTAAAGAGAGTCTGGAGATCTTGTTCTTTAATTCTTCATCTATAATGAAGTATGAGCTAACCAAAGGGTTCTGAAGGAATGTGTTTTCTATGGTTCGGACTCGTGAGAGTGCAATGTATGTCAAACCATGCCTAGTGCATTTGTCAAATGAGAAATACGTTTGCTCAAGTGAGAGTCCTTGGGAGTGATGTATATTTCTTGTAGAAGATTCGTGAATTGGAAACTGAGTTTTGTAAACTTTGTTAACATTATTTTTCCCTTTTTGGAACTCTTCTATTACTGGAAATATAGATGTCCACAGAGAGCTAATGCCAACAATATAAAGATGTTTATTTTTGGATTATATCTCCTCACCTACATTACTGGTCTTCTATTTAGAGTTGCAATAGTTTGGAAAAGTTCGTCTGCTCCATTTATAAGTCCATCATTTATGTTGTAGTTTCCTACACATAGCTCATCTAACATTAATGGCTTTTTATTTAGTACATTGTGCAATCTAGCTGTTTTGTATCTGTTACCTAGGATTGTCAAGGTGGTTAAAGGAGGAATGTTTATCATAGTAAGTGTAAATTTTGGCCCTTCCATGAGTTTGAATATAATGTTATTATATTGTAATGTTCTCAAATGTGTATAGAATAAGTGGGGTATGTGGATATTATGCAATTGCATTCATGTGGGGTCCCTAGCATTTAATCCACCTTGACCCTTGTGCACCCTACATATATTGGCACCATGCAGAATGATTGGCGGGGCCTTGCGACATTCACCACTTGTTGCTATGCTCTTGATGACCCAATTTGTGCACTTCCCTTGCAACCTTGGATTTTTGTGCATGCTCCATGGTGAGAAAATGTCGTGCAAAAAAACTAGTTGAACATCTCTTCCAAATAATTAGATTGTACCATACCACCACCATGTTGAGTATTTTTAAAGTACACCCCCCTTGCTCGATAATGGGAATTGTCCATGCCTTGAGTGCTAAAAATCTCAAGTGAACCATATTTGTGCATAAAAAATACTCCATGCGCAAACAACGTATGTTGTTCACATGAGAAAGTGATGCACATTATTAAATGCAAACAATCTCTTTAATAAGTTCACTATGTGACATGGCTTACCATGTAATGTGTGATGTTATTTTCATCCCAAGCAAGGGTAAAGACCTTGGTGAAGTCCACCAACACTTCTTGAAATGATTGACATTGCTCCTCTGTTATGCTCGTAAGACCCATAAGCTTGACCATTTTATCAAAAGTTTCCCAAACTTGCTTGCGCTTGTTTGCAAGTTCGTTGTTCGAGTCATTGTCAGTAGTAGTTTTGTATAATTCCTTCCAGAGTTCCCAAAGGTTAGCGGCCTTGTGGTTGGAGCTATTTTGAGCATTATGTCGGCTTGGGTTTCCCTGGGTTTCTTTCTTCAAAAAAGGTCTGGCTTTTTGTCCACTCATTGGCACTTGTTGGGCAATCTCATGGGCCTTCCCTGTGTTCTTTGCAACAACAATTGACACATTTCCACCATGACAGCCAATGGAATTTAGAAGTGCCTCCACCCTTTTGATCGCCTCTTGAGACTTTTTCAATGGCTTCATTGTGAAAGCATAGTCAATGTGGAGCTTCAGTAGCTTATCAAAAATTCTCATGAATGCATGTACAAAAACGTACATGAGATAGAGAAAATGGAAAGATTGGATTTCAAGCCTTGTCCTTTTGTGCACGATCTGGGGCATTGACCATGGGGCATATCAAAATAAACACTTCCCATTCTCTACCTTTGTCTTGGAAATCAAGATTGTCCAATGCTTTGTCTGCATCCTCTTTCCATAGCATTGAACTGCCCTTTGCAGAGTTATTTTGTGCTTTTTTTTTGTTAGGTTTGTACCCCCGAGTGCAAAATGGACAAGGAAAGAGAGAAGAAGCCCCTTGTTTGTAGCCAAGCAAACACTTTATGGCCTTTAAGTCCCCACCTAGGTGCCAGTCCACATCAAAGCTATCAAAACCCTCAACCTCCAACTTATCACCTACAAGTTGGGAGCGTATTACTTCTGTGACCCATGGAGTTCTCTCAAAAATACATGAAAGTACTCTATTGGTCTCTTTGGGCACCTCAATAGCACCTAGCCACCAAATGTCTTTCTTTGATTGCACACTGAAAGAGGGGGTGAGAGATGGATTGATTGAATCCCTTTGCTTGGTTTGCAATAGGGCTTCATTCATTAGAGTGACACTTAGCCTCTCTAACCTTAACCTTTCACTATTTGACACTCATCGAGTTTCAGCACAAAAGCGCCCTTTATGCCAAGAACTACAAAACAAGTAGATGCAAGACCTTATACTTCAAAGTCTATGATAAGAAGAACACAACCAAAAGAAATAATTGTATTGTGTCACCTTCTTGAGGTAGCTCGTAGAATCTAAGCATAGCTTGTTTAAGCCTTTAGAGGCCCACAAAATTATTGTTCCACATTGTGTAAGATAAGCCCTTCTTCAAAGGTCTTATGGAGTTTTGCCTACCTTTTTTCCTTGTCTTTGGTGTGCATGAAGCATATAGTGAAACTGACATTGTGTCCTCAATGTGTAGGTATGCCCCAATGTTGAGAACACTTCTTCATTTGTGGCATTCTTTGCAAGGTTGACCTTGTGCAAAATGGGAAATAGGTTCTCCATGATGCCACGCTCTCTCAGGGCATCCTTTAGGAGTTGAAAAATAGCCTTTGACACTTTGGTTCTGATCCAAGACTCATCACAAGCTTGTTGCACACGATCTTCACTAACCACATTTTCCAATTTGTGCATAGGATCCTTGGAGACTGTTTCCCTAATGTGCTTCTCCAGGTGATTGTAAGATAAAAGTCACATCATAGGTATTGAGACAACTAGTGACAAGGTTGACTTGATCATCTTGGCTTGTTCCATTGCATGCCTCCTGGGATTAAGTTTTTAGCAACCAACAAGATAAATGTTAGCAAATAGTGTGAAGTAGAAATGTATCTTGGAACTGAAGAACATCTCACCTTGTGGCCATCACTCGTTGTTTTCGTGCTCCACCCGTATGTGCAAGTGTTTCAAGTGCAAGTGTTTCAATGGATGAAAACATGTGCTTGCATTCCCTTGCACCAAGGGGTGTTTCTTTCAAATGGGGGTTTCTAATTAGCGAGCCAAAAAAACCGAGAATAGACAAATTTTGAGCGAATTTGACAACATACTAGAATGAGTACTAAAATGTTGGAAGAAAATAGTTGTCTTGAAAATTGTAATCACCACCACGAATCAGTGATTGATTGTTAGAAATTCAATCTTAAGAACCATTTCCTAAACCAAATACTTGAGATATGGGAAATCTCATCATCCCCATAAAACAAAAATGACTTTCATGATATGCTCACAACCCTCATTTAAGTACCGAGTTTCCAAGGCAAAAAAAGGCATACCAAAAATTTGGCCCTAAAAATTTCCTACTCGGGCTACTAGCTTAGCTTGATTTGCATAAAGCTTTGCCCATAAGCTCGAGTGCTTAAAGTAGCAATCTCATTGGAGGAGTGCTTTTGATGCTCAATCAGTGCAAAGTTGTTTCTTTCGAGCTCTTTGCTCATTTTTCAGACCTTGGTAGGTGCTATCGACTCCTTTTCACCTGTCAATGTCTCTGCTGATTTGTGCCTTTCAAAATCCATCTACAGAGACTCGACCATGGCACGGGTAGAAGCTTTCTTCTCTGTCCAATTCGATAATTCAACTTGGTTTGAATCCCTCCTTTTGAGCTTACAATGTCTCTTTTGATTTAAGCCTTTCAAAATCCATCTACAGAGACTCAACCATGGCACGGGTAGAAGCTTCCTTCTCTTTCCAGATTGATAGTCGAGCTTGGCTCGACCCCCTCATCCTCTCCATGTGGTCAAGCACTTCCATTGTCTTGTTTCTTGTAGCTGCCTCCCTATCTTATAAAGCTTGAATAGCTTCATGTTGGCTCTTCTCAAGCTCAACCTTAAGTCATTCAAGAGATGCAAGGAGAGCAGCATCCTCCACACTCTCTTTGGCAAGATTTTCTTTGGCTTCTTCCAATTGTCTACATGTTTTGGTAAGTAAATCCTAGGCAATTGATTCAGAATTCTTTGATTTTATTGCTTCCACCTTCACCGTTTCCATATCTTCTTTTGTATGGCCTTATGCTTAGCCTCTTTCATAGCTGCTAATTAGTGAGAAAATCACTCATCTCTTGGTCATTATGCTATACATCTTCCACTTTTAGATCTTTGACGTTGGCCTCAACACTTTCATACTTGAGAGATTCAATTGTACTTTTGTTAATTTCTACAGCAACAAGCGGTTGCAATGTTTCCTTCTGTGTTGTTGACTTGAGAGTACCTCAATTTTTAGAAGACTACTTTCCATGGACTCTAGGAGCTTAGCAATCAAGTCATCCATCCTAGGTGTTGTGCAATCACTCAACAAAGTGGACCCCTTTGTTATGGAAAGCTCTACTAAGAGCTCCTCAATGTGCCTTGATGTTACTGTGGTGCACTCATGGCCTCTCCAACTAGCCTAACTACCTCATCTTTAGCCTCCACACAAACCTTAAGCTCATGTTACAAGCTCTACATATCATGGTTATCGGTTTGTACCTCCATAAGTGTCAACTCATACCACAACTTCATAGCATCCAGTTCTACTTGTGAGCCCTCCTTTTCAAGGAAAACTTCATTGTGCTTCTCCACAAAATGCACTTTGTCATTCTGACAAGCACCATTCACGTGCCCCACTGAGCTTCATTATTAATTTGTGAACATTTCTCTTAGCTTGAGTCAAATCCTACATCATGTTGGACATGGATCTCTCTCTATCAATATAGCAAGCTATTTCTTCACCTTGCTATGGTCATCTTGTCCATCTATAACTCTTTCCATCATTGTCCTCTTCTGCTATGAAATAGTATAACTGTTGGGAATCCTCTTCCACTTATTTTCAGGCACTATTCTGGGAGGAGTCTTGCCTCTAGAATCTAAACTCATTATCCTAGGAGTAGGGGGTGGTAATTTGCTAGAGAAGTTTGTATGGGAATTTTTTTAGAACAGTCAGGCTAAGAGGGATCCCCCATAAGCCCCATAAAGGGAGTTTGAATTAAAGGGACTTCATTCACTTAGAGGGTTGGAGGTGGCCCATATCCCTTTTAGCCGGTCATCCAAGGAGTACACTAGAGTTGCAGCCTGCCCACTCACACCTCACTCTCAAACCTTCCTCTCGAAAATCCTATTACACTGAAGCTCTCGGGCAACCTTGAGCGGCAGAGCTACCGAAAGACCTTGGCAGCGCTAATTTAGGCATAAATAAATAAAGGAACTTTGTTTAATAGAATTCCCAATGATAGGTTAAGTTTCCATATGGGGCATCAGTGTATTGTTTCCACTAAGAAATGGTAGGAACAAACTAAACAAATTGAGTAGAATTTGTCTGAGTAGGGGTTATGGCTTGCATCTTTGAGCGTGGAGAAGAGTGATCGGTATGAAAATTATATAATACCTTCTCCGGCTAAAAATTCCTTCCAAAAATTGCCGATAAAGCGAGGTTATAAATGTGAAAAAGCAAATGAGTTTTGTTTTTTTCACCACACAGTTCTTGACAAAGGGAGGAAAAATATGTACCCACACCTACATCCTCAATCATTGATCTTATCAACCTGTCGTAACTCCAGAAGCACCTCTGTGTGTGTGCGTGTGTGTGTGTGTGTCTCTCTCTCTCTCTCTCTCATAACATGTCTTGAGTTCAACTCTTCTCGTTTGATAGATCTTTAAGGTCTCTTAGGATAGTTTCCTATGACGTTAAAACAATCTTCTTCTTCTTCTTCTCTCTCGCTCTCCAGTCTGGATTCGCTCTCTTCAGTACTCTCGGCAACCCTCAAGGTTAACCGTTCTATCCTCCCTCAAACGCCTTTCCTACATCTCTTTCCTCTTCCTGTGTGCCCTGGTTGGCATTGTCGACCTCCTGCTGCTAGTCTCCTATGCCTTGGTAGGGGTCGTCGACCTCTTGGAGAGATTTCCATGGTCAAGACTTCAGGACTCTTCTCTAGACTCTCTCTCTCTCTCTCTCTCTCTCTCTCACAGTTTCTCGAGCATGTGAATAACAAATAAATAAAAAATCAATATCCGACTCCCGCTGCAAGAATTACCAACTAATTCACTGCCTGATCTCGCTCTCTTGCAGCTGCGCCAGCTGACCCGAGGCTACCCCTGTCAGGGTACAGATTTCATTGGCATCGTTGACCGTGGGGAAAGGATCAGGGGTGGCAATAGGCAAGGATGGGTAGGGGTACGCCATCATCTTTGGGCTGCTCTTTGAGAGCCACTATTGATCGCTGTAAGAAGCCGGAGGCATCGACAACCACAACACCCTACTAGTTTGTTGTTGCAACCAGTCCGCGCCAGCGCGGATTGGTTGCAGCAGCAAACTAGTATAAGGCTATCATGGTCTCGCTCTCTTGCAGTTGCGCCAGCTGACCTGAGACTACCCCTGCTGCCTACTCTCGCTCTCTTGCAGCTGCGCCAGCTGACCCGTTGATCCAACAAGTGAGAGATGTTAAGAGTAGCTGGTAGCCGCATGTGCTCATAGAATCTATTGTGGCGGATGCTGCTCTCTGTGAAAAATATGGACCCATTAGAGTGGATGTCCAGGTCGTGCGTAAATTACTTGATTGGTTGTGTCGATGTCCCAGCTTGCTGAGTAACGACCCTTGCAACTCCACCCACTGGACCAACTACCAAAAGACCATAATAGGCATCAACAAAGTAGAGATTGTCATTGGCCTTGTTGAATCGCAGCCCCAATGGGCGGCCACACCGTTCCTCATATTCCATGTGTTCAGCTCTCGTCGGTGAGTTGCTTGGGCTAGTGAGGCAGCTGTATTCCTGCACAGATTTCATTGGCATCGTTGAACGCGGGGAAAGGATCAGGGGCGGCAACAGGCAAGGATGGACAGGGGTACGCCATCATCTTTGGGCTGCTCTTTCAGAGCGCGTGTCGCCATTGATTGTTGTAAGAAGCTGGAGGTACCGAACCACAACACCCTAATAGTTTGTTGCTGCAACCAGTGCATTAGCAAACTAGTATAAGGTTATCATGGTCGGTGGCGGACCGAGAAGGAAACATTCTTTGTTTTTTTTTCGCATTATTAACTAAGTGCAAAAGGAGAGAAAAAAAACTCCTCTGAAGTGCACCTTTTTCTTGATAGGATGCTTTTTGAAGCAATGTGACTCATATCTGGCATAAGCTATGAGCCTTGGTGCATTAGGAAAAAATTGGACCCCCTTGGGGCCATGTAAGGATCCTTAATTTTAAGGGATTAAAGCTAATTTTGTAGGGGATGGAGGGAACAAAGACAATAAATAGGGCTACTTTTGTAGCTCTCTCTCTAACTTCTCTCTAGATAGGAGAGGGGGGGAAAGTAGGGAATGAGGGTGGTAAAGTAGGAGGAATAGAGGGGATAAAGTAGGAGAGAGAGGGGAGTAAAAAGAGAGAGAGAGAGAGAGGAGTAAAAGTAGAGAGAAGAACCATTCTCTCTCTACCTATCACCAAACAAAGAGAGTAAGTAGTCATGACAAAAGCCACTTTTCAGTTCGTGCATCAATTTACCCCCAAAAAATGAATTTTTTATAAAATCTTCAAAATGGATCTTTTAAGCTTTCAAAAGGTCCTTATATATATATATATATATATATATATATATATATATATATATATATATATATATATATATAAAACAGTATTTTTTTAGAAGAATCTAGCTTTTATAACCTCCAAATCTAAAATTCCTTGGGTCCTTCTCTACATTAACTCCAAGAATAAATAGATAATGCCGCATCATCAAAACGTCCATCTAATAAAGCCTAAAAATTGAAATTTTTAAAATTTAAAAATTTCCCTCCTTTGAGCTCAAACATTGAACCTATATATGAAAAAATATATTTTTAAAGTCTTTTTATCCCAAAAAGTATATCTTATCAATTTTTTTTCCATCATTACTTTTCACCATGTCTCTTCGCGACATAACCAATGAATCACCTACGCCGTCATCTACTAAGTCAACTAATGTCAGTCTGCGTCTACCAATCGAATTTGCTCCCACAAAAAAAAATGACGAGAAAGCTCAACCGGCATCCGTACGACGGTTTCGAGGAGAAACCAATGTTGACTTGTGGCTTGATGGAGGGTTGTATCCAAAAGATCCGCTCGTGGGCTGTCATCCGACATTCCGTACACTCCCAAGCTTAATCAAATATGTGGGAGAAGGAGAACGTGGTCTTCTTGGGTATTGTAAGAGATTGGACTCCAATCACGCAGGTGCGTCGGCATATTTCCGACAACAATGTCAAGTGTTACACATTCATTCCATAAATCTCCAACAACAACTACATTCCACAGAGAAACAACTCAAAGATCTTAAAGAGGAGATGAAAGCTATAGAAACAGAGGTAACTAAGCTACAGATTGCAATGATGCACCTAAAAGCCACTCCATTTGGCATGCGTGAGCGTAAGAGGGAGTTCTCTTCCATTGAAAACTTAGCATCTAATGGAGGGGCACGTAAGAAGCGGATCACGGCAACCATGTATTTTTTTTAAATTCACAGTGTTCATAACTCTCAAATAATTTTCATCAATTTGTAACTCGGTTCACCTTTTGAAATAGGACATATATACAAGATGTGTGTGGAAGTTTTAGACAAGAGGACCGTTGCAACCTTCTCCTAGGATGCATCTCAAAGGAAGATATACTTTACATCATAGGTTGTGAAAAGGCCAAACACATGAAAGATGCCATCACAAAGGAGATCCTAAAAAATATCTCTAACCTTGTGTCTGAGGATGATGTCTAGAGAGCTTGTGATGAGGTTGGGATCAGCACAAATGCATACCATGCACTTCATGGATTGATGAAATATGGATTACAAGAGCAAGGCATCACCGAGAATTTATTTCCTATTCCACATAGGGTCCGACTTGCAAAAAAAGCAAACAATGATCTCGTTTGGGAATCCCTTGGCGAATACAAACACATTGAAGGATCCATGGTGTACTCTTCCACGAGTGCCAAGTCACGTGGTAATATAAAGGGAGGCAATACTATTCCTAATGGGAGAAAGTCTTTTAGTTATCATCAATTCAACAATATTTTTGTTGACTTGAAACGACTACAACGAGCTATGGTTAAATTTTATGGTTTGTCTCCACAAGGTAATACAAATTGTAATGTCATTTTTTATTTGTATTGAATATCATTTAGTATAACAATTCAATTCTTGTGTTGTTTCAGTACCTGGAGAGAAGCTCATATTTATTCTTAAGCTAGATGAATGTCAAATTGTCAAAGGACGGAGATTGGAACGTATGAGTGTGACACTCATGAATGAAACAATGTTTTTTGCAAAAGTCGATGCTATCGGTGATCATTCTCAAAAACCATCATTTAGTGTACAATCGGAAAAAGAAATATGGTGGTTAGGAGCTTTTGAAGTTCCGAAGGAGATTCATGAGGTGTTGGCATGGGTCTTCTCTATGATCCCGTGGATCACAGAGGTTATTAAGGCACAACTAGAGGGAGAAAAGCTAGAAGTAGATGGAGTAGGTACATTTGATGTTGAGTGGCACTTAGGAGGTGATCTAAAAACAATCAAATGTATACTTGGGTGTAAACAAGGTGCTTCATCACTTCTTCCTTGTCCATATTGTGTACGAGGATACAAGGAAAGTACTCGTGGCTCCACGTCTTCAAAGAAAAATGTCAAGGGAAGTCAGGCAACAGGGTCAATGGATGATGATGCAAGGGATTGGGTGTGCTCGGTGTTGAAGTGTCCTATCATGGAGGTCCCCAATCGGTCGACAAAAGATAAAACATGGCATCCCATTATCAATTTTCCACTTACAAATGTACACTTTTACACTTTGCATGCCTTTATGCGTATATTTGATCGCTTGTTAAAGCTTCACATAGAGTACGCTTTCACAATGAAACCACTTTCCAGATCCGTGGAAGCCATTGGAATAGTTGAAACAATTCTAAATTCGATTGGATGTCATGGTGGCAATGTTTCTATCATCGGTGAGGTGGATAAATATGCATGAAGTGCCACAAAAAGTATCTATGAATGGTGTGAAATCACGTAGGTTTTTCAAGAAACCAGAGATGCGAAAGGAGAGGGTTGGAAAGCACTTTGCAAGTGTACGACCGATCAAGATTCAAATCCGGTGCTTGTAAATCTGCGTAGGCAAGTGTGGCACCACTTGGAGTTAGTGCTTCAAATCATGTGGAAACCCCAAACCACGAGCGAGCAACAAAATTTGTTCAAAGATCACAAATCGAATTTCACTAAAGCATTTGTGCAAGCGTGGGGAGAGAGCAATATCACACACTACATGGTAAGTTACTTTGTTTAGTTCAAATTTTGATGCTATGCATAAATATTTATTTGATCTAAGCATTTTTTCTTGATGCAGCATATTTTGTATGCGCATGGAGCATTCTTTATGTCAAAATATGGTTCATTAGACATGTGGAGCACTCAAGGAATGGAAAAATCACATTATCGAGCCAAAGGTGTTTACTTTAAAAATACACGTCACGGTGGTGGAGCTACGAGATCCAACGACATGAAGGAGATGTTTGATTGGTTCTTTCGTTGTTCTTTGGGGAGATGTCATACCATAGAGCGAGCGCGAAAGTCAAGTCTTGCCAAGGAGGTTAGGAGACAATCTCGACTTACTGCTAAAGAGAAATGGAGAAACTCCACCGGACCCCTTAATCATGCTAGGTGGCGTGAAAATCGCCATAGAGTGGGCAAACGTTGGTTACCCAACATGTAAAACAAATGATGCTATGCAATGTAATGTTTATGTTTGTAGATGTCTTTGTTGAGTTGCATATAATACTTCTCCATTTATCTATTTTTTGTTTTTTATATCTTGATGATATTAAGAGTTTTTTTAAGTGGCCTGGTCAAGTGTGAAGAGACCTTTTTTTAAAAAAAATAGAGGGCTTTTAGAGAAGGAGTCTCATTTTCAATCTTGCACCTTCTTACACCATGGCACGCACAAAGCAAACAGCAAGAAAAGATCAACCTTTTTTTGCTCACCCTCACTCAACCATCCAAGGTGCTCAAAAACCACCTTGGATACACGAACAAGAGCTTTTAGAAGAGATGGAGAGAGAAAGGTCAGGTGAAGAGCAACAAGATGGACAACCTTCACGCAAAAAGAAACGGGTAGTGACATCAGACACAAAAACCGAAACGGACAACGAAGCACAAAGCCCACCATGGAGCGGACAGGAGATCCCAAGCAATCATCGAGTTCCGGCTGGGAAGACATTGCCACGTGGCTTTGGCGCTCTGCCGTCAGATCAGCCTAGAGGTGATCATGGGTTACTAAATGAAGAGGATTTTGAGGATGTAGCAGACGAGCCAGTTGGAGCGCAGAGTGGAGTTGAAGAGCCAGTCGGAGCACATGGTGGCCTTGAAGATGTGCAAGCTCCCCCTCGCAAGCCCTCTCGTAAAAAGAAAAAGTTTTTCAAGGTTCGCCCTCACAAGGCCCATGTCCCAAATCCTACCATCCCTCAACAACGAGCTCCTGCTGTGAAGCGACGCATTCCAAAGACGTTGCAAGAGATTCGTCACTATCAAAAAACTTTAGACCTTCTCATACGCAAGGCACCATTCGCACGTTTGGTAAAAGAGATCATGCAAAGTTATCGAATGGCGTTTCAAGTTCAAGGTATCGCCGTAGAAGCTCTGCAAGAAGCGGCAGAATATCATCTAATTTCTATTTTTGAAGACACCAACTTGTGTGCTATTCATGCAAAACGGGTGACAATAATGTCCAAGGATTTAGCTCTTGCGCGTCGAATCAGAGGACAAAGAGATTGAATTTGACTTTTAGGCAATTTTGCCAATGTAAAGATATCTTTTTGAAATATAATGAGTCGTGGCTTTTTCAAATATAACGAGTCGTGTACATTTGTTTTAAGTGATAAGTAAAACTAAGTAGCGAGAGGAAAAGAGAGAGAGAGAGAGAGAGAGAGAGAGAGAGAGAGAGAGAGAGAGAGAGAGAGATGTGGATAAAAGAGCTGTCAACCAAGTTTGGTTGATTGAATAACCAAAAAAAACTTTGTATTCTTATAATTTTTGCTTAAAAAACCTTCAATTAGGCTTTCTAGAGGTCTGCCGCAGAGGCGCGCGAGAAGTCAAAAGTAAATGTTACTTCTGACTTCTCGCGCGCCTCTGTGGCAGGTCTCTAGACAGCCTAATTAAAGCTTTTTTATGCTAAAATTATAAGAATACAATGTTATTATGTTTTTATTGATGTTATTTATCTGAAAAAAACTCTATATTTTGATTCAGAGAATTACACAAGTGTATCACAAGATAGAACCAATCATATACTATCTATCGTACCATAAACTCAATACAGAAGTTGGAAAGTAGCAGTTAAAATCAATTTCCATTCGAATTTTGAAATAACAAAGTACAAAGATGTGATATATCTCATTACATATTTGAAGGAGTTAATTACAAGATTTATGCAGCTATTGACTGCTTGAGCCATCTAAGATATGGCGAGCAATGTTTTCTCGGCGCTCTTGGGCGCAAGGAAGCTGTTTGTGCAGCACATCCCAAGCAATTTGTTCCACATTGCTTAGACCTACAGCTTGGCTTAAGGCCACGTTACAAAGCACACGACCACGAATGTGTGTCGCAAATGCAACACTGGCCAAAGATTTATTTACAAGATATATAACTTGGGAGGCTTGAGATATGGTTGACAGGCATAGGATGCGGCTCATTGCTTTCATCATTGACACCCAAAATTGACCACAAGGAGTGTACTCCTTGTGGATTATCGCAAAGCCGTCCTGGGGGAGCTTGCCAAGGTAATGCGCAAGAGACAACTGCCATCCAAAAGCTTGGCGCCTACCATCTCCTCCCCGACCTGCATGCTCATCCAGCTCCACAACATTCTACAAAGAAATCAATAAGTAAATAAGATTTCAGAATGCAACAATGAAAATTAACGTAACCACAAAACAAAAATCAATTAATACCTCTTGTTTTTTGTCGTCTTCATCGTTTATGCCTTTGCTGTCAAGAGAAATAGATGAATTGGGAGCCATAGCGACACTCTCAAGTTCATCTATATGAACAGGCATAGAAGTGCGTTGGGCTTCAAGCAATGTGCGTGTAGCTACAAACTCATCCTCCAACACAGATGAGTGCGGTGCATCTGTCACCGCCACCATTGCCAACTCCACTGTATCTACCACACTCTCTCCAAGGGGAAGGAGGCTTCGATCCAAAGGATCGGAAGAGGGGTCAATGGCAGAGGACTCTACAGTGGCACAGAGGATGGACAGACACTCATCCATGCGGATGTCAAAAGTCTTTTCAAGATTGTGTAAAAACAAATATTCCTCCCCATCTATCACAATTGGGGAGAGGTGTTCAAAAAAAACCTCCGGAGTTAATGTCTCCTCCGGCGCATCTGCAGCGGGCTTAAGGGATGCTTCTTCACCCTCATCACCCATGGATTTGGCGGCATCCATGACACCTCCTGGGTAGGTTAGGACAAGAATATTGCCCTCTTTGCTTGCATCCCAGGGCGCTGTAATGGGCTCCTTTGTGTCCTTGACGACACCCCCAAGGCGCAAATGAGGCAAACTCACCTCAGATCTTTCAGGCTCCTCCGCAAGAAGAAACACAAAAGTCGCCAAGCGACTTAGAAACTGGGTGCTGGCCTTCTTCTTTTTCAAACGTGAATCTTCAATGTAATGACCTGCCTCACCCGCAATTACACAAAATCGTTGAAGTCGCTGGGTGAAAGGCCGATCGCCTTTGTGTATGTAGCGAAGCAAATCGCAAGGAATCCACAATTCCCCTTGTCCGACAATTGGTACAACATACTTGTCAATGTAAAATTCAAAAAATTCTAAGATAGGCTGAAAAGATTGGTTGTTTAGGTGAATAGTTGCATTTACATCAAGGAATTGGGTGAAGAAATTGTGAAGACTGTCACGATCTTGCCACTCGGTTGTTTGTAAAAACGCTTGGAAGCGTTGTAACGCCGTGGCTTCGGGAGGGGTGGAGGAGGATGCCATAATGCTAGCTCTTAAAGTAGGAATGCAAAGAGTGTTGGAGCTCAAATGAGAGTGTGAACAGGCAAAGAGTGTGAAAATGGTAGGGTTTAGGAGGCTTTATATAGCACGCGCCCCCCCTCCCCCCCCCCAAAAAAAATAAAAATAAAATATTAAACAATTTTCATAAAGTAACACAAATAACAAGAAGTTATAAAAAACTTACAAACTAAATTACAATCATTTAACTCAAAAAACACATCACTACAACTTTAAGATAATGTGCATTGCCAAAATTTGATACAACCATTTGCTTGAACTTACAATTGTGATATTATAAAAAATTTAAGTACAAACCATAACTACTCTAATGATAAAATCAAATTCTCTTCCGTCGTCCACGCCTTTTCAATTTGAATCGTGCTCTCCATGCGGCTACCAATCTAGCAAAAAAAAAAAAAATAGCATACACAACTTAGAGCAGGGAATAATCAAAAGAACATAAATATAACATAATTAAGAGAGAAAAATCATTCACCTTACGTCGTCCGATACAAAATTTTGTATCTTCTCCATGCTCTAACCCATTATCACTAAGTGCTCCCGCACATTGGCCAATGTCCAATGCTTGTTCACTTGGACGGTTTCAACGGCACCACTCGACAATTTGATTGCAATATCAAATACCTCAATTGTAGCATCGGTGGATTGCAATGGAATCCATTCACCAACCTTGCACATCCACCTTTCATAGAAGTACCGCACGTAAAGAGTGGAGTGCACCTTGATGAAACGGATAGCAATGCCGAAACTTCCAACCTGACACCGAAAGCGATCTCCGTTGTGAAGTCCTTCAAGATACCCCCACTTCTCGCCAAGGATGGCTTCCAATGTATCGTATTGTAGATCTTTGCAAACATACATAGTATTTGTATGATGGAAAGGCAAAGATCCAAAGATGCTAGCGAAGACATGAGCAGGACAACACCATCCAAGCCCAACGGAACGCGAGGCTTTTTCAAATTTTAATGATGCACTCACTTCAGCTACAATCTTGGCTTTCAAAGACATCATAGTGAATGCATCTGGCTTTGGCCACTCCATGCTACGTAAGGTTGTAGCCTCCAATGGTTGTAGCTCTCCGTAGCCTTCCTCATCTGTAGGTACAATGTACTTGTGGGTGTAGAAGAACACCCTCTGTCGTGCAAGGTTTGATGAAGTTGTGTTGGAGAAGAGCATATCCCCAAGACTTGCATGCATGGCCATAAATGTGCCTGAAAGGCACGAGAGTGGTTGCTCCTCCACAAGGCTAGAAGGAAAAACATCTACATAGAAACAAAACAGTCCGTGAGATGTAAAAAGTCCATTTTTTTGTTACCACCAAAACCATTGAAATGCAAGGGACATACAATTACAAGGAAAATCCCTTGGGTTGGTGATCCCTCGTAGAAAACATGTGTCCAAACATGAAAACATGTTGAACGATTGCCACCGTACCCTTGTCTCTTACTTGATTGAAGCCTAGTAGTCTTCCCTTCCAATGGAGATCAACGTTTGTTCTTTCACGAACACGATGGGGACCAATTGCGGAAGGTTGCATGTAGACCCACGCACCTTCTTGAAAAACCTGAGGTTCCCATTGCTGCTCCTCATTCTTCGAGTTGTAGAGAACCATACTTTGAATGATGGGTTTGGGGCGTCTATTTTGACCATTGTTTGCCATGGATGCTTAAGTGGGAGCTTGAAATTGCAATGGAGAGCTTGGGGAAGGAGGAGGGAGACAAAGTTTAGAGAGAGAGTGGGAGCTTACAGTTGCAATGGAGAGCTTGAGGAAGGAGGAGGGAAACAGAGTTTAGAGAGAGAGTGGGAGCTTAAAGTTGCAATGGAGAGCTTGAGGAAGGAGGAGGGAGACAGTTTAGAGAGAGAGTGGGAGCTTAAAGTTGCAATGGAGAGCTTGAAGAAGGAGGAAGGTGTAAGAGTTTAGAGAGAGAGTGAGAGCTTTGTGGGAGCTTGAAATTGCAATGGAGAGCTTGGGGAAGGAGGAGGGAGACAAAGTTTAGAGAGAGAGTGGGAGCTTACAGTTGCAATGGAGAGCTTGAGGAAGGAGGAGGGAAACAGAGTTTAGAGAGAGAGTGGGAGCTTAAAGTTGCAATGGAGAGCTTGAGGAAGGAGGAGGGAGACAGTTTAGAGAGAGAGTGGGAGCTTAAAGTTGCAATGGAGAGCTTGAAGAAGGAGGAAGGTGTAAGAGTTTAGAGAGAGAGTGAGAGCTTTGTGTTATGGAAAGGGGCTATGGAGGAAGGGAGTCTTGGAAAAAAGGTTCTAGAGTGAGAAAATGACTTTTTGATCATAGGGTAGGTTTGGGGGGAGTTTTGGATGGAATATTTTGAATTTATTTTTTTTTTGAAAATTTTAAATTTTTAGGGTTTTTGCAAAAACGTATCTGTGGACCCACCACTCCCCCCCTCCCTCTTTTACCCATCCACCTCCCTCTAGGATACAAAGCAATAAATGAGTGGACAACCCTATTATTCTCTCTACTTTCTTAGGTTCTAGACTTATATACATTGCTCTCTTCCTATTGGCTGGAGCCTAATTAACCTTAATCCTATATGGCCCAAGGAGAGTCCACATTTCTCCTAATGGTAACAACTACCTACACGCAGACATTATGTACCCCACCATCGAACGTCGTAATAATCCGAAGTCGTGTACTCGGTCAGAGGCACCGTTAGGCGCATCACCCTACTAGATGTTGTTGCAACCAGTCCGCGTCGGCGTGGACTGGTTGGAGCAACAAACTAGCAGGCTACCGTGGTTGATGACAACGTCCCCGACATAGACAGCATGCAAGAGGGGTTATTTTAATTCCCACATCGAGAGGGGTTATTCTTTCCAGTTCCACATCCGATTGTTGTTTGAGAGATGATGACATGGCAAGAGGGGGTTTATTTTCCCCCATTGGATCGCAAAATGGTTTCAACCTCCGTTTGGCAGTGACGGCATGTCGGAAGGGTTTTTTTTTCATCCTCTTCACTTGATATTGTGTGGATAAAGATTAGTAATGTAGTTTTCCTTCTGCCATGGAATGGTTGCAATCGTCGTCCTCCGACACTAACGACACGCCAGGGGACAGAGGGGGTTCACCCTTTCACTTCATTTTGCAGATGAACAATTATATGATTCAAGAGAGTATGGTATTATGAATTTGATTGTGATGGGTCATTATCTTTGTTTTTGGATTCAGTTTATCTATATTTTAAACTCATTCAATTTATTTTCTCAAAGTTAATTTTAGTCTGTGAAGATACAAAAAAATTTAATTATTGTATTATGTCTAATGGAATTTTTTCAGTTTATTTGAAAATTAATTGTAGTCTTGCAATTGGAAAAGGCTCTTGAAGAGGGAGATCATATGTTATTGCTCATACACTTTGTTGTGATCAATTGAGTTCAGTGTCAGTCACAGAGGACTACGATGATACCAATCTTCATGGTGATGAGAGCCACAATACATGCATTGGGTTAGGGGCATTTAATAATGTAGATCCTCATTTAGCTAGGCAACAAGCTACCATGAAGTTAGTTCCATTTCATATTGCACCTTAGGTGGGGCTATTTTAAATGACATGGATGACAGTCACTTGCAAATTGACAAGGGAGAGGAATTCTTAAAACAACAAGGGTGTATGGCTCATTCCATATGCATGAGTTTGTGGTTTGAAGTTTGATATTTCAGGTCCAAAGCCTACATTTTCTAGAGAGGGTTACATGAAGGAAAAATGGGGCCTTTATAGTCTCCATGTGAACATCCAAAACTTAGATGACATTAGCGACATGTCATTTCAAAGTGCTTTTGTGGACTACATCATGCTTTTGGTTGAACTGTTTTAAGATTTTCTTTTGTGTGGTTTATTATTGAGCATAGATAATGTCATTGATACATGGGACCCTCTATGGAAAGATAGAACTAGAGAGTACAAAGAGAAGGCTTCTCAGTTGCAGTTAGAATCACTATTGGGAAAATTGGTTTATGTATGGGCATGAAATCATATGACTATCGTGTAGCAAGTAGTTGTATCCACAAGCATGCATCATATCCCGCAGTGGGAGCTTGAGCATTGTCCATGGTAGATCAACATGGATAGAGGATATGTCCTTGCTAGGGAGAGAGAGCTACACGCTATCTAGATGAGGGGAGCACCCTTTGCAGACCTTCCACCACGCAAAATCATAGATTTCCAACATGACTTTGGACCAACCTAGTGATGGAGTAGCGATAGGCCTCAAAGAGAGCATCTCTTTATACACGACGAATGTGCTTCAAATTAATTTATTTTCCTTATTGATCCAAGCATATATTTTTCTTAAGTGCTAGCAATCTATGTCTCTCTGTAACTCTCACACACTTTATTGCCTTTATCTATGTCTCCCTCATATAAGCGGCAGTTTCAACTATAAGATGAGTTTATTGCCTTTATCTATGTCTCCCTCATATAAGCGGTAGTTTCAACTATAAGATGAGTTTCTTTTGTGAGCATAAATTGTTTTTTGCAACCAAAATACACTATGTAAATAACCATTTTAATTTCAAATTTGTTTGACTAGTAGTGACATTTCTCAAGAGACTCGCTCGTTTATTTTGTTGCTCGGAAATACTTGCTCGCTATCTCGTATAACCCCTTTCAAATATGTGATGGTGTTGGCAAGCTTCATAATATGGGCTTCCTTTTCTTGCATTTTTTGTTGGAGAGTTTTAACCTCCTTCTCTAAAGAGGAAATACTTTCTTGTAATGCCACTGTTTTGAGCTGAAAATCTTGACATTTGTGCATCCACAAATGCAAAAAAGAACCTACAACCATAGAAAACCGCTTGCAATAGCCTAACAAACCTGGTTCTCCTCTTGCAAGATTTAAAAAAAACATCGGATGATGGAAGTGGCCACCCAGATGTCGACATTTGTCTCACCGACGATGCCACATTCTTGTGATGACCTCTAGTCACCCTCACGTGCAGCCTTTGGTGCAAACTCTGTGGGAAATCAAATATATACGCTTCTAATGTGCGGAGTATGTGGTGGTGGAGGCACACAATTTGTGATGTATGTGAGCACCATGACAACCGATGCGTGAGGAAGCAAAGGATGAAAAGAGACAGGGGGGAGGGAGATCGGAGGAGAGAAGGGAGTAGGGTGGGAGAGGGAGAGAGAGGGGAGGAAGAGGAGAGAGGGGACAGTGAGGGAGAGGAGAGGGAGAGAGGAGGGAGGAGAAAGATAGAATAAAGGTTTTTTTTCGAGAGGAAGGGGAGAGAGAGATTTTTGAAAAAGTGGACTTTTAGTGCTTGTAGGTTTAAAAAAAGGCCAAAAATGGTTTTCTTGATATGTATATATGTTGGGGGGAGTTTCAAGTAAAAAATCAATAAAAATGACTGTTTTTGAAAAAAAATCAATTTTTGGCCCTTAGTGACACACGTTTTTGCTGATGTGGCCACACTCCTTTACTCTCTTCACTTTCAAAAAGCTAGAGAGAAAAAGTGACCTCTTAGGTCCACATCCTATATGTACCTTTAAAAAGCTAGAAAAACCTATTCAAAACTAACTTCTTCAATGCCCTTGTTTCCTTAACCCTATATAACATTAGCTTTAATCCTTAAAAATTAGGATATCTCACAATGCTCATGCAAAGTCCATATTTTTTCTAAGGTAGCAAGAGTGGTACCATCTGATTCCTCTTTGTGTGTAAAGTCTATTGCTACCCTGCATGGTCAATTTGGATCACTCGTTTGGTCACAACTTAGATTTTTCTTTTGCCAGAAGTCCTGTTTGTTAAGCAATCCCTAGTTATGGTTTTGCAATTGGGTTCAAACCTTTCCTGTAGCTTCCTCTGGTCGCTTAGGAGCTTTTGGAAGGTTGGGTTGAAAACTTTGTCCTATGGGCTCGCCAATTTTCTTGTTTTAGAAAAAAAAGCACTGGAAACGCACACTTTATGATAAGTTGACTTCCGATCAACTTTTTGCTCTATTGCCTATGATAATGAATTCCTTATGGTGGTTAGGTGGAACTTATGGTCCAAAAATCCGAAGCATTTGCACAAGTTTTGCCTAGTTTTACAAGATTCATGACCCTTGGACTTTGAAATTTGTAAACCTATGTGTGGACAATCCTTGTTGGTCCAATTTGATCAAATGAAGTGCATAAAGACTCCTCCTCACCTATAGAACTTGCTGACATCAAATTTTGTCTAGTTTGAGCCATGTGGCAGCAACTGTGGTCTGTGCCAAGTGAGGTCATTTTGCACAAAAGTCATATGGTATGGCTGGGTTTCCCATGCCAAGGAGAACCTGTTGGGACCCTGCACCTGTAGCTTGGCAACATGTACTATATGTGATGGCAAAATAAGTTCCTGGACACTTTGTCTATTCCTGGTGAGTTTCAAGCATCCATTTGAGGTGATCATAGCCTCATTAAGACCCTTTGGAGGTGGGCTTCTGGCATCCTCTATTTTTGATTTGGTGCTAGATGGAAACTACCACGATAGGTGTCACCTACCATTGTGGAATTCCCCATGCCTTGGGGGTCCTTTTGATGCCATGTACCTATAATTTATACTTTCCTACTTTATGCAGTGCTCAGGTATCTATGTGAGGCGCCTATACCCCGATTTTGTGTTTTTGGTGAGTGGGTTAGTTTTTGCCATGCATGCACATGTTCTGTAAGCACCATAGAACTTCCTCTAGCTCTATTCACCATGGAGATGGCTCATATGTGCATATGGGCTCCCCAAAATTTCGCGCATACTCGCTCGCTCGCTCTCTCCCGAAGGGTCACTATGTGGAAATGACTAGGAAATAATCCCCCTAAGTTAGTATATGTGCCTAGTGCTTTCAAAAACCCGTTTTTCTTTTTGATCCCATCATTCCAATGCATACATTATATTTTTTATGGATCTTTAATTTCCACATTTGGACTTCGTATATCCCAGATATGATAAGTTTACCTTTCGGGCCAACGTCGTATTTAGGTCAAAATTTGACGTCTTCCATTTGCTTCCAAACTTTTTCTATGAGTCCCTTCTATTATGGTATTTTTTTGTTTGGATTTAGATTTTCCATTTCTTTTCTAGAAATTTTATTAGATTTTTAGAAAGAAAATCCCAAAAAGGTACTTAAAAACCTGCAATAAAATCCAAAATTTAGCAAAACCAAGCCAAAAATTATCCCAAAATTAGTTTTCTACTATGTACAAAGTATATAAATCACCATTGGTCTTTTTTTGCAACTTTTTATCAATTTTTGACCAATATTGCTATGTAATTAAAACAAAATATAAAAAGCTCTCATGTATGGAGTATATACAAGAATATGGGGTTACTTTTGGCCCTGACATGACTTGATCTCCGTTTACTTACTTTACAGGCATTACTCAATCATTTTTTAGAAAATCAAATCGCAATAAAGCACAACAAGGTTCAAACCAATGTAAGACAACGCCCAGTAATATGTAAAAAAGCCTTTTGCCATGAGTTCTGTCATGTTTCCCCCCTCCCATTTTTGATTCCTCCTAGGCGAATTGGAAATTATGGGTTCAAGGTAGGTGAAGCAAGATTTTTAGGCCCATATAGCTTCTGTTGGAGTACTGCAACACGAGCTTTCTTAGGCATATAGAAAAATTCAAGACCTGCTGTATTGATGACTTGCTTGGGTTGTTTTGGTTGCCATAATTGGTGTTTTTGTAGCTCCTTACTCTACATATGGTTTTGATGGGTACCTTGTGTTTTGTCACTGGGATCCAGATCTAAAGCTGATTTTTTTGTGCTTGGCATAACTCTTTGGTTACCCAGACTTGCTTTGTTGACTTGGTTGGTTGCTGATTTTCCAAGTGGTGCTTGGTATGTTTGTTTGGCGTTGTAGAGAGTTTCAACATACTACACTTATGAGTCCAAATAAGCTCTTATGTTTTTTTGAGCTTGAACCAACTTCTTTGGCACCCATATTTTTATGATAGATGCATGGGTGGTCCCTAAGGGTATGTGAGATGGTACTGGAGTCTTTGGTGGCTTATGGAATTTGAGTGATTTTGTTGCATATATCTCATCCTTCTGTTAGTAGAAAGCTAACACAGACACCATTTTTCGGAGTTCTCCTTGTAAAACAATTATTATTTTGATAAATCGGGAATATTGTAACTCCTGTTTTCTTGATAAACCTTGTAATTAATGAGCCGGGGCTACAAGCTTTCAGATTGTATCAGCCATTCAATTCCCAGCTTTGATAGAACTCCAGATTATTACTTTTGACCACCCAAAACCTTGGCTAAGGTATAAAAGCCAATTTTTGTAAGTTTTTTATAAGTTTTTTGGATAATAAATACACAACGTGAGCTAACGGCGCTCATTTCTCTCCTTCTCGCACTTCCTACTCCCTCTCCGGTTGTCACATTGCGAATGTGTTTGTTGCATTGCAACCGCAGGTAAGAGCTCTACGCATTGACGTAAGCCATTCACAGTATTTCGTAGCTTTTGGCATCACCGACGCACGGCCTAATTTCATCATAACTAGGAATTTACACTTTTATAACGAAATCTAAGCATAGGCGGGGTATTGGGGCATCATTGCTAAGCATTTAAATGCATTTTGGGTCGAAAACGACTAGATCAAAAATCCATTGCTGTTAATAATCACGATTTTGGAACTTGACCTAAAGTGGGGTTTGAGGCCATAGGCATGTGTGCTTAGGTCTTATAAACTTGTCCTAGAAGTTTGGTTACGTTTGGATGTCATTTGATGTTGTAACGGATGTGATTTGCTTGCCGATGAGCGATTGGCTTTTGGTGATTTCAGTCACTTGAGTGTAGCTTGAGTTAGATGTGAGTTGTTAGTTGTTTTCCAAGAGATTGACAACCTCTTGTAGCCTCTATGCACTAGTCGAGTTAGCTTCGTCCCATGGTTTGACAAATTAATCGTGGTTCTCGCTAATACTGCAATAAGATAGGATGGTGAGATTAGACATGCGTCCCACATTCGGCGCCGCTGCCGGAGATCGAAGAGACCTAAACTAGAAAAAACACGATGGTCTTGTGTAATTGTCCTTTAACTTCCTCTAGGCTCGCTAGAGTTCAAAACTCTCTTTTAGAAATCGCATAGCTTAAGATTGTCGTCTTTTGCTGTTGTGTAGAGGTAGCTTGGAAGTAATCGTACTTGCTGAGTACCTTTAGGACTGTAGGATTGTAGATTTAGATGAGGATTTGGAGAATGATTGGTAGACGGAACAAGTCTTAAGATCAAGACTCTAAAAAACCAAAAAAAACACAAGAAAACGAGTGTTTGTGGATACTTTCCACAACACCATTGCATGAGGAACTAGTAGTAGGGTAAGTAGGATCCGAGGTGGATTTCATAGCATTGCTCTCTCTGAAAGAATCAAGTGTGAGTTGTTATGTAAAGTTGCAGAATTTCAGGTCTACGGCTAGAAATAGCACGAAAAGACTCAAATTCACTGAATCCAACTGGGGAGTAAGCCTAAGAGTTGTCCGAATCAGTGGATAAGCTCAAGGACACTTCGAGGTAAAAATTTCAAGAAGTTGACCAAAACTCAGATTATTTACTTTTTCTTGACTTTTTAGGCCAAACTAAGTTTTGACTTGGTTCATAGGCTTAAAACACATCATAAAAGGGTTGTCCTTGAGAAAATTTCAAAAAAGTGCTCATTTCAAGCCTCAAGTTAATAATTGCAATTATTACCTTTTTGCTCTAAATCAGCCAAGACTCATATCATTGATTCATTGCAGTGTGTACAAACAACTTTTGTAGAAGCCCAAAAGATTTGGATCACTAAACTGGCAAAAAACTAGGTGAAAACTAAAGTTTGTACTGACTTTTTGAATTTTGAGTATGAATCAAGAAAAATTTATCCAAACTTGTTGAAAATTGATTCATAGGCTTATATTGATGTGATAAACATGTGTATATGCTCAGTTGACCAAAAACTCGTAAAAATTTGACAAAAGTAAATAATCGCGATTATTTACATCTATCCTATTTTTGATTTTTTTTTACCAAGTTGGCATACCACTAGCTTTACCATGTTGTAATAAGTCCACAAACCAAATTTGGTAAGATTTGGATCTGTAATAGAACTAATTTTTGAAGTTCTTAAAGTTGAAAAGAATGTAGTAGGGCATATCTTTCGTTTAGCACGATTTGAAAGATTGTTGAATAGTCTATTACATAGAGCTTATATGAATGAGTTTGAGATATTAAGAGAGAACATATATTCTTTTCTTTAAATAATACACTAAAGATATATTTGATAAAGATTAATGAATAACAGATAGTCTGTCTATGAACAGTAAAGTTGAGATTATTATTAATATCAGTGTTTTATATTTATATGTTTTAGTTTAAAATGCATGAGTAGGCTTAAAATAAGTTGAAAAAGTAGTGGAGATCCAAAAATAGAGGTTTTATGAGTCGCGACCTAAAAGTTGCGTTTTCAACCAAAGAAAAACGTGTTCTGAGTTTGTAAAAGTTATAATGAAAACAAACAGAAGGCAGCAGCAGTGTAGTATACACAGGGACATGCAGACATACAACATCATACAGCTCTCCCTGCTATCAACCAAGAAGTGGATTTGTTTCTTCATGGTGGACTATTGCAATTGAGATTATGAAGGTACATAATTATGTGTTTTTTTACTTTGATTATCATGTTCAATTGGTTGCACGAGTATGTTCTTTTGGCTATTTTGTAGGCGATGCAAAAATCAATGTGTGAAACAAGATCTTTGCAAAGTGTCATGATAAAAATCTAACCTTTACAGATCGCTTAGCGATCACGTTCTTATCTTATTCTCGCAGGTATACTTGGTGCGAGAATCGAGTTGACTGAACGCCTAAAAAGCGGCTATTTTGAGAAGTCGCAGGCTTTTTAGAAAAAGAAGAATAAAAGCATGACGGGTGGTGCGTTTGGGGATCATTCACAGATCTCCTCTTCTGCGAATGCGAGTGCGATTGCGAGTGCGAGTGTGAGTGAGAGTACGAGTGAGACGCTGCATGCAAGCGGATTGAAGCTCGGGGGTGGTCGGGAGGTTCGAGCTCCGTACAAAGGAGTGCGTCTATATATTCCATTGCTCCTCTGTTGTATCAAAACTCTGCAAAAATATATCAATACAAAGATCTCTTTCTCTATCTTTTGCTATATATCTCTATTATTTTGTTCCTGTGACAATTGGTATTTGAGCAAGCCGTTGATTTTGGACATGGACGGATACGAAAGGAAGATGAAGGAGCAAAAAGACTTGATTCGGCGACTACGAGAAGATCTGGAAATTGCAAATCGGGAGCGTGTTGAGGCTCTGCGGGGCAAAGCAGCACGAGAGCCTGATATCTATGTGGACCTTCATGGCGAACATGAAGGCGAAAACCATGCTATTCCACAAGGAAACAATAATCATCGTGGCGGCGCTGGGGCAACTGGTAGTGGTGATAGTGGTGATGGTAGTGGAAGTGGTGATGGTGGGAACGGTGGTGGTGACGTAGTGGTCGTCAACGCGAAAAAGAAACGATGACGATATGGGAGAAGCGACAACCAAATCATTCTTAATGAAGGCTAAGCTTAAAGATTTTGGTGGCATAAGAAAGATATGCCCTACTATATTCTTTTCAACTGTAAGAACTTCAAAAATTAGTTCTATTACATTCTCCCCTTATCAAAATTAACTCTGTCCTGAGAGTTGGAAGGAGGAAAATTCTCTTTGCAAAATACTAAGATCAACCCATGATGCATCCTCTACTGGATAGTTCTGCCACTTAACCAAAACTTCCACAATGTCTCTATTTCTCATATGTTTAACACGCCTATCTAGCACTAAGTCTAGTTCTACAGTCAATGTTCCGTCATCTTTCAACTTAGAGTTGTCCTGTAAAACATGATGCACATTAGGAACATACTTTTTCAATAAACTCACATGAAATACAGGATGCACTTTAACATGAGAAGGCAATTCCAATTTGTAAGCTAATGAACCAATGCACTTCAAAATTTTAAATGGCCCAGCAAACCGTGGAGACAATCTTCTATCCTTTCCAAGAATCAAATGAGACTTCCCAAGAATGACCTTTAAGAAAACCATATCACCAGTTTCATACTCCACAACACGATGTTTCTTGTCATAATACAATTTATGTCTCTTCTGAGCTTCTCTAATATTCCCCTTGATTTTGGCCAACTCGTTATCCATTTTCTCAAGCATCTCACGTGACACTTCTACCTTATTCCTTGAGTTAAGGAAATTAATAGGTGTGGGACAGTTGTAGCCATACATTGCCTCAAACGAAGTCATCCTAATAGATGTATGATATGAAATGTTATATGAAAATTCAACCAAAGGCAGATATTCATTCCAATTAGATTGGTTTTCATTGACATACATTCGTAACATATCTTCTAAAATACAATTCACTCTCTCCGTTTCCCCATCAGTTTGAGGATGAAAAGCAGTAGACAAGCGTAACTGGGTACCTATAGAGTCAAAAGTTGCTCTCCAGAAATGAGAAGTAAACTTAGAATCTCTGCCACACACTATACTCTTGGGCATGCCATGCAAACAAAATATCTCTTTCACAAACAAGCGTGCAATGGTCAATGCAGTATCAGTTATTTTTACAGGAAAGAAGTGAGCTTGTTTTGTGAGTCTATCTACCACCACTAAGATCGAATCATACCCTCCACGAGTAGTAGGAAGTCTAATGATAAAGTCTATGGATATAGACTCCCACTTCTGTAAAGGAATGTCTAAGGGTTGAAGGTCACCAGGCATCCTCTTACGTTCAATCTTAACTTGTTGACATTGAAAGCACTCACACACATAATTCTTAACATCCAATTTCATACGCAGCCAAAAGAATGAACTTTTTAATCTTTTCATATGTCTTATTCAATCCACGATGACAAGAAAAAGGTGAATTATGACACTCATGTAGAATTTGACTCTTAAAAGCAGAATTTGCAGGAATACACAAGTGGTCATAATAATACAGATTTCCCTTATACAAGTGATATCTGTTCTCATACATCTCACCAATATTTTCACGCAAGAATTTCAAAATAGGCATATAAAAGGAATCATTTTCAACTTCAGCATGTATATCATCAATCAAATTAGACCGCACAGCAGTCAACAAATTACACATAGGCCTACGACTCAATGCATCTACAAATTTATTTTCTTTTCCACACAAATACTTCAAATCAAAGTCATACTCAACCAGCAAATCAATCCATCTTCTTTCTCTATTATTTAACAATGGCTGAGTGAAAATATACTTCAAGTTTTGATGATCAGTATGCAATTCAAATTTTACACCAAGCAAAAGATGATGCCAATGCTTCAATGCATGAACAACAGCAAGCAATTCTAGATCATGTGTTGCATAGTTCAATTCATGTCGTCTTAATTTCCTATACTCATATGCAACCACTCTTCCTTCTTATGTCAAAATACAACCTAATTGTTCACCACTAGCATCACAGGACACAACAAATGGTTTGCCTATCTCAGGAACTTTTAAAACACAATTTTTCGCTATTTTAGCCTTCAAGGTCTCAAAAGCAGTCTCACAGCTAGAAGTCCACACAAAACACATTGTTGAATAGTCTATTAAATAGAGCTTATATGAATAAGTTTGAGATATTAAGAGAGAACATATATTCTTTTTTTTAAATAATACACTAAAGACATATTTGATAAAGATTAATGAATAACAGATAGTCTGTCTATGAACAGTAAAGTTGAGATTATTATTAATATCAGTATTTTATATTTATGTGTTTTAGCTTAAAATGCATGGGTAGGCTTAAAAGAAGTTGAAAAACTAGTGGAGACCCAAAAATAGAGGTTTTATGAGTCGCGACCTAAAAGTTGCGTTTTCAGCCAAACAAAGACGTATTTTGCAATTCTGTCTGTGATGCCTTGTAGACCAGACCTATTCTCGTCGTTTTGAGTACCTGGATTTCTCTCTTCTGAGTTTGTTTGTAAAAGTTCTGATGAAAACAAACAGAAGACAACAGCAGTGTAGTATACACAGGGACAGGCAGACATACAACATCATACAGCTCTCCCTGCTTTGATTATCATGTTGAATTGGTTGTACGAGTATGTTCTTTTGGCTATTTTGTACGCGATGCAAAAATCAATGTGTGAAACGGGATCTGTGCAAAGTGTCATGATAAAAATATAACCTTTACGGATCGCTTAGCGATCACGTTCTTATCTTATTCTCGCAGGTATACTTGGTACGAAAATCGAGTTGACTGAACGCCTAAAAAGAGGCTATTTTGGAAAGTTGCAGGCTTTTCGAGGAAAAGAAGAATAAAAGCATGACAGGTGGTGCGTTTGGGGATCATTCACAGATCTCCTCTTCTGCAAGTACGAGTACGAGTGTGAGTGCGAGTGCGAGTGAGACGCTGCATGCAAGCAAATTGAAGCTCGGGGGTGGTCCGGAGGTTCGAGCTCCGTACAAAAGAGTGCGCCCATATATTCCATTGCTCCTCTGTTGTATCAAAACTCTGCCAAAATCTATCAATACAAAGATCTCTTTCTCTATCTTTTGTTGTCTATCTCTATTATTATGTTCCTGTGTGACAGGATCACTGAGGTGAAAACTGTGGCAAAAATTGCAAAATTAGTCTGCGGACAGATAATTGATGACCATTTGACCAAAAATTGTCCAAACTTGATGAAAATTGGCTAGTGACCTTAACATAAGGTGCTTAATAGATCTGTGTCAAAGTTGGGTCAAAAATTTATAAAAAATTGTCAAAAGTAAATAATCGCGATTATTTACATTTTCTTTAAAACTTGGTGATTTTGCAAATTTGAGTATACCACAAGGTCAAGTACATCAATTGGACCCCACAAATCAATTTTGGTGAAATTTGGACCACAAAAGTGAAACCTAAGCCAGATTCTCGAAATCAGAGTCTGCGGACACGGAACTGTGGGTAAACTTTATCAACTTTTGTCCAAACTTGTTGAAACTTGCCCAAGGGCTTTAACAAGTTGTATACTTTCCAAATCAAATAAAAAAGTACAAAAAAAGTGACAAAAGTAAATGATCACGATTATTTACTTCTACTATCGAGAGACTTGAAATTTGACTTTTGGGCTTATACAGTGTTAGACCAGCATAATATAAGGCCACTGGGAAATTTTGGGTTCAATCGGATCAAAATTGGTACAGATACACTTGGTTTTACAGATTGCAGATTAAATCTTTGATTTTGCTAAGCTGAATCTGAAAGTCAAAATTTTGACTTCCATAGCACGCATTGAATTGAAATATAGAGACCAACCACCAACTTTGGAATTCGAGGGATACGATCAAGTAGACTTGAAGCCTTTGAAACGGCTTAGTACGGATAATCCTAGGATCAGAGTCTATTGTTGGGAAGATAGAAACATAAAAGATCTTTTGTGGACTTCTCATACTAGACCAGGACAATTAACGGCCATGAAGATCATCTATATCTTCAAAATCAAAGATAAGGGATCTGCCGATCTACCAACTTACTTGTTTAGGTATTGTTATAACAATAACTTTGTTATGATGACTCCTGAGGAAGTAGAACAAACCAAATACCAGGGGTATTCCATACGGGATTGGATATTGGGTCAAGGACCAGAAACCACTCCAAGAGACGAACATCGTGAGAGATCATCTGAGAGTAATGTGAAGAAACCAAAAACCACCTCATCACGTAGAGAAACGGGTGACACTAAGGCCAGATCAGGGTTACATGAGTCACTATTTCCGACAGACTGGTTTGAAGGACTAGGAACAGGACCAACTCCCAGAAGACCTGGAGTTGAACCAAATAGACGTGTCAGACCAGCTGATTTTCAAAAATGGGTCAGAAAATACAGTGGATCAGGGGATCCATATGACCACTTAGCAAGATTCAAGAAAGTGTTAAGAGCAGAGCGCATATTCGATTTCCTTACTCAATTCGAAGGGTTTGGAATGACATTAGAAGGAAAATCTTTGACATGGTTCCAAAACATTTCACCAAGGTCAATCATGGATTTGAATACATTAGCTCAAGGATTTGTAGCTGTTTGTTCTAAAACGGGGATTAAACATAATACGGTATCTCAAATCTACAACTTTAAACAGAAACATGGTGAGTTTGTTAGGGATTGTGCAACTCAAATGAAACAATACATTGCTAGATGCCGAGGATAGAGATACCTGCAGAGGAGCGACTTGTCTCATTGTTTCTAGAGGGATTGCTAAACAAAGAACTTCATGCTATACTCTATAGTAAAAAGCATATAACCCTAGAGGCATGTGTGTCTGATGCTATCGACCTAGGAGACAATTGTGAGATCTTCAATGAAGAGGATGTCCCTAAGGATAACCAAAGCGAGAAGATTGCATCCACAAAACTAGCACAAGTGGGAACGGCTGCTACGGCACCACTCTCAGCCATAGAAGATATGCTAAAAAGGATGAATGACATGATGAACAATATGCAAAAAGCACCTATGAGAGGAACAGGATAGGGGATATCCCCACAAGGACAACCAATTAGGCCACAAAAATGGTGTGCAATCAAGGGTAAATGGACCAACCACGAGACCCACGAGTGCTACTTCAGACCAAAGTATGATGGGAGTATTCAGTACGTGCCCATGAGGCCACAAGGACAACCCATGTACAGATATCAGCCTAATATGGCTCAAGTTCAAAGACCACCAATGGGTATGGAGAGATCTCAACCTGTGTTGGGACAACAACCTCCTTATCCAGAACATAATGCGGTGCCTGTAAAGTAAATGCACTCAGAAGCAGACATAGATGAACAAGCATTAGTGCATGTTACACCCTATGCAGCAGATTCTAGTCCATCTACAGTAATGGTAGAGAATGATTGGTATAGTCCACACCCACCACCAATGGAGAAAACCATGACTTATGCTCCACCAGAGCTCGCACCTATGTATTATGTAAATAATCAAGGTGTCAGACCTCCCATGGGAAGACCCATGATGAAGCCCAGAACAGGAAACTATCATAACTGTGGTGCTGATGACCATTGGAAGAACAAATGTCCAGAGGCTAACAAAAACCTCAAACCAATTGAAGCCTATTGCATACAATGTTGCAAAAAGGGAGGACACTTTTCGGAAGATTGTCCTAAGAATCCTTTGAACAAGGGAAAAACTGTAGTCAACGTAGTCCAAGTGATGCCTAGTAGTTCATCAGAGAGTGAACCGATTGTTCCAATCAAGGTAATCACTAGATCCCAGGCAAAGAAAAAGAAACACAATTCCTTTGATGATTCGGAGAACACAAAAGTTTCTTCTCAAAGAATCAAAAGGAGCAGAAGCAAAAGATATGAGATGAGAAAACAAAAACAACGGGTTGAAAACGAAGAGAAAGCAAAAATTCTAGCCCAGGACAAGTTGAAAGAAATTGGCAGTGAATTCAAGGAAACAACCGTGAAATCTAGAGGATCCATTCTGGTTGATAAAATTTTTGAGCCTATCAATGCCGCCTTGGAAGCCTACCAAGCAGGACTTAAAGCGGGCCAAAACATGGAAAACAAATGGAAAAACTATCCATCTCCAGACATGGAAGCAACAAATCTGGAAGCTTATCAAAATTTGGTAAGAATCGCACAGGAAATGCTGGATAAACAGAAACCCAAGCTTGAAAGTATTGCAAAATCGGAAGAGTTTGCGGTAGAAGAAACAAAAGCAAAATCCGATGTGGTGGCCGAACCCCACCTTGAAACAAATGAACCAGAGCTCATAGTGCCGGACAGTGAAGATTCCTTAGACGGAATTCCATTCATGGAGGAAGACTGGCGAGGACACTTATGGAAAAAGGTAAGGGAGATCAATGATGGGAGCCTAACTTTAAAGTCGGCTCCTATAGAGGATATAAACATGGATATACAATCCTTGTACGGGGATTGTGGGTCAGAGGCTTCAGGAATATCGAAACCGATGACATTAAAAGCATTACCTTCTTACTTGGGAGATCACGAAGATGAGTTTATCATTTGCAAAAGCACTCAAGTCAAAAGATCCAAACAAACCCTCGAAGTAGACAACATTCATTCAATCATGTCTACACATATCCAATGCACTCTTACTTTGGGAGAACTGTTGAAACTCAAGCCATACTTATGGAATGATTTACAGAAAACCCTAGAAAAGGTGGTGACAACGAGGTTAATCTCTAAGACTTTGGGAAACTCAAAAAATGAAACGAAATACAAAGAGATTTGATCAGTTCCTATGAACAAGGTCAGAGAATATTATGAAGGGGAAGAAGGAAACACTACCCTCCCTGTGAAATATAATGACATTGAAACCATGGCAATACTGGATAGGTGGAGTTGGCATAGCAATAGCCACTAAAGCACTATGGGAATCCTGGGGACAGCCAGCCATTAGACAAACGCGAATGAAATTGCAGTTGGCTGATGGACACATTGAAAGACCGCTAGGGCTACTAGAAAAATTGATAGTCAACTCTTGTGGAATTGAATATCAACACACTTTTGCCATAGTAGACTTTGGAAAAAAACTCAACTATGAAATCATATTGGGAAGACCTTTCATGCGATAGGTACAGCTTATCCAAGATTGGGGAAACGACTATCTGTACTTGAAGCAGGTGGGATCTATAACAAGAGTCAATCTAAAAGACCACACCTATAGAGATGTCTTGAAGACACCCATCCAAGAGTTTGATTCAGTCTCTTCGGCTGAAACTAAACTTCCATCTTGGCTAAACAAAGACACTCCTATTTGGATGTGCAGAGCTTCAGAAAATGGAAGCTTAAGATGAGAGGAATGTATCATAAAAAGGGACTGTACAGACGAAGCCTACATACCTGAACCCTTTCCAAAGCATTTATTCAAACCATTTGAGTGGACTCAAAATTTTAGCGGCAATGGATGTATGCGTGAACACGTCTATGCCTACTCAATTTTTCAATGAGGATGCCTACGACATAGTTCCCATCCAAATGATATCAGTTCTTAACATTGAAAACAAGGATGAGGAAACAAAGGACTTGATGAAAGCTCAACAAGTCTTTTCTGACCTCTATTACGATGCAACTGATGAGTTGGATGAACACTCAACTACCTCCGAAGATTTGGGATCCGAAAAAGAACATACAAGAGCTCAACTACTCTTAAGGGGAAGGGAGGAAAAGTTTTTTGACTTTCCAAACCAGAAATCAAGAAGACAAAAATGGTATAGAAGAAAGAGGGACACTAAAATTGTGAAAGCACGACCTATGCCATCAGTCTCCAATAAAACACAATTCCTGATGCAGATAGATGCTAAAGATTGTGTCAAGGACAAAATAATTGGCAGATATCCTTCGAACAGAAACTCAAAAATGTCTCAGACATCGAGAAAAACAAGGAAGGGTACTCAAGAATAACATCGCGATAAAAAGCCACTCGTGACCAGAGTCGAGCAGAAAAAGAAATATCAAGAGTTGAAAACATATCTAAAGGAGATATACACCACCGAAATGGAAACCACGGAAGAGGATGGTAAGGATGTAATGCATGTTCCATCCCATTACAAAAAGTATACTCTCCAAGATCGGAAAATCATAATCGAACAACCTGTTAGGGAACTACAAAAACAAGGCGAGTCTTATGAAGGACCTGAAAACGCTAAAAGGGTAGACTTAGCCCAACCAGGAGAAGAGCCTAGGCCGACTTACATTGCAAATGACCTAACAAAAGAAGAAGAAAATCTTTTGCTAAGCTTGTTAAAGGAATACCGGGATATCTTTGCTTGGTCTTACAAGGATCTCAAGGGTGTTGATCCCATGAGAGATGATGTGAAACCAAGTAGACAGAGACCATACACTTATAACAAAACATTTGCTAGGAAGATCAAAGAAGAGATTGAAAAACTAAAGGAAGCTGAATTCATTTACGAAATTGAACACACTGATTGGGTGTCCCCAATTGTGGTAGTACCTAAGAAGAATGGGAAATTACGAGTGTGCGTTAACCTCAAAAAAGTAAATGCAGCTACCATTAGAGACAAATTTCCTCTTCCGATAACTGAGCATGTTTTAGAACGACTGGCAAGAAAAGAAGATTACAGCTTCCTAGATGGCTTTTCAGGATACAATCAACTTTTGGTTGACCCAAAAGATCAGCATGAAAGTGCTTTTACAACAGAATGGGGTATATTTGCCTATCGGGTTATGCCGTTTTGGTTAACTAATGCTCCAGCCACATTTCAGAGATTGATGAGCCATGCTTTCAAAGAGTATCTTCGGGAATTCATGGAAGAATACATGGACGATTTATGTATACATTCGTCAATCCGAGCTGATCATTTTGAACACCTCAAAAAGGTATTCAAGAAATGTAGACTTTACAGGATTTGCTTAAACCCGGAAAAGTGCACATTCATGCGAAGACAAGGGAAAATCCTTGGACATATAGTGTCTAAAAATGGCATAGATACCGATATTGAAAAGATTCATGTCATTGCTGATTTTCCTAGACCAACAACAGTCAAAGGGGTACAAGCATTCATGGGACATTGTGGATAATACTGACGGTTCATCTACATGTATGCTATTATTGCAAAACCCATGTATATCTTGATTACGCACTTTGAATGGACCGAGGCATGTGAAGAATCCTTCATGAAGCTTAAGTGAGCTCTCACCTCAGCTCCAATATTGAAAGCACCTGATTGGGATAAGGTATTCCACGTACACGTAGATGCTTCAAACTTTTCTATTGGTTGTATACTAGCCCAACCAGGAGATGGGAAAATTGACTTTCCTATTTCTTATGCAAGCCGACAACTGAATATGGCAGAAAAGAATTACACCACCACTAAAAGAGAAGGACTAGGAATGATCTATGCTGTTAAAAAGTATAGAAATTACCTATTGGCCAACAAGTTTGTGTTCTTTGTGGACCACCAAGCTTTGTCATATTTGGTCAACAAGCCATGCAGCTCAGGAAGAATAGTGAGATGGTTCATCATTCTTCTCAAATTTGATTTCACTGTGGTTGTAAAAAAGGTACTACACATCAAAGAGCAGATCATTTGTCCAGGATTGTTTAAGGAGAATCACCTAAAGGGGTAAATGATGATCTACCAGATGCCTATTTGTTCTCCGTGGAAATGAAACCTAGAGTCTGAAAATATTGTATCATTGATGACAATAGCTCAAGTGGATTCACCACTTCCTATCACAGTTAATTTAATCGAGCAATCGGCTACGTATCAATTACTAGTGGGAGGTTATGTAAAAGAAATCGAGACGGGATATTGCTTTTATGCATTAACCCTGAAGAAAGGGATCGGTACCTAAGTCAAGCACATGTTACCATTGTAGGACTTCACTTTGCGGAAGACCAAACTATGCAACGAATCTTAAGACTTGGAGTATTTTGGCCGACTATGAGGTGATATGTTCGATCTTTTGTAAGAGATTGCCCTCAATGTTAGAAACAACAACCCATTCCTCATGTAACATTGTTTCAAATGTCACCTATTCCTATGTGGAGTAACTATTTGGTTACTTACTTATCGAACCGAACATTTCTTGAGGATATGAGTAAACGCCGTCAAAGAGCAATTGAAACAGAAGCAAGAGACTATGCTCTCATTGAAAACCAATTGTATCGGAGAGGTAAAGATCAACATTTGCGTCTTTGTGCAAATGAAAACGAGTATATTTTGATTATAGAACAAGCACATGTTGGATTAGCTGGAGGTCACTTTTCTAGTGAGACCACCGCAAGAGCAATCTTGATGGCAAGCATATGGTGGCCAACACTTTTTGCAGATGCCAAAGAATATGTTCAAAGGTGTGATGCTTGTCAACGAGCAAAAATGCCAACACGAGTAGACAGCATGCCCTTAAGACCAATGATGGGGGTTAGAGCCTTTGCAAAATGGGGTATAGATTTTGTTGGACCGATACAGCCACCTGCTTATAGAACCCAAGCTCAATATATCATTGTAGCTACGGACTATTTGACCAAGTGGGCCGAGGCTAAATCAACCCAAAGGAATGATGCGAGAACCACTGCTGCATTCTTATATGAGTACGTATTCGTAAGGTATGGACTGCAAATAGAGATTGTCAGTGATTGGGGAACTCATTTCCTCAACGAGGTAATAGAGTATTTGCTTAATGAGTTTATGGTTATCCATAACAAATCAGCTCCCTATCACCCACAAGAAAATGGACAAGTTGAGCATACGAATAAAATTCTTAGCTCGGTACTGACCAAAGTGGTTAGTTCAGGAAGGACAGACTAGGAAATGAATCTCCATGCTGCTCTATGGGTTTATCAAATTTCCTTCAAAACGGCTTTAAATGCTACACCCTTTAACCTTGTTTATGGTCTTGATGCCATACTGCCAATAGAATTCCTATTGCCGACCTTAAGGGTAGCACAGACTCTTGAGTGGAGTGGACATAAATTGTCAAAAAGACTTGAAGACGAGCAAAGGCTAACTGTTGTAGCTCATATCTATGCACAAAAGAGGAAACAGAAACGATTTTTTGATTCCCACTTAATCACCAAGATTTTCAAGAAAGGGGACTTAGTTCTAATCTATTCCCTTAAGCAACACATTCCCAAGTTAAGAAAAAGAGAAATGGACCATTTATCATTGAAGATGTATCTCCAAGTGGAGCAGTAAAATTGTCAACCATAGATGGTGAACCAATGGCTAATTGGATTAGTGGATGTCGTTTAAAGAAATACAATTTTCCACTAACCAATGAATTGCTAGAGAGAATGCATGCAGCCAAACAAAGGAAGATGAAGCGACAGCAGGTTATTGATGAAGCCCAAGAGGAAGCTAGAATTCGGGTGCTCAAGCATAAAGCTGCTCTCAAGAATCAGCGGATACCGATTCCCATCAACACTTTGGAACTAGATGATCGACAATGGGAATTACCTAAAGATGTAGTTCAACAAATGGCGACTGGTTAGATGGAATGGATCTCCGCATCAAAGTAGAGCTCAACAATCATAACACCAATGCTTTGGTAGACACAGAAGCTAAAGTGAATGCAGTCAGTTATTCCACATACAAGAAAGCAATAAGTCAAGCATTAACAGCAGGAATAACGACAGTCAAAGGATGCAACAAGAACCCAACTCCAACATTGGGAGTAGTCAACTTGAACGTGGTAGTACATGGATTCTCATGCCCGCATCTGTTTGTATGCTTGCCAAATGAACACATGAATGAGATGATGATTCTTGGCATTCCTTGGATGCGTACATACAAAGCAGTACCAGATTGGGATACAAATCAGCTAAAGCTATCACTTAAGGGAGGGAAACTCATTGTTCCTATTGCACCTAGCAAAGAGGAATGGAAAAGATGAAATCAGAGTACCAATCCACAAAGTAAATCTTCTCCATCCCCGCGACAAACAAATGCTAAAGTAGCATGCAAGGAGTCAGGAAAATTTGGGTACCAAAGGCACAACTTGTGGATAAACCAAATCAGATCTGGGTGCCTAAAATTTCACCAGAGAAACAGAAGACGGCTCCAAGGATTCAAGCACAGAATCGAGCATCTATGAACAAGGAACCTAACATGAAAGAGGGTTGGAAGAAAAAAGAACACTTATCTTCTCCACACAACGTGAAACCAATCAAGCAGTGGTAGTTAAGTCTCAACAGACTCTCAAGAACCATGCACCAAGCAAACCGAGCTACCAATGGCGAGAAAAAGCTCGACAACCGTCTAAAGTGCTCCCCACAGCTCAAGCAATCAGCGTGCTTAAAGACCCTGATGGTACTATCAAACAGAGAGCACAAAGGCTACAAGATTTGCTCTTTGGAAGACATCAACAGCAAACCTCGACATCAGAAACCCTTGAGTGAATTACTCAAGACCCAGCTATTGAAACACATTATTGAGTTGAATTGCATTGATCTTCATATCATGGTAGATCCAATCACGGCTATGCATAGACACAATTGTTCAACCCATGCATGCAGTCGTCCCGGAGAATGCCATCTAGGAGGGGTGGAAGGGTACTACTAAATACTAAGTAATTAAGGGCAATGTTTGAAGAGGGAGGAAAAAGTTTCATGTTAACGTGTGATTTTTTGCAAAACTAACTAATAATGCCATTATAATTCATCAACAAGGGAAAATTCACTGATAATATCTTCCCAATGAGCGTAAATAGTGTATATACTATCAGAAAATCATCAAAAATAGTCCCTTTTGTGTACTTTTTATCATTTTTGTTGAAAAGGAGGCTTAAAAATGGAGAAATCCAACAAAAAACAATAAAGGTGTGTTTTTCAAGGGATTTTCTTAATTACTGGATTTTCACTTTGCTTTTTTAGAGCATTTTTCAAATTTCTTTGATGTTTTCACATAAAAAGGTCAAAATTAATAATAAATAGCAGGGAAGCTCAGATGGAAAAATGGAAGACATGATGGTGATAAGAAAGACAAGGCGGACAAGCACAAAAAGTTTCAATGAAATCAGAAGATGGAGGCGGAAAGGCCAAATTAGGCGGCCAAGCCTACTTTTGCAAAATTCTTGCCAAATGAGCTACAGAAATCCGATTTTGGAAATTTTTGAGCCTAACGTAGATTTCATGGCCTAATAGGACTAACGGGGGAATCTGGGGAAATTTGGTTCAGGAAGATAGCCAGAGTAGGCTAAAACCACCTCATTTCCACTTGGAGCTTTGCAGAGAGAGCATTTCGGCTTCTTTCGCGCGTCATTTCCGGAGCCCACAGTTGACCTTTTTCAGCACCGTCTCACACGAGACATGAGGGGAGCAATGCAAGTCGCGGAGAAGGCCAAGAAGAAGTTAAACCAAAAGGAGAAACTGCAAGAACTGCCCCCGTATCAACTGGACCCCAAGTCAGTAAAGGCAGCAAAGGCATCTTATCTTTCTAAAGAGAAGTTGGAAGAACACCACACCACGGTCTTCACGGGCAGATTTAAGAGTGAAGAAGGGCATCCAGTGGAGTTGCAGCTCTTGCCTAAAGGGTTTATGATGTCGTAGCAAAGCCAGAAACCAAAGAGGCTAAACGCAGGTTGGGACTCCGACACTGACAAGAGTTCTGCGGAGTAGACTTTCAGAAAGCTTGCGAGCTTCTGTCCACCATCAAGGAAGACGGAACTGCCCAACTCTCAGATAACCAAGGAAATAAGGTAGAGGTTGTGATTACAAAGGAAATAGTGGTAGAGGCACTCAGATTGCCCACTGAAGGGATGACCATGCGGGCAAGAGATAGAAAAACAGCGGGCACAATTACAAAGAAAACAGTTGCGGCTACATTTGCCGATCTCATCCATAAGCAGGTGGAAGAGCCAGCCCGTCTGTACCATCAACATTTCCATTTCCTAGCGAAAAGGCCACCAAGGTATACGACACCAAATCACGCCATGGCCACAACTTTTACACAAGTTCTGGAGTCAACCACCAAACAACCTATGGACCACGCGCAATATGTGTTAACAACATTGAAGGCCACCAAGAAGGAGGGAAAGATAACCTACTTGGGTGCACCTGAAGTCTTGATGAGAATAGCCTATCATGCCATCGGCATGGCCGACAACCTACCGCCTGCCGCGAATCAAAACACATGGATCTTGGTAGCTCCACCCTCTCCAAGATCTACAAGATCTGGTAAGCGATCATTTGAATCAAGTGATGAATCCGATGACAATTCATCCGAATAGCATAGCAGTGAAAGCTCTGACAACAACGAAGAAAAAAGAGCTAGGAGGGAAGAAATGAAGCGAAAAGCTGTGGCTGCCCACCAAGAGGATCCAGCTCAAAAGCAAGCGAGATTTGAAAGAGAAAAATAGGCGTATCAGCGCACTAGGAAAGCGCAAGCAAAAGACCCAGAAAAGTGGGTACCCACAGGCTTGAAGGGACTTCGAACGAAACATCATTCAAGGAAAGAGGCCGAGGATCCCAAGGATCATTTAGAAAGAATCTACCAAGAGGCAGAGGCCTTGAAGCTGAAAGAAGCAAAAGAAGCGGCCAAGAAAGCTGAGGAAGCAGCAAGGCCAGGCATCTCCCCGACCCACCTCACCGCCGTTGGAACAACAGGACCAGCCCATGCCCACTCCACCATCATCACCGCCAGGCCAAGAAACCACTGAAGAAGCCGAGACTGACAAGGAAAGAGAGTCTGAGTTCACCCACCAAACGGAAGCTACACAGAAAGCTAACCACGCCAAACAACATGAAGAAAAGGAAGCCGAGGAGACTCACAAGCCGACAGATGAAACTGATAAAGAAGAAGATAAAGAAAAGGAGAAAACCACTACACATGAGGAAGAAATGGACATTGAGAAAGCTGGAAGGCCTACAACTGAAGAAAATGTAAGGGTTGAGACCACACAGCTTGCCTCCACTCATCCAGAAACTGTCGAGGTTTCAAAACCTCAGGATGGCCAGGAAGCAACCATCTCTATAGAAACACCAGCAATAACAACACAGCAAGAAGCAACACAAGAGGCTGTTGGCCCATCTCAACTTGCAAGACAAGAAGAATGGCAATCCAATGATGAAGTCATTCTACAAGTGAATGAGTATGCAAGGCAGATGCAGATCATGGCAGAGAAACTCCGCTCAGCAGCCTTTAACCGCAGTACTAAAGCCAAAGAATTAGAAATGGTCATCGATGCTCTTCAAGGAGAGCTCAAAGACAGAATGGCTACAATTACTGATCTCCAAAATCAGGTACAAGAGCTAAAGACTGAAGCCAGTGACAGCCAACAGAAGGAAATGGAGGAGTTGGGTGACCTCCTGACTAAGCTATCTGATGCCTGCAAAGTGAAAGATGAGCAGTTGACAGAAGTGACAAATGAACTTCTTACCACCTCTCTGTCAGCTCAAAAGATTCAAGTACAATTAGATGTAGCGAACGCATCTCTGCAGTATTCTGAACAAAAAAATTAATGATCATGCCACTTTCTTGCGGCAATTAAGAGAAAATCTAGTCGTGGCCTTGATCAAGGGAACAGATGAGGTGTATAAAGCACTTGAAAAGAAAAACAAAGATTTAGAGCTAGAGTTGAAGCTGGAGCAGTCACAACGCAGAGACCTGGCGCTCATGCAGGTCCAAAGAGAGGAGGAGCTCCTTAAAGAGATTGTAGAATTGAAAAGAGTAAACCAACTCCTCAGAGATGGAAAGCCAGACATACAGGAAGAGGCAGGCACTTTAGAGCCGCCCCAAGTGGAAATCCCCTCGGTCTCATTTGCTGACTTTGAGACGCAGTCTACAGCAGAGTCGAGTGGGGGAGAAGATTTTCAAGTCCAAATCACAGAGGAACATTAGGAGAAATATGAACTTTGCATGGGCCTTGTAAGGAATCCTAATTTTTAGGGATTAAGGCTAATGTTGTGTAGGGTTAAGGGGACAAGGGCATTCAAGAAGCTAGTTTTGAGTAGACTTTTCTAGCCTTTTTTTTAGACACATGTAGGATGTGGACCTGAGAGGTCACTTTCTCTCTCTAGCTTTTGGAAAATGAAGGGAGTAAAGGGGTGTGGCCACATTAGCAAAAACGTGGGTCACTAAGAGCCAAAATTTGATTTTTTTTCAAAAAAGTTATTTTTACTTATTTTTTACTTAAAACTCCCTCCCAACATATATACACATCAAAAAATCATTTTTTGACATTTTTTTAAACCTACAAACACTAAAAGTTCACTTTTTCAAAAACAAAATCCCCCCCAAAAAAAAAAAAAACTTTGTTCTCTCCTCCTCCTTCCTCCTCTCTCCCTCTCCTCTACCTCTCCTCTTCCTCCCTACCCCCTTCTCTCCTCCTCCTCCCCTCTCTCTCCCTCTCCCCCCTCTGCCCCCTTCTCTCCTCCCATGTTCCTCTCCTCTCCCTCCCTACCCCCTTCTCTCCTCCCATGTTCCTCCCTCTCCCTCCCCCCTCTTTCTTTTCATTCTTTGCTTCCTCACACAACAGCTGCCATGGTGCTCACGGACATCACAAATTGTATGCCTCCACCACCATATACTCCGCACAACAAAAGTGTACATATTGCTTGTCCGCGGTGTTTGCACCGAAGGCCGCACGTGAGGGTGAGCAGAGGTCATCCCAAGATCGTCATATTGTCGGTGAGACGAATGTGTATGGTTCTTCAATATCTTGGGAGGGGAGAAGTAGGCTTGTTAGGCTATTGCAATTGGTTGTGTATGGGTGCAGGTGCTTCTTTGCATTCGTGGATGCACAAATGTCAAGCTCTTCAGCTCAAAACCGTGGCATTACAAGAAACAGTGGGTGCAGGTTAGAGGGGTCAAGTGTCACCACTTTTCCTCTAAAACAGCCTTCTTTGTTACATCTTGCAGGTAGGTGCTTCAAATCCATCCTTATTAGAGGTGGGTAATCTCATCCTAATGCAAGAATGGCTCAAGGAACTAGCATAACATGAAGCTTTTACGGTGGCACAAAGCTCTCCTCAAGCAATGTGGCTCCCACTACACCAAAAATCATTATGCTAACATGGAGAGATCCCTAGTAGGACAATACAACAACTTTTCATCAGCAGCACACCCTTTCCTAACATGAGGGCACCCCCACCAGAGATATTTTTATATGATAGGTCACCCCATGAGCATACCATGTCATGGAATGGATGTAAGAACTATGACTGCACTACCCCTTGGAAGTTATTCACGAATGTATGTTTATCAAAGTTAATGAGAAGAAGTTTGGACTTTGTTGATGTGTAAAAGCACTCTTGGTCTACCATATTTTAGATTGTTTGATAAGTTAAATAAGATTTGTAGTCATTTAAAGTGTCTTTTTTTTTTTGGTAAGATTGTACATGAGAAGACATGATAAAGTACAAGAGATCTTGACGGACTAAACCTCGATGAGATTCCCACCATGCACTTGTGACACCATACCTCTCCTTGAACCCTTTGACTTCTATCGTTGTGGGGAGTCCAATGGGGGGCTATTTTCAAATTTTTAGCATAACTTTTTTTTAAAGGAAATTTTGGTTATTCTAAAGTTTATACACAGTCTAGGAGTTCATTCTGATTGTTTTTCTTTAGTTTTAAATTTTGACCGAGTACACTCCTTGGACGCCACTTTTGAAGGTGTTAGGGTGAGATTTTGGGAAAGTTTTGTATGTAGGAAATACAGTCCTTAACACAATAAAAAACAATGGTTCTTTGAGTATTTTCAGATTCTATGGTTTTAATGCTCGTTGGAGCCCGTAGATTAAGAAAAAAGTAAAAAATGTATGTTTTACATCATTTTTAAATAAATTGTCAACTTGCACGTTGATTTTTGGAGAATGTGAGCAAGATATGATTTTTTCTCATCACATGATGGTCGAAGAACGCGATGAGATGAACAAATTCATGTGAGACAAGCCCAGACAGATTTGGAGCCGATTGAAATCTAGAAGCTGTTGAAAACAATCGAAAAGTTCAACACTTATTTAAAAAAACACTTAACACTTGAATGATGGCCATGCATCAAAACTATGCTCACACGGTGAAGGAGGTGCTTCAAAGCTATGGAAATCAGTATAAAATGCAAGCAATAGCGTTGGAGGCTATTCAAGAAGTTATAGAGGCTCACATCATTTCAGATGACTTTGCAATGACAAAATGATTAAGAGTTGTGTCTACTGTCTCCATAGTGATTTGGCTTTTCGGTTTATCCATGTGTTTTAAGTTAAGTGGTTTTGGCCATGAAGAGTTAAATTTAAATCAAATATTAACATTTTTGCCATCCTAAGGGGTAAACAAAGCTAGAAAATGCAAAAAAAAGGGTAGCCACAAGGGCGCGCAGATGGCCCATCCAGCAGTTTTGGATGGCTCATCTGCGCGCTCTTGTGGCCACCCTTTTTTTTGCATTTTCTAGCTTTGTTTGCCCCTTAGGATAGCAAAAATGTTAATAGCTGATGAAACCAGATGTTTATGTAGCATGAGACTAGATTTTTATATTGTCCAATGTGATTTGGCCTTTTGGTGCAGGGAACTAGTAAGTTGAGTTGAAAGAAGGCATAATGTGCTTGAAAAGTTAAATTTTACATTCATCTCACCTTTTCCAAGGTCCTGGAGTGCAACAATAGCCTAATTATGCAAAAAAAAGGGTGGCCACAAGGGCGCGCATATGGCCCATCCAACAGTTTTGGATGGCTCACCTGCGCGCCCTTGTGGCCACCCTTTTTTTTGCATTATATGGCCTTGCCTGCCCCTTATAATAGCAAGAATGTTAATATTTGATGAAACCAGATGTTTATGCAGCATGAGACTAGATTTTTATACTGTCCAATGTGATTTGCCCTTTTGGTGCAGGGAACTAGTAAGTTGAGTTGAAGGAAGGCATAATGTGCTTGAAAAGTTCAATTTTAGGTTCATCTCATCTTTTCCAGGGTTCTGGAGTATAGCAATAGCCTAATTATGCAAAAAAAGGGTGGCCACAAGGGCCCACATATGGCCCATCCAACAGTTTTGGATGGCTCACTACGCGCCCTTGTGGCCACCCCTTTTTTTGCATTATATGGCCTTGTCTGCACCCCAGGATACCAATTTTTTTTTAGATCAAGTGAAAGAAAATCTTTATGCAACATGACAGTACAAATTCCACTTCTTTTCACTCAGATGTAATTAGAGCTCCCCCCCCCCCCCCTTTCTTTGTGTTCAAAGGTCCGGAGCATTCACTTTGTAAAATTTTCCTATATCACGTGCATTCACTAGAATGGATTAAAAGTACCCCTTATAGGCCTTATCTACACATGTTTCTGCAACTTTACAAGAATATAAAATCCCTTCTGTTGAACACATGTTCTAGGTTACATATACTTTAGTGAACTCCCCATGTCAACGGCCTCACAAATCCTGTGCACTAAACATTAAACACTAGAAATCGACCAAACAAGGAGCCAATTTTTACTTCCTTGTGTCCACCTAGTGTTCTTGTGAAACATTGCTAATGATATATATTCAACATCCCCAGATGAGGACATCTTGACAAAGTTTATGATCCACTTTAATAAGAATAACCATTAATGATTAAACTGAAATCAAAATATTGCTTGAATTTCTTCAAGGTGGAGTGATGAAGACTTGCGACTTGAATCATCGTACAGGCAAATCAAAATATCCATAAAAGTAAACAATATTTCTCAGATCTGTATGAAACTTCAGTAATCTAAATTAAATACTCTCACTCAATGCGACACCATTTAACAAAAAAACATATTTATATTGCATTTATAGAGGAATCCAGCCTCATGAAAAATAATTACAAATGGAGACAATGTTGTTGCTGTTAGGCTTATCTTACAAGTATTTGTCTTCCTCATCTAGAGATTCATATGCACTTGAGTATTTGTGTGTCTATGACACTAGGGAAGATAGTAGTACTATATGGATGGCTTCTATGAGAGCTCCTACAGAGTCCCTATTGGTTCAAGATTCTAAAAAACACCTACTATTCTTATCAAAATCTTTTAACATGGTAGTGAAAGGTTCCTCAAGGAACAAAAATAGAGTGATTTCCATCTCTGCACATGGTTGCTTGCTCATGTCCTCTTAAAACAAGTTGAATCTGTAAGTAAACAAAAGATTATGTGAACACAACGTTATAAAGTACAAAATGATATCATTCCAATTATCTAATGACAATTATACGAAGAATAAATTACAAGAAAAATCTTTGACGACTCTCCATAGATAACACAACTTACTTACATTGTGAGACTCAAATCACATGCTACACAACTATAGATGGCGCACCAAAGTCATCAACAAAATAGCACCACCCAGTGTTATGAGGTGTGAAGCCTAAACACTGAAATCCATAAAGAGGTTAATTCTCTCCAGCATGATAAACTTAAAGATGGAGATGATGTTAAGCTCTGAATGTAAGCTACAAGGGTAGTTTTCTTACCATTCTATCTTTATGTTGGAGATGAACCCTTGCAATGCCCACGCGATATTCACACCTCCTATTGTTGTGGTATGCAACTCATGTGAGCTCATACTTTTGCCACCTTCGGGAGTAGAGGTTTCCATATAGTGTGAGTGAATGAAAGTAGATGGAGTAGAATCTTGTTTCATGTTGTAATGGAGATGAGAGAAGGGAGAGGAGCTAGCTTGGTGTGAAACTATGTGGTGGGCAAGGGGAAGAGATGGAGGAGGAGCTTGCTTGGTGCTACAATGGAGGTGGGAGAAAGCTAGCAGAGAGATAACGATGGACTATAGGGAGTGCATGTGGTTGTTGCAGCAATGGAGAGCTTGGAAAAGGGTTTGTAGAGAGAGAAAAACACTTTTTAGCTATAGAATAGGTTTGGAAAGACTTTGGAGGGTGAAAATGATGTTTTGATTTGTTTTTTAAACAAATCAATTCTTTGGATTTTTTAGTGCACGTTTTTAACTTTTGAAGGTCAAAAATACTTTTTTGACCATGAAATAGGTTTGGGGACCTTTTAAGGAGGGAAAACTTGAAATTTGAAATTTTTTGAAAATTTGAAATTTTTAGTGTATTTTTAAATCCGGGCCAAAAAGTGGGGGAAAAGAGGTCAAAGTGGTCCCCCCCCCTTCCCCCCCCCCCCCCCCTCTTTCCCCTAGCCACCTCCCTTACCTTCTCACTAGGTAAGAGACAATTAAGAGGTGTAAGGCTACCTTGTCCCCCTACTTTTTTGAGGGTATAGAGTGTGTCCACCACCCTCTTCCTATTGGCTGACCTCTAATTAACCTTAATCCCAAAGGGCCCCTAGAGGCTTCATATTTTTCCTAATGAGACACAGTGCCGATGGTCCAGCTATCAAAGGCTGAATAAGATGCACTAAAGGAGAAGATCGCGTTGAAGGTAGATGAGCAATGGAAGGCAGCTATGGATTGGGAGTTGAGAGTTTTACACTCTGTCAACATCACAAGCTACTCCCAATCAAATCAATGCTCAATGGCACCAACAATCCCTGCCATACCCTCTCATCAAGGTTGAACTCTTACAGGTAAAGGAAAGATTATACAGAGATATACAAGAAGATGGTGCAGATCAAGACCACCCGAAGTGGAGACTAAGCTGGTTGAACAAGAATCCAAGATACTTGATTCTGTTCACGAGAGCACCTACGGCCATACAGAAAGATCCAACATTTTTTCATGTACCTCGAGTAAGGACATGGCAAGCACACGAAGCACTGTCGAAGAAGAGGCCAACATGGCTAAACTTTCCCAGGCTTCCAGCTCCAGACAGAGGCCAAGCAACAAAAGATTACATGGTGAAAATCCTATCGGGCGCCATGACATTCTTCAAAAGTATGCCAGATCACTCATGTGCCATGCTATATAAAATCTGTCTACTCACATGCATACAGGTCTTCAATGATCCGGAGCAGACAGGAACACCATGGCTCTCATTTTTGGAAGGAAACAAAAGCCTCTGCTATGATTTAAGTGGGTAGCCCTTAGAGGAAGTTCTTTATGGCTTTTATGCCCGATGCATGTTTCTGCCCTTGCACAATATGTCAGCTTTTGAGGAGGCATTTTACACTGGCTTCTTCACCTGGCGAACAAAGATATTTGTGCCGGTGATAAGCAACCTCACCGCAAGATTTGTCGGATACTCCGTAGTGGAAATGAAAAAAAAAGTCACCATACAGTTTTTGCAAGTGCCAGACAAAGAACGCAAAATCATATACGAAAAGGCACTGGAAGCACTGAAGGACCGCCTCGCCCGCCATCAACCCGAAGATTACTTCAACCCATAAAGTTGTGTCAAGGGACGACATAGGCGAGGAGGGGGAGAATGTTAGCAGCAAGCTAACACGGACACCATTTTTTTGAGTTCTCCTTGTAAAACAATTATTATTTTGATAAATTGGGAATATTGTAACTCTTGTTTTCTTGATAAACCTTCTAATTAATGATCCAGGGCTACAAGCTTCCAAATTGTATCAGCCATTCAACTCCCAGCTTTGGTAGAACTCCAGGTTATTACTTTTGACCACCCAAAAACCTTGGCTAAGGTATAAAAGCCATTTTTTGTAAGTTTTTTATAAGTTTTTTGGATAAGAAATACACAGCCTGAGCTAACGGCGATCACTTCTCTCCTTCTCGCGCTTCCTACTCCCTCTCCGGTTGTCACATTGCGAATGTGTTTGTTGCATTGCAACCGCAGGTAAGAGCTCTACGCATTGACGTAAGCCATTCACATTATTTCGTAGTTTTTGGCATCGCCGACCCGCGGCCTAGTTTCATCATAACTAGGAATTTACACTTTTAAAACGGAAACTAAGCATAGGCGGGGTATTGGGGCATCATTGCTAAGCATTTAGATGCAACAACTAGGTCAAAAATCCACTGCTGTTAATAATCGCGATTTTGGAACTTGACCTAAAGTGGGGTTTGAGGCCATAGGCATGTGTGCTTAGGTCTTATAAACTTGTCCTAGAAGTTTTGTTACGTTTGGATGTCATTTGATGCTGGAACGGATGTGATTTTCTTGCCGATGAGCGATTGGCTTTTGGTGATTTCAGTCACTTGAGTGTAGCTTGAGTTAGATGCAAGTTGTTAGTTGTTTTCCAAGAGATTGACAACCTCTTGTAGCCTCTATGCACTAGTTGAGTCAGCTTCGTCCCATGGTTTAACAAATTAATCGTGGTTCTCGCTAATATTGCAATAAGATAGGATGGTGAGGTTAGACATGCGTCCCACACCTTCCTATCCCAAACGTGCTTTGTTTTGAGCTGTTGATTGGGTATCCATCTTTCTCTTTTTTTGGCGTTTGTCTTGTCAGATTTTTGGTCGGTGTGGATGAAACTATTGTCACTTTAATTGGAGTGCTGGTTTTTGTGGCGACGCTTTGGGAATCCATTGCATGTTTCCTGTATGCAAGGGTTGTTTGTCCTTGTCAGTAGTCTTTTCCATTGCTAGTTCTATTTCTATGACTTTAGTCGATGGAACCATTTGACTCTCCATTTCAATCTGAACTCGTACCAAATCGCACTTTCAATCTATGTGAACATTGTATCTTCTTTGCCATGGTTGTCCTAGAAATAATTTGTGTTGGTTTCGATGATCTTCTACCACATAAAATCTGTGTGGGTAGACATATTAATTGATTTGAACACATAAGATTACCAACCCTAATGTTTTGATCTCGTGGTCAGTATAGCTCTTCATCTCCTATGATATTGTTTGAAGCTCTGTGTCTTGACCAAGATGTGTATATAAGCTGAGGGAAATAAAATTTCCTTGGGCTCCTGTATCAAGTAAAGCGGTAGTTTCTACTTGATTGTTGCCAATCTTGACCTTGATCATTGGATCCACTCTATCTTCTTCAAATTCTTTTATAGCGTTGATCTCTGCAATGGTCTCCCTTGTTGTTGTTTTTGTTGTCATAGAAGCCTTCGTTTAGCCATTTGTTCTTTAGCTTCTATTTTGTGCTTTTTCAACAATCCATTGCTTTTCTTTTGTTTGTCGTTTTTCACTATGAATCTACTATAGCATCTCCTGGGTTAGTGGTAGGTGATACTTCTTGAGCCTGCATCCACTAATCCAATTAGGAATGTCTTCTCCTTCTAATGTTGCAAGCTTGTCGGCTCCAGTTGGTGACAATTTATTCTTACTTTTTGAGTTTTTTAGCATGTTGTTTAACGGTATACACCAAGATGTAGTCCCCTATTTTGAATTCTTTTGACCGCACATGCTTGTCAAAAAACTCTTTTTGGCATATTTTCTAAGCATAGATAGATGCTATAGCTTGAAAACATAGCTCATCTAGTTTTTCAAAATAATCTAATCTTGATGATAATTCATGACTTGTCCATTATAACTACTTAGCTAATCTCAGGGTTGGGATTAAGAATTCAATGAGTAGAATGGCATTATGACCAAACACCATATTGTAATGTGTGGTTCCAATGGATGTCTTGTAGGCCATCTATATGCCCATAAAGCAAAATGTAACTTTTGGTCCCAATCTGTTTGTGAATCCATCACAATTTTAGTCAATAATGTGCAAAGTGTTTTATTAGTAGCTTTAGCCTATCCATTGGCTTGTGGGTGATATGGGACATACTTCTTATGAATAATCACAAATTTGTCAAGAAGTTTTTCAATAACTTCATTTATGAAATGTGTGCTTCAATCACTAGAAATTTCTATGGGTAATCCATACCTTACAAAGACGTTTTCATATAGAAATTGTGCAATCATTCTAGCATCTACTTTTTGTGTGACTTTTGCTTCAGCCCATTTTGAGAGATTGTCCGTGGTGACGACGATATATTGGGCATGGATTTGTAAGCGGGTGGTGAGATTGGTCCCACAAAATCTAGTCCACACTTAGAAAATTTCCTTGCTCCCATCATTGATTGTAGTGGCATCTCATCTCTTTTTATAGGTATCTTGGTACACTAACAATCATCACATCACTTAACATATCCTTCCGCATCCATGTGCAATGTAGGACACCATACTTCCGCAAAGAAGACAACGTTAGATGTCTTATCTCCTAATAAATGGCCTCCGCTAATTCCTCTATGTGTTTTCTCTAAGATAGGTAGATATTCGTTTTTAGTTGCACATATTTTGAGTTGGTTATCCTTCCCTCTCTTGTAAAGTTGAATTTTAATTAATGTGAAGTCTTAGGCTTCCAATTCAATGGCTCTTTGTCTAGCTCACGTGACATTTTCAAGGAGTTACCTCGTTGTGAGGTAATCAACCATATATTGACTCCATTAAGGTGTAATTTCTATCTAAAATAATGTGGCATATTCCACCAGTGGATTGTTTATGCATGTAGCAAAATTTAGACCATATCTATGTACATCCACATGCATATCCGGCCAATACCCCGCCAATACACTCCTAGTTGCTTTAGGCGCTGTTGTGTCTTCTTTTGAAAAACTTGGAAAGTCTATGTCTTCTACGTGGGCTTCCATGAGATAACACTCATATTCTTCTAGATTAATGCATAGTCTTAGTATTCCTTTGGAGCCCATATGGTACAAGCGTCCACCTACAAGTTGAAAGTTTTAGCTTGCTTGACTGTTTGTTGCTTATGGGTTTGTTTTGTTTATCAAATGCTTCGCCATTGGGTAACCTAGAGAGATGATCTGCTTTGAGGTGTGTTTTGCCTTTCTTTACCACAACCTTAAAATCAAACTCAAGCAAGATGATAAACCATCAAACAATTCTTCCTATATTGCAAGGTTTGTTTACCAGATACAAGGGATCTTGGTGATCTCTGAAGAAGAAAAACTTGTTAGGCAAAAGATAATGCATAAATTTCTTTGCGGCATATATCATTGCTAACCCTTCTTGTTCTATGGTTTTGTAATTCTTTTCTGCATTGTTTAACTGTTGACTAGCATAGCATACTAGAAAATCCATTGTTCCTTCTCCTAGCTGATCCAAGATACAGTCTATTGCAAATGTTGAGACATCAATGTGAACATAAAATATTCTATCCCAATCCGGTGCTTTGAGTACTAGTGCTCATATAAGTGCATCCTTAGGTTTTTTTAATGATTACTCACACTCCTTTGTCCAATAAAAGACAACTATCAACCTATACAAGGGTTGTGTAATGACTACATACATGTATATGAACCGTCAATAGTATCCACAGTGTCCCATGAAGGATTGTACTTGTTTGGAATTAGTCGGCCTTGGCATTTCCACAATCACCTTGACCTTGTCAAGATCTGTAGATATACCATTCTTAGAGACAATATTTCTCAAGATTCTGCCATGTCTTATGTAAGACACATTTTTTAGGGTTTAGGTAGATTCTATAACTCTTGCACTTCTTGAATACTTTTTTGAGATGCTCAATGTGTTCTACCCTGAGGATAGAGTGAACACAAAGGTCGTCCATGTAAATTTCTAAAACTATCCACAAGTATTCTTTGAAGGCGTGCATCATTAGCCTTTGGAATGTGACCGGTGCATTGGTTAAGCTAAAAGGCATCACCCTATAAGCATAGATTCCCCATTTTGTGATGAATTCCATTTTGTATTGGTCTTCCATCGCGATAGCCAATTGGTTGTATCTTGAGAATCCATCTAAAAATGAATAGGCTTGTTTGCAAGCCACTCATTTGAGCACATGTTCCATGACCGGTAATGGATAGTTATTCCTTATTGTTGCATAATTTACTTTTTTGAGGTTCACACATACACGTAATTTTCCATTTTTCTTGGGGACAACCACAATGGCTGACACCCAATCGGTGTGTTCAATCTCATAAATGAATTCCACCTCTTTTAGCTTGTCACTCTCCTCTTTAATCCTTTTGGAAAATGTGTCATTATAGGTATAGGGATGTTGTGTATAGGGTTTGGCATCAGGTTTCAAGGGAATTGTGTGTTGACATATCGATGGGTCCACCCCCTTGAGGTCTTTTAATGACCATGCAAAAACATCTCTATACTCCTTGACGAGTTGGATGAGTAGCTTCCCTTCTTCTGCGCTCAAATTTGTTGCTATGTAGACCGGCCTTGAAGCCTCCCCAAGTTCTGCTAGGTCTACTTTTTTTTCATTTTCTAGACCATCAAAAGATTCATTTCCTTTTTTCTCCCTTATCGGTTGAGTCATCACTATTTTCCTATTTTGGATAGTGAATTTTTGATAGTGGGAAGGGACATCCATGTTTTCTTTCTCGGTGCTCTCTTTTCCCTCACTTTCTATCTCCATTGTCCATACTTTCTTTAATGTTCTCTCAAGTTCTTGGTATTTCTTTTTACGCTCGACCTTGGTCCATTTTGATTCCTCAAACTCGTCCATCCTTGGTTCTTTTGGTTTCTTTTGTTTTATTTATTTTTCAATCTGTTAAGCTTGCTTCCTCAAGCTCCTAATACCCTCTTTTGTTTTTGTGTCCCGTGTTTTTGTGAATTGACCTGAGATTTTGTCTTTTACACAATCTTCTTCCTTTACAAGCATCAAGAATCGTGCCTTATTTTTTACTTTTGGCATCAAATTTTCTCTGGCCATGTTTAATGCTCCTTTCTTTGTTTAATGTTATTGCTGCCTAGTTTTTTGATTTGGAAAGTCATAAAATTCGACATTCATTATGGTCTCTTCTTGGTCGCTGGGTGTTAGCAGCAAGCTAACATGGATACCATTTTTCGGAGTTCTCATTGTAAAAACACTTATTATTTTGATAGATCGGGAATATTGTAACTCCTATGTTTTGGATAAACCTTTTAATTGATGAGCCGGGGCTACAAGCTTCCAGATTGTATCAATTGTCATTACCCAACTTTGGTAGAACTCCCAGATTATTAGTTTTGACCACCAAAAACCTTGGCTAAGGTATAAAAGCCAATTTTTGTAAATTTTGGATAATGAATACACATTGTGAGCTAGCGGCGCTCACTTCTCTCCTTCTCGCCCTTCCTACTCCCTCCCCGGTTGTCACATTGCAATCGTGTTTGTTGCATTGCAACCACATGTAAGAGCTCTACACATTGACGTAAACACATCACAGTATTTCGTAGATTTTGGCGTCACCGACCCATGGCCTAATTTCATCATAAGTAGAAATTTACACTTCAAAATCAAAAACTAAGCATAGACGGGATATTGGGGTAGCATTGTTGAGCATTTAGGTGCATTCTGGGTCGAAAACAACTAAGTCAAAAATCCACTGCTGTTAATAATTGCGATTTTGGCACTTGACCTAAAGTGGGATTTGAGACCATAATCATGTGTGCTTAGGTCTTATAAATTCGTCCTAGAAGTTTCGTTATGTTTGGATGTCATTTGATGCTGTAACGGATGTGATTTGTTTGTGATGAGCGATTGGCTTTTAGTGATTTCAGTCATTTGAGTGTAGCTTGAGTTAGATGCAAGTTGTTAGTTGTTTTCCGAGAGATTGACAATCTCTTGTAGCCTCTATGCACTAGTCAAGTCATCTTTGTCCCATGGATTGACAATTTAATCGTGGTTCTTGTTAAAACTGCAATAAGATAGGATAGTGAGGTTAGACACACTCCCATATTTGGCACCGCTATCGGGGATCGAAGAGACCTAAACTAGGGAAAAACGCAAGCATCTTGTGAAGTTATCCTTTAACTTCCTCTAGGATCTCCTAGAGCAAAAACTTTCTTTTAGAAACCGCATAGCTTAAGATTGTCGTCTTTTGCTGTGTAGAGGTAACTTGGAAGTAATCGTACTTGACGAGTGCCTTTAGTATTGTAGGATTGTAGGACTAGATTAGGATTTTGAGAATGATTGATAGACGAGACAAGTCTTAACTTATCAATGCTCAGAAAACCATAAAAAACAAGAAAACAAGTGTTTGTGGACACTTTCCACAACCCCATTGCATGAGAATTTGGGAGTAGGGTAAGTAGGATCTAAGGTGGATTTCAAAACATTGCTCTCTCTAAAAGATTTGTTGTGAGTTGTTATTGGAAGTTGCAGAAATTCAGGTCTACAGCTAGAAATAGCACAAAAGGACTCGAAACCACTCAATCTGATTGGAGAGTATGTTTAAAAGTTGTCTGAACCAGGGGGTAAGCTCAAGGACACTTTGAGGTAAAAATTTCAAGAGTTGGCCAAAACTCGGATTATTTACTTTTTCTTGATATTTATTAAGTTTTGACTTGATTCATAGGCTTAAAACAACTCATAAAAGGATTGTCCTTGAAAAAAAGTACAAAAATTGAGTCATTTCAAGCCTGAAGTTAATAATCACGATTATTAACTCTCAGCTCAGATTTGACCAAGGTTCATACCATTGACTCATTGCATGTGTACAAACAACTTTTGTAAAGGCACAAAAGATTTGGATCACCAAACTGGCAAAAAACCGGGTAAAAACTAAAGTTTGTATTGACTTTCTGAATCTTGAGTGTAAATTTGAAAAAAATTTGGCCAAACTTGATGAAATTTGATTCATAGGCTTATATTGATGTGATAATCATGTGTACATGCTCAGTTGACCAAAAAGATGCAAAAAGTTTTCAAGTGTAAATAATCGCGATTATTTACATCTGTCCCATTTTTCAACTTTTTTGACCAAATTGGCATACCACTAGCTTTACTATGTTGTAATAAGCCCACAAACCAAATTTGCTAAGATTTGGATCATTGGATTGGAAATTGTAACCAAATTTGCAAAGTTAGTTTGCTGACAGAAAACTGATAACCATTTGACCAAAACTTGTCCAAACTTGTTGAAACTTGGCTAGAGACCTTAACTTGAGGTGCTTAATAAATCTGTGTCAAAGTTGGGACAAAAATTTGCAAAAATATAGCTAGAGTAAATAATTGCGATTATTTACATCTGCTTCACAAATTGACAATTTTGCAAATTTGAGTATACCACAAGGTCAAGCATATCAAGCAAACCACACAAATCAATTTTGGTGAAACTTGGATCACAAAAGTGAGACTTAAGCCAGATTCTTGAAATCAGAGTCTGCGGGCACAAAACAGTTGATAAACTTGAACAGAATTTGTCCAAACTTGTTGAAACTTATCCAGAGACTTTAACAGAGTGTATACTTGGAAAACCAAGCCAAAAAGTGTAAAAATTGGACAAAAGTAAATAGTCGTGATTATTAACTACTGCTAGTTAGAGACACCAGTTTTGACTTTTAAATTTGTACAGTGTTAGACCAACATAATACAAAGCCACCGGGCAATTTTGGGTTCAGTCGGATCCAAATTGGTACATGTTCACTCAATTTTCAGGTTGCAGATTAATCCTTTCATTTTTACCAAAGTCGAGTTTGAAAAATGCAACGATTGACTAAATAGCTCGATTTCCAGTGATACACATAGACCAACCACCATGGCTAACAAAAACTATATTGTCTTTATAGAAGAATAGCTAATTTGATTAAATTTGTACGGAAATCAGGTTGCAAACAAGGAATCGGTAACTTGACAGAAAGTTGTAATCAAATCAAGTGGAAGAAATTGACGACAAGTAAATCCAAAGGTAAGTACTCTATCCAGGGCCTCGCAAGTCTTTATGAACGTTAGCGCTGGTCGTGTACTAGGAAATCAAGGCATATTCGGAGAAAACTCCAGTAGAGTATCCACTGAAGAAAGCCTAAATCAAGGCAATTCCTTGCACACTATCCTTGAAGAAGTCTCAGATACTTTTTCAGATTCAACCTCTGAAATGTTTTCCTATTCAACTCAGTCAGAGACCGAAACGACAGTGTGCTATAAGCATATACTCTCATTTTATAAGACTAATCTCCATGGAGCTCACGTTTACCTGGATCCTAACGAAGAGTATGCTATTCACGTTGATGATCATGGTATTGATCATGGTATTGAGTTTGAAGAAGAAATCAGGGCAAACAAAGAAGGAAAATGTACACGGACAGAAACAAAACTCGGTATTTACAAGTTGAAAACCCTGATGTGATAGAAAAATGGGGGTTAGAAGTAAACACCATAACCCCACATATGTCAGCAAAAGAAGGACCACCAACCTTAGAATTCAAGAGATACGATCAAGTAGATTTGAAGCCTTTGAAACGGCTTAGTACTGATAATCCTAGGATCGGAGTCTATTGTTGGGAGCATAGAAATGTAAAAGATCTTCTGTGGACTTTGCATGCCAAATCAGGACAACCGACGGCCATGAAGATCATCTATATCTTCAAAATCAAGGTTAAGGGATCAACAGACCTACCAACCTACCTATTTAGGGATTTTTATAACAACAACTTTGTTATGATGACTCCTAAGGAGGTAGAAAAAACCAAATATCAAGGGTATTCCATAAGGGATTGGATATTGGAATAAGGACCAGAAACAATTCCAAGAAATAAACGCCTTGAGAGATCATCTAAGAGTAATGTTAAGAAACCAGAAACCACATCATCATGAAGAAAACCGGGTGACACTAAGGCCAGTCCAGGGATGCATGAGTCACTATTTCCAACATACTGGTTTGAAGGACTCGGAATAGGACCAACTGCCAGAAGACCGAGAGTTGAACCAAACAGATGCGTCAGACCAGTGATTTTCAAAAATGGGTCAGAAAATACAGTGGATCAGGGGATCCATACGACCACTTAGCAAGCTTTAAATAAGTGCTAAGAGCATAACGTATATTCGATTTCCATAATTTGAGGGGTTTGGAATGACATTAGAAGGAAAAGCATTGACATGGTTCCAAAACATTCCACCAAGGTCAATCATGGAATAATACACATTAGCTCAAGGATTTGTAGTTGCTTGTTTCAAAATGGGGATCAAACACAATACGGTAGCTCAAATCTACAGCTTTAAACAGAAACGTGGTGATTCTGTTAGGGATTGTGCAACTCAAATGAAACAATACATTGCCAAATGCCCAAAGCTAGAGATACCTACAGAAGAACAACTAGTATCATTGTTTCTAGAGGGACTGCTAAACAAAGAACTTCATGCTTTATTGTGTAGCAAACCCTAGAAGCATGTGTGTCAGATGCAATATACTTAGGAGACAATTGTGATATTTTCAATGAATAAGATGTCCCTAAGGATAACCAAAGCAAGAAAATAGTGTCCACCAAACCACCACAAGTGGGAATGGCTGCTGCAGCACCGCTTTCAACCATAGAAGACATGCTTAAAAGGATGGATGACATGATGAATAACATGCAGAAAGCACCTGTGAGGGGACCAAGACAAGGGATACCTTAACAAGGACAACCAATTAGGCCACAAAAATGGTGTGCAATCAAGGGTAAATGGACCAACCATGAGACCAACAAGTACTACTTCCGACCAAAGTATGATGGGAATGTCCAGTACATGCCCATGAGGCCACAAGGACAACCCATGTACAGATATCAGCCTAATATAGCCCAAGCTCAAAGACCATCGATGGGTCTGGAAAGACCTCAATCCGTGTTGGGTCAACAACCTACGTATCCAGGACATAATGCAGTGCCTGTAAAGTACATGCATTCAGAAGGAGTCATAAATGAACAAGCACTAGTGCATGTTACACCCTATGCTAAGCCTAGTCCATCTACAATAACGATAGAAGGAGATTGGTATAATTCACATCCACCACCAATGGAAGAACCTGTGACTTATGCTCCACCAGAGCTCGCACCAATGTATTATGTAGCTAATCCAGGTGTCAGACCTCCTATGGTAAGACCCATGATTAAGCCAAGAATGGGAAACTGTCATAACTGTGGTGCAGATGATCATTGGAAAAATAAATTCCCAGAGCCTGACAAAAACCTCAAGCCAAATTGAAGCTTATTGCATACAATGTTGCAAAAAGGGAGGACACTTCTCAGAAGATTGTCCTAAAAATCCTTTGAACAAGGGGAAAACAGTAGTAAATGTAGTCCAATTAATACCTAGTAGCTCATCTGAGAGTGAACCGATTGTTCCAGTCAAGGTGATCACTAGAGCTCAGGCTAAGAAAAAGAAACATAACTCCTCTGATGATTCGGAGAACAGAAAATCTGCCTCTCAAAAGACCAAAAGAAGCAGAAGCAAAAGGCATGAATTACGAAAACAAAAACAACGAGCTGAAATCGAGGAGAAAGCAAAAAAGCTTTTCCAGGAAAAGGTGAAAGAACCTGAAAGTGAAATCAAAGAAACAACCGTGAAATCTGGAGGATCAATTTTGGTTGATAAAATTTTTGAGCCTATTAATGCAGCCTTGGAAGCCTACCAAGTAGAACTTAAAGCAGGACAAAACATGAAAAACAAATGGAAAAACTATCCCTCTCCAAACATGGAAGCAGCTAAGCTTGAAGCTTATCAAAATTTGTTAAGAATCACGCAAGAGATGCTGGAAAAACAAAAACCCAAGTTCAAAAGTATGGCAAAACCTGAAGAGCTTGTGGTAAGAGACACTAAAGAAAAATCCAAAGTGGTGGTAGAACCCCACCTTGAAACAAAAGAACTAGAACTTGTAGTGCCGGACAGCAAAGATGCCTTAGACAGAATTACATTCGTCGAGGAAGACTGGCCAAGACACTTATGGGAAAAAATTCGAGAGATCAATGATGGGAGCCTAACTCTAAAGTCAGCTCCTATAGAGTAAGTTTGGTTAGACAACGTACCTCCTAATATGGACATGGATGTACAGTCCTTGTATGGGGATTGCGGATCTGAAGCTTTAGGAATGTCTAAAGCACTGACCTTGAAAGCATTACCCTCTTACTTGGGAGATAACGAAGATGAATCCATGGTGTGCAAGACCACTCAAGTAAAAAGAGCAGAGCAGACCCTAGAAGTAGACAAAATTCATTCAATCATGTCTACACCCATCCAATGCACTCTTACTTTGGGAGAACTATTAAAAATCAGACCATATTTATGGAATGACCTACAAAAAACCCTAGAGAAGGTGGGGATAACGGGGCGCATTGTAAAAAATTTGGAAATATTCAAACACAAAATGGATAACAAAGATTTTTGACGTGTTCCAATGAACAAAGTCGGAGAATACTACGAAGGGGAAGAAGGAAACACCACCCTTCCAGTGAAATATAATGACATTGAAACCATGGCAATATTGGATAGTGGAGCAGGCATAGCCATAGCCACAAAAATAGTATGGGAATCTTGGGGACAACCAGCAATTAGACAAACTCAAATGAATTTGCAATTGACTGATGGACATATTGAAAGACCCTTAGGACTGCTAGAAAAGGTGATAGTTAATTCTTGTGGGATTGCATATCAACACACTTTTGCCATAGTAGACTTTGGGAAGAAACTCAGTTACGAAATCATATTAGGAAGACCTTTCATGCGACAGGTACAGCTTATCCAAGATTATGGAAACAACTATCTGTACTTGAAGCAAGTGGGATCTATAATAACAAAGGTTAATTTAAAAGATCACACTTATAGAGATGTCATGAAAACGCCCATACAAGAGTTTGATTTAGTCTCTTCGGCTGAAACTAAGCTTCCTTCTTGGTTGAACAAAGACACTCCTATTTGGATGTGTGGAGCTTTAGGAAAAAAGAGCTCAAAAAGAGAAGAATGTATCTTAGAAAGGGGTTGCATAGACAAACCCTATGTACCTGAACCCTTTCCAGAGCATTTGTTTGAGCCCTTTGAGTGGATTCAAATTTTAGCAACAATGGATGTATGTGTGGATACGTCTATGCCTACTCAATTGTGTAGTGAGGATGGCTACGACATAATTCCCATCCAAATGATTTCATTCCTTCACATTGAAGATAAAAGTGAGGAACCCAAGGAGTTGATAAAAGCTCAACAAGTCTTTTCGGACCTCTACTACAATGCAATAGATGAGTTAGATGAACACTCAGCTACCTCAAAAGATTCGAGGTTAGAAAAAGAACATGTGAGAGCTAAGCTACTCTTGAAAGGAGGGGAGGAAAAAAAATTTGACTTTCCTAACCATAAATCAAGAAGACAAAAAAGAGACACCAGAAACATGAAAACAAGACCTATGCCATCAGTCTCTAGTAGGACACAATTCCTGATGCAGATAGATGCACGTGATTGTTTCAAGAACAAAATCACTGGCAGGTCTTTCAATTGTGAAAATCCAGAAATATCAAAAACATTGAGAAAGACGAGGAAGGATACTCAAGTAAAGCCAAACAAACAGGACAAGGAGCCAACCATGACACGAATTGAGCGGAAAAAGAAATATCGAGAGTTGAAAAAAGCTCTAAAGGAGATATATACAATCAAAATGGAAACCATAGAAGAGGATGGTAAGGATGTAATGAGTGTTCCATCCCATTACAAAAAGTATACTCTCCAAGATCAAAAAATCATTGTCGAACAACATGTTAGAGAACTATGAAAACAAGGCAAGTCCTACGAAGGGCCTAAGAACGCAAAAAAGATAGACTTGGGTGAACCAAGGGAAGAACCTAGGCCTGCCTACATTGCAAATGACCTAACAGAAGATGAAGAAGAGATTTTACTAATCTTACTAAAAGAGAACCGAGATATCTTTGCTTGGTCTTACAAGGATCTCAAGGGTGTTGATCCAAAAATTTGTCAACATACCATACCCATGAGAGATGATGTAAAACCAAGTAGACAAAGGCCATACACATATAATGAAACATTTACCAGGAAAATCAAAGAAGAGATTGAGAAACTAAAGGAAGCCAAATTCATTTACGAAATTGAACACACTAATTGGGTGTCTCTAATTGTGGTAGTACCCAAGAAGAATGGGAAATTACGAGTTTGTGTCAAAATCAAAAAAGTGAATGCAGCTGCCATTAGAGACAACTTTCCTCTTCCAATCACTGAGCATGTGTTACAATGAGTTGCAGGAAAAGAAGCTTACATCTTCTTAGATGGATTTTTGGGATACAATCAACTTTTAGTTGACCCAAAAGATCAGCATAAAACTGCTTTTGCAACGAAATGGGGTATTTTTGCCTATCGGGTTATGCCCTTTGGGTTAACTAATGCTCTTGCCACATTTCAAAGATTGATGAGTCATGCTTTTAAAGAGTATCTTAGAAAATTCTTGGAAGTGTATATAGATGATCTATGTGTACATTCATCAATCCGGGTTGATCATTTTGAACACCTCAAAAAGGCATTCGAAAACTGTAGAATTTATAGAATTTGCCTAAATCCTAAAAAGTGCACATTCATGGGTAGACAAGGAAACATTCTTGGACATATAGTGTCTAAAAATGGCATAGCTACTGATATGGATAAAGTTCAAGTTATTGTTGATTTGTCTAGACCAACAACACTCAAGGGAATTCAAGCCTTCATGGGGTATTATGGATATTAGAAATGGATTTGGAAGAAAAAAGAGCACATATCTTCTCCACAAACAGTAAAACCAATTAAGCAATGGAGAGTTAAGCCTCAAAAGACTCCACTACACCATTCTGCACCAAGAAAACCAAGCTACCAATGGTGAGAAAAAGCTCGACAACAACCATTACTAGTATCTAAAGCCCAGGAAATCAGCGTGCTAAAGCATCCTTATGATACAATCAAGTAGAGAGCACACAAGATACAAGATTTGCTCTTTGAAAGACAACATCCGAAAGCCTCGACATCAGAAGCCCTTGAGTTAATTACTCAAGACCCAACTCTTACACAGCATATTGGTTTGAACTGCATTGATCTTCAAAGCATGGTAGAGCCAACCAAGGCTATGCATAGACACGATTGTTCAACCCATGCACACAATCATCCCAGAGTACGCCATCTAGGAGGGGTGGAAGGGCACTAAGTAATTAAGGGCAATTTTTAAAGAGGGAGAAAAAATTTTGATGTTAACGTGTAATTTTTTGCAAAATTAACTAATAATGCCCTTATATATCATCAACATGGAAAAATTCACTGATAAAATCTTCCCGATGAGTGTAAATAGTGTATATACTATCAAAAAACCAGATTTTGAGCAATTTTGACATCCAAAAATTGTTGTGAGCACATATTCTTGATCTACACACTAAGGGGCACCTCTGGTAGAAACAAAACTAAAATCTGAGCGAAAAGACTTTATACGCATATAATGTCTTAAAGGCCAGATCTGGGTCAAAATTTACCTCTGAGTGTACCCTTGTGATCTACAGCATTAAGGAAACATATAGGAAAAATTTCATCAAATTTGAAGCAGTTTTGAGCTTTCAAAGAGCATAAGATGCATCTAGACAAGTGAATGTCTGTATTGGCCATAACTTGCTCAAAAAGTGTCAAAATTCTGTTTTGAAACTTGCTGTGAATTGCGAGTATAGAGAGGAACCTCTGGATTGAAATTCACTCATTCTGACGAGCTAGACATCATACATGTATGATGTCTAAAGGACACTTTTAGAGGCCAAAAATGAGATCTGAGCATACCAGGGTGTAAAGCACAACAAGACAAGCTCACATACCAAATTTTGTAAAAATCTAAGCACATAGATATTATACGCGTATGATGTCTCAAGGCCAGATCTGAAAGTCAAATTTCACTTTTGACCACACAGTGGGTTGGGAAATGATGTTTCAAGCCTGTTTACAAAATTTATGTCATTCTGAGCCAAAAGACTTTATACGCGTGTAATGTCTCATTGGCCAAATCTGGGTCAAAACAGACATTTGAGTATACCTCAGTGTCCTAGAGCATAAAAGAAGTCCCTAGCCAAAATATCATAGAATTTGGAGCTCATTTGGGCTTGCAAAGAGCAAAAGACAAAAAATTGCAGATTCAGGCTGGTATTGGTCTTAACTTGCTCAAAAAATGTCCAAATTGAATTTTGAAACTTGCTGAGAGTTGCTTGAGTGATAAGGAATCAGTGGAACAAAAGTCATCTCATTCTGCCACAAAATATATTGTACGTGTATAATGTCTCAAGTGTCAAAATAAAGGTTAAATTCACAAACTGAAACTTGCAGTGGGTAGAGGACATCAAAGAGAGCTCACATACCAGATTTTGTCAAATTTTGTGCACATAGACATTATACACGTATGTTGTCTCAAGTGCCAAAGTAGAGGTCAAAAGTAACATCTGAGCTCACAGAAGTGTTTGCTAGCATAAAAGAAGCTTAGTGACCAAGTTTCAACAAATTTGGGTCATATTTGGTCAAGATACAAGCAAAAATTCTTGATCTTGAAACTGTTTTGAGTGTTGTTTCAAGTGCAGTTCACCAAAATTGCTCTAACTTTTGATAGACAACTCCAAATTGAGTCAGGTATAGCCAGGAGAAAAGCTTGTGGGCAATAGGACACACCTAAATCCAAACTTAGAGGGTACCCAGAGTTTTGGTTTTAGAGATGAATCTTCCCAGGTTTTCTAAATCCAAAATTTTAGGGTACCCAGAACCAGTATCCAGAGGTCACAAGACCACCTAGACTTGACTTCTAAGAGACCTGACAAACGGCCAAAGGTGCTTATTGAGGACTATCTTGAGAGTATTGAGTGGGCCTAACATTAAGAAAGCTAAGATCATCAGGATGGAAAGCCAATCTATTAGTCCTTTTGTAGATATGACCATAGGTATGGCAAGCCAAGTTAGAAGTGTTGAAATGCCAATCTATCCACATTTTGACACAAGCCTAGCTACATTGCCACCATGGTTGTACCCAGATGCAACCATAGAACATGACTTTTATAGAGGTGGACATTTGGTCAATGAAGGACCACAAATATCTCCACCAAGCACGAGAATTCCTACGAGAATTTCAAAAAGGGAGCCACTTGGATTCCCTTCTAGAGCGATAACGAGAGATGAAATGATCACAGAGATGGCAGACATGCCTCCTCAAGTGAATCTTCCTAATGGACCATGGTTGTACGCGGACACAACCATAGACCATGACCTTTATAGAGCTAGAATTACGGCCACAACAGGATCATATGTACCACCACCACCCCCTATAACTTACTCATATCCAAATCAGAGCAGAACCTTGAGAATATATGATATTGAGAATGAGAGTGACACATATTCTGAGAGGAGTGATTCACCAAGAACCCAACCCACAATAAAGCTAGAGGTATCTAGTGAGCAAATGACACTTATAGAAGGATTAGCTCAGAGACTTGCTCCTCTAGTGAAATTTGACCTCTAAGAACCTCTATGGTGCGAAATTGAGAGAAAATGGACAAACCATACGGGAGAAGAGTGTTACCATGGCATGGAATATGCTAGGGAGAGGTATGTACAACCTATTGTAGTAGCACCTACTCCACCTAGATACGCTATGGAGAATGCACCAAGTCCAGTAGGAATTTCAAGGCCACCGCTTGTCTTAGAACAACAACCTCCACTGCCAGGTGCTAGAATGCCTATAGACATGAGATACATGCCGATGATGGAAGCATCTAACAAACAAGCACTAGTACCAGCTACAATGTATTATAACAACCAAAGTGAGTACTTTCCTTCGAAGCGACAAAAGATGAGAGAAACACATGGAATGGTGAGGCCAGTACAACCTCCACCTCTTGTGTTTGGACTAGAAGAAAGAAGGTACAAGATGGATGAAAGGACATTGCGGTTCATTGTGAATAGAGGCTTAGCTAGGTCAGAGCATGTTTATAGCCAAGAGGAATTGGAAGAAGAAGCTCCTCAACCAAAGGTAGATTGTCACGAAAGCCGTGGCAACCACTTCAAACAATGTCCTCAAACGGAGATCACCCAAGTGAATGCCTATTGTCTTGACTGTGGTGTCATTCACTTGATCCCCAACTGTCCAAAAAATCCAAACCGAGTCAGAAAGATCATGACAACTATCTCAGGAATCATTCAGCTACCTAGTAGCTCAAAAAATAAAAACGTCGTACCAGTTCAAGTAGTTACAAGAGTGCAAGATCAAAAGGAGGCTGAGAAGCAAGAGATAGAGTAAACAGAACTGATGCGAGTCCACAGAGGGGTGAACCAAAGATCGATGCACTGTTGGACGGGAAGCTACTCACACACCCATGAAGTGCATGCAAACACTACCTAGATCAACATAATGTCAATCGAGGACACAGATGACACGATAGGCACACGGAGGAAATCTCTTTCGCTTGTCAGACTGAGACCATCCTACACATACAACACTCTAGAAGGCCAACTAAACCACAATCAAGAACCTCATTGCTCTCAACTACACCACCTAGCCACATACACACATGCGGAAGGTAACTCACCTAATCATGCCAGATTCGTAGGAAACTTAAGGAACACCATCCCCTCACTAGGATACACCTGTCCCTAAGCTTCTACACCCAAAACCCTCACTCTAAACCCATCTGCGGAAAACGCGTAGGATGACAGAGCTGAAATTTGAAAGTGCCCAAAACTGAAATTTATGAGTACCTATGCGTAGCTTATGTCGCCACAATTCTATAGACTACTAGCACGCAGAAAACAGACATCGTTTGATACACTTACGACCACAAATAGCTCATAGATGCGTCAGCGTGTGCGCTTCGTCTCGCGTGGAATGCTTGGCGTCGTCGCGTAGCTCTCCTCGAGCCTACAGCAATGGTGCAGTCCAATGTGTTGAGCGAGCCGGGCGTAGCGGGAGGATGAAGTTCACGCTCACTCTCTTTCTCTCTCACACACAGTAGACGACAACGCTAAGTTTTGATTATGATAAAAAGTCCTTTTACAAAATGACCTAGGTAACTTATATACTAAGGCTACCTTAGGTTTAACCAAAAATGGGGTTGAAAGGGTCAAATAGATTTGTATTTACAATCTGGAAGTGCCATTGCACCCCGGCTTCCGAAACTAGAATAACTACTCATTACAAATGACGTTTATATCCATAATCCGCAGCATTTCATAACTCGCAAAAGATAAGACTTTGGTACGAAACTTGAGTTATGTTGTGTTGTTGACCCAGCGGTCAACATTGCCCCCTTCCGCGTTCATGTCGTCCCCGACATGACCTGATTGTCGATGGCGATGTGGTCTTTGTTGTCGTTTTGTTGTTGGAAAGAAAGTATAGACTATAGCCTTTGCAGTAGCTTGTCTTGTTCGTCCAATCCGATGTACATAGTCTTCACATGATTCAAGAAAATCATAATTGATGACGAACTTTATGTCTTTCACATCCACGCTCCGAGCTGCAGCATCTGTTTCTGTCATTATAGGTCTACTGCCATATCTAAATTCAAAAAGAACCCAATGTCATTTAACTTGACTCTTATCATCATGGATAGAGAAAGCTCCATCCATCACTTGCTCCAGCAAATCTGTCAATTCGGAGTATTTGTGATTCTCAAAAACAACTTCTACAATCTGTAGAATTGAGTGATTGTCTTTCTGATCTTGTGAGCCAATGACAACTTTGTAAGGAGTTATGTTGTGTAGTTGACCCAGCGGTCAACACTTTGCTGTTGTTATGGCTTCATCTGTTGCACTGCTTGTATCTTTGTCGAACCACAACAAGAACTATGATCCATTAGAGTGGACATCTATCATCATAACCATTCATCTTTTGAGATCCTCTGATTACTTTTATGTCTGCTCTTCTTCATTGGGGACTTCTTTGTTCCTGTGCAATCATGTTGTTAGTGTTGTCTGCAGCTTTGTCATTGTAGGCCATTCTTCGACTCGCCATTGAGGAGAAGTATGCTATGATCTGAAATTGGTAATTCATTTGTCAATTGATTTGAGTAGCATTTACTTATTGTTGATGTAGAAGGAATATGTACGAGAGGATGGTGATTGGTGTATTTAGATTAGGGTCTAAAACCTGGATGACCAAAGGGAAAAAACCCAGTGGGAAAAAAATTCCTTTGGTATATGCTCTTATTAGAGTTGAGCACTTGAACGTGAAGTACATGTTCATGAAAGGTGAGTGCTTGGGTGAAACACAGAAAGAGTGCCTGATGCATGTGCCAATTATGGGACACTCTATATGCATATGAGAAATTTATCAACAAAAGCATGCAATGTGAAAGAAGGAGATGATGGGTGTTTCGAGGAATAAATGTAGCACATGTGACATCAAAAGATGTCTCAATAGCTTCCACCTTTCCAAGAAGGGTTTTCGATGTAGAAGTTTCTCCACTCGTATCTCACTGTGCTCAGTACGTGAGTGTCTTTTGGACCTTCTCCTTCACTTCACCATACTTAAGTACTTAGACTTCGACTCTTTTTCTCACCTATACTAGCATGAGCGACACAACGTAAATACGCTCAACTCTTCCAGCTTGAGCAGTACCTAGAATAGCTAAGACGCTTAGACCATAGAGAATATTACTTGAAGCTTTGGGACTAACACCTCACTCATTTTGTGGTGTAGCTACTCGACTATGACTTGTATGACTTGTCGGTTGCATGTTGACACTGCTTTGTGACAAGGTCTTCGGCTGCTGTAGTGGCTGTTGAGACATACTTCGTGAAGTTTCATCCTTTTCCTGTACCTTCTTCTCTTTGTAGTGCTCATGCCTCTAGTCAGTCTTTTCTTCATGTGGATTATGGATTTTTTTTATTTTTTTCTTAATAATAAACAAAGAAAATCTTAAAACAACTCAACAAAAGAAAAATCATTCAAATAGAAATCTAAATGCTATGTACACTATACACATGTCCCTAGGGGCTCATATATGGATTTTGTCCCCATACTCCTCTGTAACACTATTATGAGGGCATATACTCTAAATTTCGTCAAAAAATTATCACAATAAAACGCAAGAATTCAATGCATCTCACAAAACATTGCCCTCTAATAGTCATAATATTAGGTCCGCATTCAGAATGCCTCCCCCCTTCCTATTTGGAGTCATCCTTTACGACAGGGTATCACAAAGGGTATGTGTTGTGCTTCGGCAATTAAAAGTTGTGCCTATGCAGGCCTTGTAATGTAGCCCTATTATGCATACACAGTCAATGCATGGAAAAAATTTATGTTGTGCAAGATGTGGGTATAAGCAATTTGCTTATTGGCATTTGTTGGCGAGGCTTCCTATTCTAAGCAATGTAATGGTCTTTGAAGCTCCTGTATCTTTGCTTGATTGAAGCGACTTGCTCTCTTCTAACTGTACTGTAATCGCAGGAAGAATTGTAAGAATTCAAGCGGCGATGCACTGACAGCAGTTTTGTTGTTCTTCTTTGGGACCCATTTCTTTGCGATTATTGGTTGTTTTGTTGCTGACTCTCGTTTGGGAACCCATACTTGCCCGTGCTTCGTTTGTGTTTGAAGAGACTTCTTTGGGATCCACCTTTTTGTTGTGTGAGTCGACAGTGGTCTTTGCTTCAGCCCTTGTACGCTTGGTTGGTGACGGGATTCAGGCTTTGAAAGTTGATACTGTGGTTGTTTTGGAATCCAAATGAATTCCTGATTTTTTTGTGCTTGAATCAACTTCTTTGGAGCCCAAACCTGAGTTTTGAAAGATTGCAACTTTGTGATATTCTTACCCGTTTGTGCACGCTTTCCTTGTTTTTGTTTTGGTGTTGGATCTTGTGATTTGTCATTAGAGATCTTTTTCTTCTTGATCCATATCTGTTTTTGGCCGATCTGGTTTTTTGGTATCCAGATTTGTTGAGATTTTTGTCTTTGACTTGTGTCCTGTTCTTTTGACCTGTCATGGTTGTTGTTGAAGGGGTTGGTGATAGTGATGTCCTGAGTTGATGATAGGGGATGTCGTAAGATTCATCACTATCGCTACTATCCTCAGCAAGGTTGACTTCTTGTACTTTCCCTTGATTTTTTGGCTGGTAGTGGAAAGTTATTGTCTGTTTGCTCGTGGTTGGTAGTTTCTTGGAGGACTTTTCTAGACCATTGATTAGAGCATTGTTAGCTCGTTGCTCTGGTCGTATTCCTTCTAGCTGAGTCTTTGCATCCTTATTAGGAGCCATGTATGAGGATGCTTGTGGTGGCTGTGTCTTCACCGAGGACTTTGGAATCCACTTTTGATGCACTTTATTCATGTAGCGATGACATTGATTCCCGGGTCGTTGATCTTCTTGAAGCTCAAAGTGTTCTACAGAGTCATAGAACTCGTCGTCTTCTTCATCTTTTGATTCTCCACATTTCTTTTTTTGCTCCTTATGTCGAGAGCTTGTTGATGTCTGGTTCTCTTCGTTTTCCTGGATTACACTCACTACAAAATAAGGAACGACATCATAGCCATTTTCATCACAAAACTTTGTTGTGGGAGCATCCTCCACGGCGCACACGTCCAAAGTAGCCAAGATGTGTTCCCATCCAAAAGGCTCTAACTCTTCTTCAGGAAATGGTTCTGGGATATAGTCCATATCCTCCATAACCCGCTCTAGGATACATTCCTCACATTTCAAGCTACCACATTGTGAAGCTCCACACATCCACAGTTCTTTAGGCTTACCTAACCAAGCTGGAAGTTATGATCCTGCTACTGTGGCGGAATCAAACTCCTCTATCGGTGTTCTCGTCACATCCCTATAGCTATGGTCCCTCAAGTTTATCTTTGTTATGGTTTCCATATGTCTCAGGTATATATGGTCATAACCCCAATCTTGGACCATTTTCAATTGTCGCATGAATGGTCTTCCCAGAATGATGTCATAGTTGTTATTCTTGCCAAAGTCAACAACAGCAAAAGTGTGTTCATATTCAATGCCACAAGAAGTAACAAGTACTTTTTCTAGCAGTCCTATGGGCTTTTCTTTGTGTCCGTTTGCAAGCTGCAGGGTCATTCGTGTGGATCTCAAGGCAGGTTTTCCCCACTTTTTCCAAACCTCTTTGGTTGCAATGGCCACACCAGCTCCATTGTCAAGGATTGCCATGGTTTTCCACCATTGAATTCCAAAGGAAGGGTGGTGTTTCCATCTTCTCCCTCGTAATACTCGCCTACCTTGTTTAATGGCACTGGCCTAGTATTTAGTTGAGGCATTTCAAGCTCTTTTATGCTTTCCTCGATTCGAGTCATTAGAGTTTTTACACCAAATTTCTCTAGACATTTACCCACATTAGCCCACATGTTTGGTCTTATTCTCAGAAACTCGGCTAACATTATTGTATAGGTGATTGGGGTAGATAGAATATCTACTAGCCCCTTTGAATCGATGGCCTTGTTGGGAGACAGTCTCTGTGATGGGACTGCAACCACATCTGACTTGGTCTCGTACTCTCCCATGTAGGACGGTAGTGTTCGTAGAGAATGGGGTTGACTATCCATAGATTGTACAGATCCTTTCTCGCCCCAATATGATTGCACGTCTAGATTCGTTTGAGATCTAGTCTCAAATTCCTCTATTGGTGGTAGAAACACTCCTCGTTCATCACCAGTCTTGTCTACAAGTCTTCTTAGGTCATCGGCTTCATTGGCCTCTCTGACTTGTTTCCACAATTCGTCAAGACCATCTATCTCTTTACAATCCTCAGGTATAGCTTGGTGAAATCCCTCGGAAGAGTTATCCGTGGTATTCAGTACTATCCTTGGTTCTAATGCTGGGTCTTTGAGGTTTGGTCTGTGATCATGACTAGAATCTGGCTCTTTTAGTTCCTGGTTTGGTGGGATTACTTGTGTAGGCATGACACGCATCACGTCCTCAGGTTTTGCAACTGGTGGTTCTAGTAAAGCTTGGGCTGTTTGAATCATTTTCTTGCACATTTCAAACCTTTGCTTTTCTAGTTCCACATAGGGATATGTCATCCACCTTTGTTCTTGGGTTTGATTGTTTTTGAGCCTCGCATCATAGGCTTTCAAGAGGGCATCTAATGTCTCATTAACCTTCTCTACCAACACAGATCCTCCTAAACTAGCACTTCTTGGTTTCTCATCCGTGGATGGTTCTTCTAGAGGTTTAACCATTTGTGTAAGAGAAGGTGCCTCCTTTTTCTCATGTTGTTTTATCTTCTCCTCAGCTTCAGTAAGCTTCTCAGCTAGGGATTTTTGCTCTCGTTCCCTGCGTTGTCGAGAAATTTGCGGTCTTGCCAGGAAAGCACCGGGCTTATGGCTGTGAGAGTTTGTGAGAGAACTCAACAAAAACTATATGAAGGAGTTAAACCATAGATGCCATGAAGACTAGGGTTTGGAAAGAAGTGCAATCAAAGAAGACTCACTCTTTCTCTCTTGCATTCACACACACACAGAAAGAACGCAAAAGAGAATGTCAAAACAATACGAAGATGAAAACATCAAGGCTATGGTCATATCGTATCATGGGTAATATGAAAGGGTTAATGGATGAGTTAATGGCATTCAATCTTGGCTGACCAAGTAGGCTACGAATTGTTCTTTGGAATTGTAGTTTTATGCTTACCATAATATATATATTTTGTCTAGTGATTGGGATTAATTGTGTGTACAAATCCTCTTGGTTCATAGCAAGATAACTACGCTTACATCAAAAGAAAAATTATAGTCTATGAGAGGTAGTATGATGGGATCCGGTGATAGAAGTATTTCATTGAGCCTTTCAGGGCCAAAGAGAAACACTATACGTTGTTAAAAGTGTATTTTACGGCTAATCCATACGTTAATTCTAATAGATTGTACAGAGTGAAAGCGATAGAAATGATCATCATGTGGGTTATTCATCTAGGATAGTATGTGAGAAATGTAGATATGAGAGAAGTGAAGAGATGAGAAGTTTCCCTCCCAAGCCCTATTCTTGCCCGTAGGCAATAAGGATACTGCGGGGAGAGATGTACCTGTAGCAAAGAGAACCTAGAGAGGATGAATTACTAAGAATGAGAGAGATAGGTTTGGTTAAGTATATGAGATTAGATACATATATATGTATATGTTGGATTAGAGATGAAAATGAAAACAACAAGAAATCAAGAAAACATCAATGTAGAACACATCTTACTTGAAACCCTTCGGCACCATTATTGATGGGAGAGAGAAGAAGAGTGGATAATTCCACTTTGATTGATACACCAAGTGCAAGACCTTCTTTGATTAGAGTTGATCTTCCAAGGTTAGCTTGTTGCAAGAATGGCTAGTCTCCCTCTAGGAAAAAGTGTAGGCTTGGGCTTATGTTAATGGCTAAGTACAATTAGGCATTACTACTCACTCCCTCAAGACTTCCTCTCATCAATGGCTTGAATGCTTGAGTTCTTTCCAAGGAAGAAGAGGTCCCCTTTTATAGGTGAAGGGAACCCACAAGGGTTTACACAAGAAGAGAGGAGCCAGTGTGAATAGGAATTGGAAAAGTTGGAAATGAGCTGTCCCTGCATGATGTGGGCAGACTGGGGTCCAGTATTTTGATCATATCTCCTCAACCGTGGCTCCAAATAAAAAAGTAAAAATATGGGCAGAAACTTCAGCTCATTAGCTACGATTTTCATTTTAAAATCGTTTTCCAATTCCGATTGGAACCTTGTGTAAAAAATTCATCAAAATAGGGTCCATTTATGGCAGCAAAAGTCTTCATGTGGTCTCCTTAGCCTAAACTTTCATTTAATTCCAAAGGACACCTCATGCCATATGAAAGCATGACATTGCTCCTTGACAAAGTTTTGTAATCATGCTTACAATAATGCATTGAAATAAGTGTATCTTTGAAATCATGCCACCTAGTGTCCCACTAGGATTTGATTCTCTCCTAGTAGCTATTTAAAAAGAAATATAAGAAAAGTATAAAAAATACATAGAATATATATATATTGGAGTTTACCCTAGATATAGGATCTAGCTAGGGTGTGAGATGATCATGAAATATTAGAAATAAAGAATCAATGCTTTTTGCCCCAAGTTAAAGAGGCGGAGCTATTGATGCTTTTCCCATAGTATTTTCTGATGGTAAAGTAAGGATATGTTACCCTTGAGAAAAATAATAGGATGAGATAGAAGGCTTATTATTATACTTAAATATGCATATTTACACTATAGGAAATATAATTATGTATCTAAAAAAATACAAGATAGATCTTGTAGCATGCATTCCCACTATGTACGTGTCACAGCACGACAGCGTGCTTTCATCCTAGTCTTTCTAGCTTTCCAACTATTTCGTTTGCTCTTGGTTTTTTGACTAGGTGCGTCTGTCTTTGGTCCATCATCTGTCTTTGGACTCATGTCACTTTTCGTGTTCTTTGTCTCTGGATTCTCATCAGCTTTCTTTTGAGCTTGTGCTCTCGTAACCACTTGAACTTGTACGACATTTTCATTTTCTGAGCTACTAGGTAGCTGAACAATCCCTGATACATTTGTCGTGATTTTCCTGATTTGGTTTGGTTTTTTCGGGCAATCGGGGATCATGTGAGTGATGCCACACTCAAGACAATAAGCATTTACTTCATTGATCTCCGTATGAGGACATTGTTTGACCAAGTGGTTGTCACGACTTTTGTGACAATCTGTCTCTAGTTAAGGAGATTCTTTTAGCATTTCCTCTTGGCTATAAGCAAGCTTTGACCTAGACAAGCCGCTATTTGCAATGAATCGCAATGTCCTTTCGTCCATTTCATACCTTCTTTCTTTCGACTGAAACCCAAGAGGTGGAGGTTGTACCGGCCTCACCACTCCATGTGTTTCTCTCACCTTTTGTTGCTCCGAAGGGTAGTACCTACTTTGGTTGCTATACCACATTGTAGCTGGTACTGGCGTTGGTTTATTTGATGCTTCCATCATTGACATGTATCTCATGTCTACCTGCATTCTAGCACCTGGAAGCGGAGGTTGTTGTCCTAAGACAAGCTGTGGCCTTAAAACTCCTACTGGTCTTGGCGCATTCCCCGTAATGTATCTAGGTGGAGTAGGTGCTTCTAGAACAGGTTGTACATCCCTCTCCCTAGCATTTTCCATGCTATAATAGCACTCTTCCCCTGTATGGTTCGTCCGTTTTCTCTCAATTTCACACCACTTCGGCTCTCCCGAATCAGACCTTACAAGAGGAATCAACCCCTTGACCAAGTCGTCGATAAGCTTTTCTTGATCAATAGGTGCCGTTGGCTTGGCAATGGACTCACTTATCTGTGAAACACTGTGTTGAGAGGATGTGTCATCTCCTTGACTCCTTAAGTCCGTTTCTTTGTATGCCTCACAGTTATCCACTAGATAAAGAGCTTCTTTGATCAACTCGTTTAGAGTCATCCTCCTTATCATATGCAGATCCTTCTGAAGGCCCTCATCTCTCATTCCCTGGATAAAGATCATCATCAGTCGTGCTTGCATAGGTAATTCCGCTCTCGGACAGAGCTTAACATATCTCTTGAGCCGTAATGATGCTTTGCGTACTGATTCATCCTCTTTCTGTTTGAATCTATGGATTTGCGAGACCGTGTTGTGAGAAATGCCTTTTGGCGAGAATTCTTCAATAAACTCCTCAAACAGCTCATCTAGGGTCTCAAAATCCCATTTTTCCACCGAGTCGAACCATGTAGCTGCATCATCTTCTAGAGTCAATCCAAATCCCGCAAACTGTGTTGCAAAATCTAAAACTTCCTCTGCTCTAATCACTCTTCTAAAAGCCGCTACGTGATCTCTCGGATCTTTATCTCCGGAGTATTTTCTGTTTACCCATTTCTGGACTTGGAATGATCTAACTCGTCGATTGTCTACAAGTCTAACCACAGACTCTCCCAATTCTTCTCTCATTATCGCTCTTGAAGGGAATCCTGGTGGCTCTCTTCTTGGAACTCCTATAGGAATTCTCGTGTTTGGTGGAGGAAGTTGTGGTCCTTCATTGACCAAATGTCCACCTCTTTCTATTACAGTCTGTGGATTTGTGCTTTCTACAACTCTGTATTCTCGTCCATACTTGTGGACAACTATAGATCTCCATTGACAGTCGACTCCGTATGTGTAGACATATAAGAGCTTGTAATCCGTTATCTCTTCTAGGTATGGATCTGAGCACCTATAAAGATTGACCTCATTGTCGTCAATGTATCTATATAGTCCTTCACTCTCATGACCAATCATCCAAACTCTCTCAACAAGATGGGTCTTTATCAATTGCAAGTTTGGAAGATCCATTGTGGGAGGATATTCCTCTATCGTCGAGATCTCCAAGCTTGTGTAAGCTGCGTTTGAATCTAGGGTAGACATGATTTCTGGGCTTAAGAGCTTTTGCTTGGTTCAAGTAGACTTAGTCCACTGTGTTCAAGTGCTTTGGTTAGGGAAAAGTCAAAACTATGTCCAAAACCGCAACCGTTTCGTCACAATTCTCGTAAATTGTCGCTTTTAGACACCCCTAACTTGCATATGAATTTTGAGGCCTCAAATGATGTTTTTTTCAAAGTTGAACTAAATGGTTGCCGTGGGCATACATTCAGTTCAAGTTTTGCTCTAAGATCTGTAGAGCCGCTCTCAGGCTACGTTTTGATATAAAAACTTTTCCAATCCGATACCGTTTGTGAAAGTTATGGCCAAAACAGTGAAATGCAGTTTAGAATGGTCAAAATGAGTCCAAATTCAATTTTAAAAGAAGGTTTGGGATCTCTGTGATACTGTGAACACTCTTGTATGGTCAAAAGTACAGTTGGACCCTAAAACTGGCCTAGAGACATCCTACGTGTAGGATTTTTTTTTGCTCAGAATTTCCCCAAATTTGAACCACAGACTCTCCTTAAGGTGTTGATCACTGTGGTGTGCTCATAGGTTGGTTTGGAGTCCTAAATCAAGCTAGAGACATCCTACGCGTAGGATGTCTTTTTGCTCTGTTTCAGCTCAAACTTGCACTATAGCTTCCCCTTGATGTGCTAATCTCAGAGCTATTTTTACTTTTTGATTCTGACACCTATAGGTTGGTCAAATGATCAAGAATCTGTTCCAAAATCCTGATGTCTGTTCTGATGAACTCACTAGTCAAATCAACTCCAAATTGGACCAAATTTGACTAGGAGGCTTGCCTAAGGCTATATAACACCCTGCTATGTCCACAATTTGAATTTGGCCTCTAAATCATGCATTAGACATCCTACGCGTAGGATGTCTAACTGCTCAGAATTGCCCCAAATTTGAACCACAGACTCTCCTTAAGGTGCTGATCAATGTGGTATGCTCAGAAATGTGTTTAGAGTCTTAAATCACACAGAAGACATCCTACGCGTAGGATGTCTTTTTGGCCTGTTTGACCCCAGATTTGTCCCACAGCTTCCCCTTGATGTCAGTAACCCAGTGCTATGCTTAGATTTTAATTTGGATGTCAAAAGACCCCAAAACTAGCTATCCTTGCCTTTTTCAGTCAAAAGTGTTAAAGTCCGCTTTGAACCCAATTTTCTCACCCAAATGAGCTGAAAACTCTCACATGCACTCAATACAACATTTAGAACATGCCTATAAAGTCATCCTATGGTTTGGTCTCAAAATTCGGCCTTGGGCACAATTTGGGTAGGGTGTCTGGCAATTCTCGTCTTTTGGCTTTGATCTGTCAAAATTTGGTCAAATTTCCACTTTCCAGGTGAAAATAGGGTAAAACCTACCTTCTAAACACACTGGTAATCTCAGATTTTCAAAAAAGTGCCCAGATCACCCTGTAGACATCCTACGCGTAGGATGTCTACTGCTGATTTTTTCAAACTGAAGTGTCCCTGATGCTTCCTTATGCTCTCAGCAAGTGCAAGTATGCTTCACAATTGCAAAAATCACTCAATTTAAGTCTTTTCTGAAATTTTGCGTTTTCTAACTCCGCCTTTTGGCTTTTGGTCAACAAAAATAGGGAAAAACACCCAAGTCAATATGTTACTAGGGTAAAACCTACCCTCTGAACCCACTGGTGCAGTCAGAATTTTCAAATTTGGTCTCCAGAACCCCCTTGAGACATCCTACGCGTAGGATGTCTATGTTTACAGAATTGCAGGTTTTCTTCACAGAACCCTTGCAAATGCTGTTTTATATGCACATCATCAGTCAATCATACAAAAATATCCACAAAAGCTTGTTTAATGCAATTTTACCCTCAAAAGCACACTTTTTCGTGATTTCAAATGCAATCAAGCATTTTAGCAAATAATTCAGTGATGAATAGATCTAGATCAGAATCGGATCACCTACCTAAAGCTACTCCTACAAGTCATATGGGGTTTTGCATCTATGAGTAAAAAAACGCTTCACTGCCACACACGGATTAGTAAACGCTTTTATCACCTCACAAATCACTCGACCACCAACAACTACTCTAATCCACAGATCCTAACTAAGCCTATCTAGTCGCAGACCCTCGGCAAGACACACACGTCCTGGCTATCCACTTGATCGCAGAATATCCTCTTCCGGATCCACTTACGAAAAACGCTTTCTTTAGCCGAAGCTAAATCAAGCAACCATCACACGAGTGTTAGTAGGAAACCTACTTAGGTCCTTGTGTCCCCGGCAGCGGCGCCAATGTTGGACGGGAAGCTAATCACACACCCATGAAGTGCATGCAAACACTACCTAGATCAACATAATGTCAATCGAGGACACAGATGACACGATAGGCACACGGAGGAAATCTCTTTAGCTTGTCAGGCTGAGACCATCCTACACATACAACACTCTAGAAGGCCAACTAAACCACAATCAAGAACCTCACTGCTCTCAACTACACCACCTAGCCACATACACACATGCGGAAGGTAACTCACCTAATCATGCCAGATTCGTAGGAAACTTAACGAACACCATCCCCTCACTAGGATACACCTGTCCCTAAGCTTCTACACTCTAAACCCATCTGCGGAAAACGCGTAGGATGACAGAGCTAAAATTTGAAAGTGCCCGAAACTAAAATTTATGAGTACCTATGTGTAGCTTATGTCGCCATGATTCTATAGACTACTAGCACGCAGAAAACAGACATCGTTTGATACACTTACGGCCACAAATACCTCGTAGATGCGTCGGCGTGTGCGCTTCGTCTCGCGTGGAATGCTTGGCGTCGACGCGTAGCTCTCCTCGAGCCTACAGCAATGGGGCAGTCCTATGTGTTGAGCAAGCTGGGCGTAGCGGGAGGATGAAGCTCACGCTCACTCTCTTTCTCTCTCACACACAGTAGACGACAGCGCTAAGTTTTAATTATGATAAAAAGTCCTTTTACAAAATGACCTAGTGAGGGCGAGCTTTTTGAAATGGGGCCTCTAAACCCAAACCAATGGGCCTACCCTCACAAAATGTTCGTAAAGAGGTACGCACACTACTTGGGGCACCACCTTCTTTTGGGAGTGGAGAAGGAAACCAATCAAAATAACACTTGCACTCACCCACTCAAGCAACACACTTTGAAAACCCCCTTACTCTATATACACTTTGGACACTTGAACACCATCAACGATTATGCAACCCAATGCCGTGCATCAAAATGAAATATGCAATTTGTGGAATAGCATTCACCTTCTCCCCATAAGAATACCCATAATACATCCAAACTCTTCCTCTCTCAAGCACTCATCAAAAAAATCATGCGCACAAGACTTGCCTCTCAAACACACAAGAGAATCACTTACATCAAACTAACACACTTTGCATAAAGAGCTCATCTCCATCTATGCAATGCCGTGACACAAATAAAATCACCATGAGAGGTAGCCACATGCATATGTAATGAAGTAAAAGAGAGTTGGAGTGAGAAATTTCTTTAGACCAATTGAATAAGTGTGGAGAAACAAACCAATGGTAAATTGAAAATAGAACACTTACTTGATTTCTCGCACACCTTTTAAGGGGAGGACAGACGCTGGCTAACCATCACGAATTGCGACACTTGAAAGTTTTGAAGATGATTTCATGATCATTAACATAACCATGAGAGAGATCATGATGTATTTACAAGTTATTGAGGTGCTACAAATGATTTATTGGGTTGATGGAGTAAGAGATGGTAGAATGGAAAGAGTGGAGAATAGAGTTGTACTTCCTCCAAAGAGGAGGGTTAGGAGGGAGGATGTGAAAGAGGGAGAGTTGGGGTTTTCTCTACTATTGATCAAGAAACAACATGAAGTTGAAAATATAGGTGTGTGTCCTTGAGTCTCTCCAAGGGGGGCTATTTATAGTTGTGTAGGAGTGGGATTATGCTACACTTAATTAGAGTAAGTGATTAGACCTAATTAAGTGTCCTTTGACCACTCATTGAATTTTGGACATAAAAGGGACTATTTATTCACCAAAAATATCATTTTAGACCGTGAAGGCTCCATAGGGGTGCATAATGTAGGTGGGCCCCACCATGAGGCCCTACGGGTGGCTCCTGCGGGGTATCTCAACTTGTCTGTCTTGGCATTTAGAAAGCATTTTTAGGTTGGTCCCATCACATGCAAGTGACCTTGAACACTCATTGCTCTTCTAGAAGATGAGTAGGGGAAAAATAAGATCTCACCCTCTTGATTTACTTGATTTACAGTTCCCTTTTGCTGCAAATCTGACAGATTTACACTATTTTGACCATAACTTTTTACCTGTAGCTCGGAATGACATGCTTCAAAAGGCAAAATTGACCTTCTCAACATGTTTGATATGAATTTGGACTATTCTTCACGCCCATGCACCAAGGAATTCGGTTTGGAAGGTCCACACTAGGCTAGGGAACCTTTTGCTTCCAAGTCTTCTTGTATGGGCCCTTTGCTTGTATGCATCCAAGGGGAATCATGCTTTTTCAAAAGGCTATGATGCTTAAACAAATAGAGGAGGGCCCAATATTATTTGCTTGTGAAAAGAATATACAATTGGAGTCTTTTTGAAAGGAGAGAAACTATATGTATATTCTTAAGAGATATTGGGCCACCTATGTAGGGGGCATAGAAGACTAGTAGAGAGGGACCATAATCTTTGGTAAAGACAAGTGGAGAGTTGATTTCCATGGGAATTTATCTATATGGGGTGGAAAATGGATATATTATTTTTCTACTACTAATTCACAAGAGGTAAAAAAGTTTGGGGGTATATAGTTGGTTATTGTATGCTTATTCTATTTACAAAGCAAAAAAGAAAAGGGTGGTAATATAAATATATGACTAAGGTGACATTTTTGGGAAGAGTATAATGTATGTGTCGCCACAAAGGTTAAACAAAGAGGGGGAATTTATTCTAGATAACTTAATAGCGTAGAAAAATATATACACATATGAGGAAGAGGACGTTGAGTAAGCTGACAAATGTTGCAAAAAGATGGTTACCATTTTATGCCACTCATATTAGCCCTCCCCCAAGCCTAGAGATATTCATATCTTTAGGAGGACGGTGTTGATTCTTTTTCTTCTTTTTTTTCTCTTTTTTTTTTGTCATTTTTCCTTTTCCACTTTTTTGTTTTCAATAGGAGGAGTGTCATGCACTCTTTTACTCCATTAGACCTGCTTTTCATTACCTCAATCCCATAAATCGGAGATGGGAGGGTTGCCTTGGGTATGTTCAGATTCCAAGGGTGGTTCTTCTTTGCACATCAAAGCTTTAAAAATAGGTGGAGCATTTGCCAAGCCGAAGGGAGCCATGTCAATTTGGAGCTTAGACGATGTAGGCAGATGACTGCCTATCAACGGATTGATACGTTGAAAGTAGGGCTTTAATCTCCATCCATTGACTCTGGTCTTGTGGAGTTTTCCTGATAAATCTGCTAATCTGTAACTACCATTCCCAAACTTTGTTTTTATCATGAAAGGTCCCTCCCATCTTTGCAAAAACTTTTTGTCAAGTCGAGTATCAAGTCGGTTATCATAGCAAAGAACCAACATACCTTCCTTCAATCCTTTCCCCTTGAGCTTCTTGTTGATTTTATCCCTTTGGCTTGTCGCTTTGCTGATGTAGTGATCAATGGAATCTTCTCTATCTAGCTCAAGTCGTTGGAGATCTAAGATCCTTTCATGTAGAACCTCTTTTGGTTTTTTTGCCACTCTTGCAAGAACGCGCAAGCTTGAGAGCTCTACATCAATGGGGAGAAGTGCTTCCTGTCCATAAACTAGATGAAAAGGGGTGAATTGGGTAGATACCTTGAAAGATGTCCTATACGCCCAAAGAGCAGCCGTCAAATGGCAATCCCAATCATTAGGCCGGTCCACAACCTGCTTAGAAATGATCTTACATATCATTCCATTCACTTTTTCCACCAATCCATTGCATTGAGGATAGTAGGGTGTGGAATGCAGGTGTTTCACTTTTAACCTCCTCAAGAGATCATTCAGAAGGTCAGCCCTAAAACCCGGGCCTCGATCTGATAAGATTTCTAGAGGTGTTCCAAACCTACTACAGATATGATCAAAAATAAACTTTGATACCTCTTCAGCTGTGATTCGGGTTGTGCTTGTTGCTTCCGCCCATCGTGTCATGTAGTCAACACCCATGATGATGAAAACCTTCCCTATAGAAGTACGAGGTAGGGGACCTATTGCATCCACACCCCACTTTTCAAAAGGGCCATAAGATATTATTGGGACTCGAGGCTCATATGTTAGTCGTCTATCCCCAGCAATTTGGCATGGCTTACATGCCTTACACCAATATTGGACATCACGATGTAAGCTCGGCCAAATAAACCCTGCTTGTAAAATCTTCCTACTTGTAATATCTTGAGAAAAGTGACCACCACAGACATCATCATGACATGAAAGAAGAATTTTCTCTATCTCTTGCACACCTTGTACTCTCCTCAAGACCAAATCTTTCCCTTTGTGATATAAATCATCCCCGATCAACTGGTAAGGTGTGGCCTTCTTAACTAGTCTATGTCTTTGCACCTTGTCTAAGTGTTTGGGACACTCACCTGCTTGTAGAAAGAAGATAATGTCTTTTAGCTCCTCTTGACCTTGATATTTGGGTTCATATAGTTTCACACCTCCTACCGCCATTTGAAGCTTTTCATTTGCCATTAAGTCTGCTTCCTTGTTATGAGTTCTCACAATGTGTTGTACTTGTGTTGCTTTAAAACCCTTCATCAAAGCTCTTACACTACTAAGCCACTCAAACAATGTACGATTCTTGCACCTCCAAGTCCCTTGGATTTGCCTGACCACTAGCAAAGAATCACCTTTTATAATAAGTCTTTGTATGCCTAATTCTTTGCATTCTTCTAACCCAAGGGTTAGAGAAGCATACTCAGCCTCATTGTTAGAGTGAACACTGGGTAGAGTGATACCTTCTCTAACCATTACCTCCTTTTGTGGGTTCAAAATGATGATTCCCCCTGCTGCTTTGTCTTGTTGGCATTGATAAGCTCCGTCAAAGCATAAAGTATGGGCATTATCAATCTCCTTTACTTTGAACTGTTTTGAGCCTTCCTCTCTTTGTAGTCGTGATCCTTCCCTTTCTCTCACTTTGTAGGTGAGAATGTCTGCAAGTCCTACTCTTGTGCTATCTTCTACAAGGAAAGTGTATTCAAATTCTTGGAGTTCAAGCACCCACTTTGCTATTCTAGATGAGAGGCTCATGTGTTGTACTACATATGGTAGATTGTGCTCTAAGGTGAGAAAAACAAATGGCACAGGGAGAAGATACGATCGAAACTTCCTTACCGCAAACAAGATTGCAAAGAACACTTTCTCCATTTCAGTGTATCCCTTCTCAGCCGGAGTCATCACCTTGCTTGCAAAATAGATCGGCCTCATGTATGATGTTTTAGGATCTTTTTGCATCAAAACAACACCAATTGCTTCGAAACCTACACTTGGAGTGACATAGTAGGTCTCCTTTGGATCTGGTGGCATTAGGATTGGGAGAGAGCTAAGAATGCCCTTCACTTCCTCAAAACATTTTGCATGTTCCCTCCCCCATTCAAATGTAGATTGGCTTGCCAACCTATGCAAAGGGGCGATGGCTTCTGCTAGGAGATGGATGAAGCGAGACATGTACCTCACTTTGTGGTTGAAGGTCATTAGCTCCTTAGTTGTTGTTGGTGGAGATAATGACAAAAGGGCCTCTACTTTAGAGGGATCCACTTGAATTCCTTGTGAAGAAACCACATGGCCTAGCAAAACCACCTGAGATTCACCGATATGACACTTCTCTGGGTTGAGTTGTCCCCCAAATTGATGGAGCCTCTTAAGCCCCTCTTCAACCTTTTGGCAATGAAGTGATCTACAACTATAAATACAGAAATCATCCATAAATACTCTTATAGATTTTCCAAAGAATGGCTGAAATACAAATATTGTGAATCTCATGAAGGTGCTAGGAGCATTGGTGAGCCCAAAAGGCATTACTCTGAATGAAAAACATCCACAAGGTGTGATGAAGGTGGTTTTTGGTTGGTCCTCTTCTGCTATTCTAATTTGAAAATATCATGAATACCCATCACACACAGTGTAGCATTCGTGACCTGCTACTTCATTCAAAATTTCATCTTGGAAAGGGAGAGGGAAGTGGTCCCTCTTTGTCACAGCGTTGAGGGGTTTGTAATCCACGCAGACCCTCCACTTACCATTCTTCTTGGGAGTGACTACAATAGGTGATACCCATTCGGAGTTGGATACTGGATAGATGAAGCCAGCCTTCAAGAGTCGATTCACTTCTTGTAGGAGAGCCTTTTGTTGCACAGATCCTAGTCGCCTTAACTTTTGAGCCACGGGTTTGGTCCCTAGTTTCAATTCAATTCGATGCTCTATTACATCTACACCTCTTATTTGTGAGTAGTCAGTGATAAACAAATTGGAATACCTCCTTAACATATTGATGTAGGACCTCTTCTCCTCACAAGTAAGATCTTTTGCAAGCATCTTCTCAAATCCTTCTTCAAGGTGGTGGCATCTTTCATCCCCTCGTGTGTGATTGTCTGTTGGCTTTTCTTCTACTGGAACATCTTGAGTGTTGGCGTTGAATACAATTCCCATTACCTCCAAAGAAGACTCCTCTTCACTCGTTGATGCACTGGTTGATGCTTCCTCATCACTTGAGTAAGGACTCTCCTCCTCGCTCTCTTCATCTACCGTGGTTTCATAGTTGATATCTAGTTGCTTTCCTTCTCGCCAATCATACACCACCGGTTGACCCTTCTTAAGAATCAAACGACCACTTCCCCATTTTTTATCTGCATTCACAGCAATGAGCCAAGGCCTCCCTAGGATGATGGGATAGCCCTCCCCCTTAGCTGGCAGGACATACATATCCACTCGTGCATCTATGTTACATACAGAGACTTTTACATTTTCAATGATCCCCAAACACTTCACACTTGAGTTGTTGGCTAGCCTAGCTTGACAATTAGAGGACTTTGTAATTTCAAGCCCTAACTTGTTCATTGATTTTTCCGTGATCACACACATTTGAGCTCCACCATCAACATATACATTAGACACCTTTTTACCCCTTATGTAAGCATCCACAATGGGTTCCACATCTTTTTGTAGCTTTGAGGCCACAACCTTAATGGAAAGATTTGCTTTCTTTTTTGGAATTCTTGTACTTACCAACTTTGACCATTGCCTTCTTACTTTGGCTGATAGGTGTAGAAGTTGAGGCCATGAAATGTTTGGCTTTTGGGTTTGTAAATCCTCCAGGATGTTGTAGGGCTCTAGCTCCTTTCCCAATGGGAAGTCGTTGATACCAATTTCCCTTCGCCTTGATCTTTTCTTCCTGCTACTTTCAGCTTCTTCCATCTTTGACTTCTTCTTCTTGTCCCTTCTGGCTGAATTTGTTCCTTCACTTCTCATGTCTTCATCCTTATCATGTGCTCTTGTGCGTTTTTCTGCCGGCATAACATCAAAGTTTAGAGTATGCTCATCTATTACCTCTTCTAGCTTGATGATGTTGACTCCTCTTTCTTCCTCCTCATGTGGGACGGGAGGTATATTTGCTGGTGGTGGTGGTCGACGAAGGATTTGTGGGCCTTGAGCTTGTTCTTGCTTCACAGTGAGAGGAGGCGGTCTGGGGGGATATATGTCTCCCGGAAGTCGCCTTGGATGTGGACAATTGTACATGCCATGGCCCATTTCATTGCAATTCCAACATCGCAACTCTTGAGCTTGTCTTCGTTGATTGCGATTCCCTTCTCTTGGTTGTCGTTGTTGAGGTAGGCCTTGTACTAGATTCAGAGTGAGGTTCTCAAGCTGTTGAGTTAGCCTTTGTAAAACCTCTTGTTGAGAGTTATCTCCTATTTGTGAAGATTGTGCAAGAGGGGCCCTAATTGGTGCTTCCATGGTTTGTGAAGACTCCCTCTCACTCACTTCATTCAAACCCCTTGCTCTATGTGCTTGGAAGTGTAGTTTTCTAAACTTGATGATGGCTACCTCACGTGCTTCTTCTAAGGTGGATGGGAATTTTAGCTCTACTTTAGCCTTTAAAAGTGGATACAAGCCAACCATGAATCTCTCTTTTTTTAGAAAGTTAGGTGCACCACCATGATTTTCTAATGTAGCCTCCCACCTACCCCATAGATTGACAAAGGTTGCTTCATAAGAGGGATAGTCTTCAAGTGATACCTGCTTATGTCCAATAAGACATTTCCATAGTCCTTCAAAAGTATCACCTTGCCCGAACTTGGAGAGGAAGCTTGCTCGCAGTCTCTCCCAATTGGAATTGATTTGGGGTTGCAAGATCTCATACCATGCTTTAGCTTCTGCTTTTAGAACCAACAGGAAGGCTCGTAGCTTTACTTCCTCTTCATCTCTCCCGGATATGAGATGTGCCATCTCCAAGTTGTCAAGAAACTCTTGCGCATCTTCCCCACTTCTTGCATAGAGCGTGGGAAAAGAACTTGACATTTTGTTTAGACTTTTTGAAATCTCTTTTTTTTAAAGATACTTTTCTCTTACGGGCCGCACAAGATTATTGACACTATAAATCTGATTACATTAAAATGAAGATGTACACATCCATTGTTAATTCGTACTTTATCATAGGTAGAATAAATGGATTAATTGAAGCATTGATTTCATTGAGGCGAGTGGATCCAAATATCCTCCTTATGATAGATTGAAACCTAAACTTAGTTGCAATGATTATATGAATGGATTGCCGAGCAATAGGCCTAAAAGGTTCATTGTTTTGATCGTGATTCATGTGCTACTCCTCGTTGTTGATTTGAAGACCTCGTTCCTTCATATGGCCCTTGAGCACCCCTTCACTACTCCTTGTTCCTACCTTTAAAACAAAATGAAAACGTGAACATCAAAAGAAGTTTCATAATTGATGATTGGAAGTATAATTGGATTGGGTGATGCCAGTATTTCTCTAAGTCTTTCTGCACCAAACATAAAAACAATGCGTTGCTGGAAAAAGACTTTTCTATCTATGTGAACATTTACTCTAATGTGTTGTGCACAATGAAATGGATAGATAGGAACTCCATTGTTCATCACTAAAAAATTTGAAGGTAACTTGGAAATATGTTCCTCAGTGAGGGCACCACTTTATGAGGGCGAGCTTTTTGAAATGGGGCCTCTAAACCCAAACCAATGGGCCTACCCTCACAAAATGTTCGTAAAGAGGTACGCACACTACTTGGGGCACCACCTTCTTTTGGGAGTGGAGAAGGAAACCAATCAAAATAACACTTGCACTCACCCACTCAAGCAACACACTTTGAAAACCCCCTTACTCTATATACACTTTGGACACTTGAACACCATCAACCATTATGCAACCCAATGCCGTGCATCAAAATGAAATATGCAATTTGTGGAATAGCATTCACCTTCTCCCCATAAGAATACCCATAATACATCCAAACTCTTCCTCTCTCAAGCACTCATCAAAAAAATCATGCGCACAAGACTTGCCTCTCAAACACACAAGAGAATCACTTACATCAAACTAACACACTTTGCATAAAGAGCTCATCTCCATCTATGCAATGCCGTGACACAAATAAAATCACCATGAGAGGTAGCCACATGCATATGTAATGAAGCAAAAGAGAGTTGGAGTGAGAAATTTCTTTAGACCAATTGAATAAGTGTGGAGAAACAAACCAATGGTAAATTGAGAATAGAACACTTACTTGATTTCTCGCACACCTTTTAAGGGGAGGACAGACGCTGGCTAACCATCACGAATTGCGACACTTGAAAGTTTTGAAGATGATTTCATGATCATTAACATAACCATGAGAGATATCATGATGTATTTACAAGTTATTGAGGTGCTACAAATGATTTATTGGGTTGATGGAGTAAGAGATGGTAGAATGGAAAGAGTGGAGAATAGAGTTGCACTTCCTCCAAAGAGGAGGGTCAGGAGGGAGGATGTGAAAGAGGGAGAGTTGGGGTTTTCTCTACTATTGATCAAGAAACAACATGAAGTTGAAAATATAGGTGTGTGTCCTTGAGTCTCTCCAAGGGGGGCTATTTATAGTTGTGTAGGAGTGGGATTATGCTACACTTAATTAGAGTAAGTGATTAGACCTAATTAAGTGTCCTTTGACCACTCATTAAATTTTGGACATAAAAGGGACTATTTATTCACCAAAAATATCATTTTAGACCGTGAAGGCTCCATAGGGGTGCATAATGTAGGTGGGCCCCACCATGAGGCCCTACGGGTGGCTCCTGCGGGGTATCTCAACTTGTCTGTCTTGGCATTTAGAAAGCATTTTTAGGTTGGTCCCATCACATGCAAGTGACCTTGAGCACTCATTGCTCTTCTAGAAGATGAGTAGGGGAAAAATAAGATCTCACCCTCTTGATTTACTTGATTTACAGTTCCCTTTTGCTGCAAATCTGACAGATTTACACTATTTTGACCATAACTTTTTACCTGTAGCTCGGAATGACATGCTTCAAAAGGCAAAATTGACCTTCTCAACATGTTTGATATGAATTTGGACTATTCTTCACGCCCATGCACCAAGGAATTCGGTTTGGAAGGTCCACACTAGGCTAGGGAACCTTTTGCTTCCAAGTCTTCTTGTATGGGCCCTTTGCTTGTATGCATCCAAGGGGAATCATGCTTTTTCAAAAGGCTATGATGCTTAAACAAATAGAGGAGGGCCCAATATTATTTTCTTGTGAAAAGAATATACAATTGGAGTCTTTTTGAAAGGAGAGAAACTATATGTATATTCTTAAGAGATATTGGGCCACCTATGTAGGGGGCATAGAAGACTTGTAGAGAGGGACCATAATCTTTGGTAAAGACAAGTGGAGAGTTGATTTCCATGGGAATTTATCTATATGGGGTGGAAGATGGATATATTATTTTTCTACTACTAATTTACAAGAGGTAAGAAAGTTTGGGGGTATATAGTTGGTTATTGTATGCTTATTCTATTTACAAAGCAAAAAAGAAAAGGGTGGTAATATAATTATATGACTAAGGTGACATTTTTGGGAAGAGTATAATGTATGTGTCGCCACAAAGGTTAAACGAAGAGGGGGAATTTACTCTAGATAACTTAATAGCGTAGAAAAATATATACACATATGAGGAAGAGGACGTTGAGTAGGCTGACAAATGTTGCAAAAAGATGGTTACCATTTTATGCCACTCACTAGGTACCTTATAAACTAAGGATACCTTAGGTTTAACCAAAAATGGGGTTGAAAGGGTCAAATAGATTTGTATTTACAATCTGGAAGTGCCATTGCACCCCGGCTTTCGAAACTAGAATAACTACTCATTACAAATGACGTTTATATCCATAATCCGCAGCATTTCATAACTCGCAAAAGATAAGACTTTGGTACGAAACTTGAGTTATGTTGTGTTGTTGACCCAGTGGTCAACATGCACATAGTCAAAAAAACAAGAGCAAAGGGAACAGCTAGAAAGCTAGAAAGGCTAGGATGAAAGCACATAGGGAACGAGAGAAGAAATCCCTGGTTGAGAAGCTTATCCAAGCAGAAGAGAAGATAAGACAACATGAGGAAATGGTTGCACCTTCTCTTATGCAGACGCCTTAACCTCCAGAAGAACCATCCAGAGACAATAAATCAAGAAGTGCTAGTTCCAGAGGATCAACAATGGTAGAAAAGTTTAATGAGCCATTAAATGCTCTCCTAAAATCCTATAAAACATGGCTCAATAACAAACAAACCCAAGAACAAATTTGGATGACATGCGGAACTAGAAAAGGGAAAACTGGAAATGTGTAAGAAAATGATTCAAAGAGCCCAAGCTTTACTAGAACCACAAATTGGAAAACCTGAGGGTGTGATCCATGTCCCAACTACACTAGTAATCCCACGAAGCCAGGAGCAAAAAGAGCTAGATTCTAGTCACAAGCATGGATAAAATCTCAAGGACCCCCCAGTAGAGCCAAGGATCGTGTTGAATACCACGAATAACTCTTTCGAGGGATTTCACATAGCTATACTTGACAGTTGTAAAGGAATAGATGGTCTTGACAAACCGTGGAAACAAGTCAAAGAGGCCAATGAAGCGAGTAGACGAGTAAACCAGACGAGCGATGGAAGCGGAGTGTCTCTTCCACCAATAGAGAAATTTGAGGCTGGATCTTAAATAAACCTAGAAGTGAAATTGTACTAGGGAGACAAAGAATTTGTACATTCCATGGACATTCAACCCCATTTGCTAAGAACACTACCATTCTATACAGGAGAGTACAAGGACAAGTCAGAGGTTGTTGCAGTCCCATCACAAAGACTGTCTCCCACCAAGGTCATTGATTCAAAAGGACTGATAGATATTCTATCTACACCAATCAACTGTACAATAACGTTAGCCGAGTTGCGTACAATATGACCAAACATGTGGACTTTTGTTGGACAATGCCTAGAGAAATTTGGTGTTAAAAACCAATGACTCAAATAGAGGAAGGGATCAAAGAGCTTGAAATGCCTCAGCTAAATACTAGACCGGTGCCTCCAAGCAAGATAGGTGAGTACTATGAGGTAAAAGATGGAATCACCACTCTTCCTGTGGAATTCCAAGGTGTAAAAACCATGGAAGTCCTTGATAGCAGAGCTGGCGTTTCCATCACAACAAAAGAGGTCTATAAAAAATAGGGAAAATCAGCAGTGAGGACTACAAGGATGAAACTGCAACTTGTAGACGGACACATGGAAAGGCCCATAGGAATGCTAGAAAAAGCAATTTGTTACTTCTTGTGGCACTTAATATGAGCAAACCTTTGCTATTGTTGACTTTGGCAAGAAGAACAACTATGACATCATTCTAGGAAGACCATTCATGTGACAATTAAAAATGGTCCAAGATTGGGGTTATGACCATATCTATTTAAGACATATGGAAACCATGACAAGGATAAATCTGAAGGACCATAGTTATAGGGATGTGATGAGAACACCTATGGAGGAGTTTGATTCTTCTACTCTAGCAGGATCAAAATTTCTAGCATGGTTGGGTAAGCCTAAAGAACTATGGATGTGTGGAGCTTCACAATGTGGAAGCTTAAAGCGAGAGGAAGGCATCCTAGAAGGATGGGCAATTGATGATACAAATTACATCCCAAAACCCTTTCTTGAGGAATAATTAGAGCCACTTGAATGGGAACACATCTTGGCTACTCTTGATTTGTGCTCTATTCAAGACAATCCAACAAAGTTTTGCGATGAAAATGTCTATGATACCGTTCCTTACTTTGCATTGAGTGTGACCCAAGAAAACAAAGATGAAGAAGAAGACGAGTTCTACGACTCTGTAGAACACTTGGAGCTTTAAGAAGATACAAACAACGAAAATCTACAAGACCCAATTGGTGATAAGCATGAAACTTTAACTAATGTGCGGTTTTATGATTGTCCATATCAAAGACCCAGGAAACAATGTCATGCTACAAAGATAAAGTGCATCAAAAGTGGATTCCAAAATCCTTGGTGGAAACGCAACCACAACAAGCATCCTCATATGTGGCTCCTATACAGGAAGAAAAGACTCATCCAAGAAGAGCACAGTCATGTCAACAAGCTACCAACTCTCTAATCAAGTGGATAGAAAAGTTATCCCAGAAACAACAAACAAAGAGCAAGTAGCTTTCCATAAACAGCTAAACCACAAAGGGAAAGTGCTAAAATGCAATCTTTCCCAGAAACAACAAACAAAGAACAAGTAAATTTCCCAGAAACAACAAACAATAACTTTCCATAAACAGCTAAACCACAAAGGGAAAGTGCTAAAATGCAATTTTGCTGAGGATAGCAGCGATAGTGATGATTCTTATGAAATTCCTTACAAGAAACTCAAAAGACCAAAGAAGGCCAAAAGCAAAGAACAACAAGTTAGAACCAAACAGTTCGACAAATTTGGATACCAAAGAGCCAGATTGGCCAAAAGCAGGTATGGATCAAGAAGACAAATATTTTTGATGAAAAATCACAAGATCCAATGCTAGCAAGAAAATGGTCAAAGCCTACAAGAACATCTCAGAAAATCCCAAAGTCGCAAGCTTCCACAACTCAGATATGGACAAAGAAGTTGAAACAAGCACAAAGAGGTCAAGAGTTCATTTGGATTTTGAAACGGTTAAACTGTCAACCCTCAAAGTATCAATTCCCAAAGTCTAAATCTCATCCTCAACCAAGAGTACAAGAGCTCAAGCAAAGACCGTTGAAGACTCACACAAAGACAAGGTGGATCCCAAAGAAGTCTCTTAAAACACAAACAAAGCAGGGACAAGTATGGGTTCCCAAATGAGCAGCATCAACTAAATAGCCAGTAATCACAAAGAAGTGGGTCCCAAAGGAAACCAATAAAACTACTGTCATTGCACAGTCACTTGAATTCTTTCAATTCCTCCTACAGTTACAACACAGTTAGAAGAGAACCCATTGTTGAGGGACAATGCCAAATATGACAACCAACACAAGGCTAAAATGGATCCCAAATAAGCATCAAACAGATAAGTAAGCCTTCAAAAAATCTCTAAACCTTCAATGAACCAAAGTGGCATAGGAGCTTCAAAGATCATCACATTGCTTAGAATAGGAAGCTTCGCCAACAATTGCCAATAAGCAAACTGCTTATACCCACATATTGCACATCATAAATCTTTTCCATGCATTGACTGTATATGCATAATAGGGCTACATTACAAGGCCTGCATAGGCACATTTTTTGATTGCTCAAGCACAACATATACCCTTGGTGATACCTTGTCATCAAGGAGGACTCCAAGTAGGAGGGGGGAGGAATTCTAAATGCAAACCTAATATATGGATATTATAGGGTAAGGTTTTGTCAATGCATTGAAGTTTTGCATTTGATTGTGACATTTTTGACAAAATTCAGAGTATATGCCCTCATAAAAACGTTCAAGGAGAAGTACGGGGACAAAAGCCATATATAAGCCCCTAGGGACGTGTACAGTGTACATGATTTTTGGTTTTATTTTATTATTTCTGAGAGTTTCAAAAAAAAAGGTACAAGAAAAATCCATAATCCAAATGAAGAAACGATTGTAGAGATGCCTGAGCATTAAAAGAGAAGAAGGTCCAAGAAAATGACAACACTTCACGACTTATGTCTCAAAAGCCATGCGCACAAAGCTATGATGTCAGAGGTCACAAAAGAATGCCGATCAGCCTTCAACAACAACATGAGGCCAAACATGATTGAGAATGGTCATCAAACTCTGAGGTGAACTACAAGGGGGATTTTATGTTTGCGAGCTTTTGTTTTTGAGCTTTTGAAGTTGAAACATTATTTTCGAGCTTTTTAGCGCTCATATTACACTAGCGATATCTTCAAATATAAGTGTGGCATGAAAAAAAACTACATCAGATTATGCGATCCTTCAATCATCAAACAATCAAATGTAACATGCATGAGTGTTTTTATTTGTGGGAATGTATGCTCATGTATACCTCTTATTATCTTGAAAGGTAAAGTTTAAAAAGGCACCTTTTCTACTTAGTTTTGCTTGAACATCATATTGGGAGGAATACCAAACAACATGCATGCCATAGTCTCAAAATAACCTCGCAAATCAACTAAGGAAACATCAAAACCAAGTTCTATTTTTGGAAATGAGTACTTTGTCGAATAGTTTTATAAAATGTACGTGCATGATTAGTGGATAGAATGTAGTGTCAACCAGTGTTTCATATGCAATAAATTCCCCATGGAAGCTTGCATGAAGGTGACCATTTTTTGTATCGGACAAAAGTGTCCTTGGTATAAAGAGGGCGTGGTCAAATTTTTTTAAAAGAAAAGGAGTGCATTTTATTTAAGAGCTTCTAATTTTGTACTTTTGTAATTGTTTCACCTTTTTTAATCTTTTTGCCATCATTTTGGTGCAAAATAATATCCCAATTTGTTGTAATGGCTCTATCTCACCTTTGCCACATATTGCAACTCTATTCTAGCCTCTATATGTCTAGAGCTTTTGTAACATTGCAACATCAAGTCAACACCAAAACACAATTTCTTAACTTCATCTTTTTATATTTTACTTGAATACAAATTTGAAGGTGGATAGTGTACTTCCTCATCATACATCTACGATCATCTTACATGGCTATCCCAAAATTGACCAGAATATCTAAGGTGGTGGCAATATTGAAAGGTTCCAACTTCTAGTGTAGTGTCAAGTCTAAACGAGAAACCAGGTTATAAAGACTAACCAAATCTTCTTATATGACATTATCCCCTTTGCAGTAGATAGGTGATTAGGTAGCAAAGATGGTGTCCCTGTAACTATCTTGTCCTTGTAGATTCTTTTGCTCAAAAACATGCAGTGTTCAATTTAATAGAACAACTTTTCAAGGCATTGTTTTAGTTTTAACTTCAAAAAATGTTACACTCATGCTGCAATGTTACATTTCTCTAGCTCTATTTTGCGAGCTCAAAGGGCAATTATCCAAGCTCAACATTTCTCCATTTTTGACATTCATCTAGAAGAGCCAACCAAATTGAAGGATATTCTAATGATGTCATCATCTTGATACTCTCATAGCTTTGTCAAAATTCCTTGCCCACCCAACAAGGTCAACCATGCAAGTGCAGTGTTTTCTGTCTGATATAGTGCCAAATTTTTTCCTCATGCTATCAAAAACCATATGGCTCTCATCCAATACTGCATGCATTGAGCACTCTAAGGAAAGTGATCGTTGGCAATTGGAGAGGTGCCCTACTCCCTTAGCGTGATCACACTTGGGGAGGTGCCCTATTATTGCATCCAACAAAAACAATTCAATGCTTCTTCAACAATCCCTCACTAAGCATATCCTCGTATAAGAGGAATCTTAGAGACTTTGTCTATCAAGAGACCCTCACTTTGTATTTGGTAAAAACAACCCACTACTTCTTGCCATAGCTATGTTAGGTGTCTTGCACTCAATGCAAGATACTCAATGCATTCCAAGAGGCAACGTTTCACATATAAATCTCATCTAGAATATTTTTTGCTTTCATAAGGGCACCACTTTTGACATACATATTGATCAAAACATTAGCAAGCACAAAATATTTCTTGAATAGCCTTTGACTAGCAATCTCACCATGAATTCTTCGCCCATGACATTTGGTTAAAATGGATTCCTTGCCTTATCCATGTTGATCATATCCTACAACTCCTCAGTATGTCGTTCTCTTGCAACCAATGTATTGGTTGCAAGAGACAACACCCAACCAGTGAACCACACTTGACATACATACCAAACAAAGCCTTGCTCTAATACCCTCTAAAGCAATCTCATCATGAATTTGGAATATCGTACAATCAACATGTTCCAAGAGACAGCATTTCAAACAAAAAGCTCATCAAGAGTTTTTTTGCTTTCATAAGGGCACTATGTTTACTATACATATCAAACAAATCACTGCCAAGCACAACATAATATTTCTTCAAATGCCACTAACTAGCAATCTTGAATGTGAGAGTCTCTCACTCATGTAAAGGTGTGTAGGATCAAAGGTCTCCCTGGTACATGTATACATGATTGCTTCTTTTAGAAAGACCTTTTCTCCGTATGCGTATCGACATAAGCATTGCCAAGCTCAATGTGTTTCTCCAACAACCACTAGCATAGGCAATTGCATCTAGCGAAAGGCCTTTGTTTGCATGTGGGTTACATAGCCTAGAGCTTCCTTGCCACAACTAGGTTGGGAATATCCAGCCATCAACCCGGTGAAAATAGCATAGGGCTTCCATTCCATAGCCATGTTGGGTATACCCTTCAATCAACACATTCCAATTGTTAACTCAACAATTTGACTACATGAGGGTACAACAATTTCATGAGGGTACTACATTTGACTCAATAATGTACTCCCCAAATATGCATCTTATTGAAGTAACCAGCTCGCTGGTCATCCGCATGCACGCGGATGATTGGGCTTCTTTTGAACACACATTCCAAGTTGTCTTTTGCAGCTCGTCTTTGCATCTAGTTGAAAGAGCCTAGAGCTTCTGTTCCAGAGCCATGTTTGGCATATTTTACAATCAACTCATTTTAAGTGCTGACAATCCGAGTAGGAAGCTTACATTTGATATACACACTCAACAATGCACTCCCTACATATGCATCTTTCATGAGGAACCCACCGCTGTGGAGCTCGCCGATCATTCACGTGCGCGTGGATGATTAAGCTGCTTTTGAGCATGTGTTGTGAGTCTTTCTCTTGTCTGAGTGCACTCCCTTAGCATTTTGAAAAAGGCCTTCCCATTGACTCTAGTCAAGACAACCTTGAACTTCCTTTCTAGAGACATGTTCGGCATATTTTATAATCGATGAGATGAGAGGATGAAATTCAAAAATTCTTCATGCTTTTGGTAGGGCACCACGTTCGACATACATATCGTCCAAATCATAGGCCTTTAAAGGCGTCCTAGCCACAACCATGTTTGTTGTACCTTGCAATCATCGCATTCTAAGTAATGACATTCCAGGAAGGAAGGCATTGGTCATCATTGTGTGGAGCTCATTGGTCGTCCTGTGGCGGACGAGCGAGCTGCTCTTGAGAATGTTGATTGATGCTGCTTGGTGCCAATTTTGATAAAATCATAAGAGAGTTTTTTGTTCAGAGGATGAGAGGATATAGTTCAAGAATTGTTCTTGCTTTTGGTAGGGCACCACATTCGCCATAAATATCGACCAAATCACAAGCCTTTAAAGGCGTCCTAGACACAACCATGTTTGTTGTACCTTGCAATGAACGGATTCAAAGTGATGACATTTTGCAAAGAAAGTCGTTGGTTCAGTGTGTGGATCTCACTTGTTGTCCACGTGCACGCGGACGAGTAGGCTGCTCATGAGGCCGGTCAGACAAAGTGTGGTGCACCTGCAGTGGGAGGAGATTGTGCCACCGTTGACAACTGCTAAAAGTTCATGAGTGGCTTTGCTATCAATATGATATTGAAAACGAAGCTTAATCAGCGCATTCAAAATGGGTGACATTTTGGGAAGGAAGCCGTTGGTTCAGTGTGTGGAGCTCACTAGTGGTCCGCGCGTGTGGACGAGCAGGCTACTCACGAGGGTGGTCGGACAAGGCAAGCTGCAGCTGCAGTGGGTAGAGATTGTGCCACCATTGTGAGCTGCTAGAAGTTCATGCGCGGCTTTTCCTGTCGATATGATCGAAGCTTTTGGAATGGAAAATGAAGCCTAATGAGGAAAGGAAATGCCAAGCTCCTACACTGAGACAGAGGAAACTTGGCTGCTGAATGGGAGTGCGTAGTGAAGCTACTCAAGCTGCACGAATCATGGCCATCATGAGTACAATTCACCCCTAGCTACAATATGTTCTCTCTCTCTCTCTCTCTCTCTCTCTCTCTCTCTCTCTCTCTCTCTCTCTCTCTCTCTCTCTCTCTCTCTCTCTCTCTCTCTCTCTCTCTCTCTCTCTCTCTCTCTCTCTCTCTCTCTCTCTCTCTCTCTCTCTCTCTCTCTCTCTCTCTCTCTCTCTCTCTCTCTCTCTCTCTCTCTCTCTCTCTCTCTCTCTCTCTCTCTCTCTCTCTCGATGATCATGATGGCACCTGCCGCTTTCTTATTGTTTGCTTATTGCTTATTGTTTGCGTCTGCCTTCGGTTTTTGGGTGCATAGTCCTGGTGGTTCTTCTTGGAAACTTTTTTGTTGTATGAGGGGAGCGGCCGAGCATGCCCTACCCGACTCCGAAAACAAAACAAAAAACTTATTGCTTATTGCATGTCATACAAGAAGTGGATATTATAGCGTTGCTTATGGCTTATCAGACGAGGAGCGGATATTCTCCATATCGATATTCTTGTAAATTGTTCAGCCTTGTTCGTAGCTATCCACACTAGTGCTTCTGTAAAGCTACACGCCAGCCTCTACATGGCCAACAGTTCAAAACCAATCAACTTTTTTTGTGCTATTTGCATGTTTGATGCCGGTCGCTTGCTAGGATGCGGGCAAGGGGGTAAGCCCGGTTTTGTTTTTGCTCTGACGGACAGTATACAACACCAATGGCACACTGCCAACTCATAGTCTCACACATCAATTGGAAAGGATGTTTTCACACGTTCAATTTGAGGAGCCTATGATGAAGCTTTGGCTCTTTGAAACTTTGGTGGCTTTTGCATTGCTCTATGGAGCTGAGGTATGGGGACCTTCATTGGACCATCATGGGAGGTCAGGTCGCATTGATAGATGGGGGGGAATGGAGAAGACTCTGGTCTCCATGATCTCATGGCTTATTAGATCCAAGTCATCAGTACAACGTGACATTATCCTATACGATCTAGATGCCTCCCCATTAGTGCTCACCAAATCAGTCTCCTTTATACAGTGCATATGGGATCTTCCCACAGATAGATATGCTCGCATAGCACTTGAGTCCTCCCAACAGTTAGCCACGCAAGGACATACAATGTGCTAGTATGGGGAGATGACATCATGGTTTCAGTACTTGCATCCAACATGGACAGATTGCCCCCCTTCTAGTACTCATTGGATGCATCCTCTTTTACTATTACACAGTCCCAGATCACTAGGGTCATCTACCAGGACTTGACTCAGCTAGACACAGCCGAGCCCACATTCTCCTTTCACCAGAGTGAGCAACCAAGCTAGGGAGATCTAGATGCCCACGATTGCGCAGGACTAGTGTGTGTGTGTGTGTGTGTGTGTGTGTGTGTGTGTGTGTGTGTGTGTGTGTGTGTGTGTGTGTGTGTGTGTGTGTGTGTGTGTGTGTGTGTGTGTGTGTGTGTGTGTGTGTGTGTGTGTGTGTGTGTGTGTGTGTAGGAGGTTTATGCAGAAGAAAAGTGGGTAGAAACCCCCTTATTGTCCATGTGTGGAACTCCTATTTCCTTTTTGTCCTTAATGGACCTCTTAAGACAACAAATCAGTAGATTGTTTGGAAAGTGTAGCTCTTAGGATAGTTAATGTAAACGAGAATTTTGCAAAAAAATAGAGGGGGTGGGAGCACTATGATCATCCGCCTGCACGTGGATGATGACGAAACTCCTAACCTCCTTTTTCCCTAATGGATCTCATCGTACTCTTAGTCCTCTAGATTTTTTTGTGATTTTATTTTGTGAAAAAATGCTCAAATTAGGAGAAATGGATCAAAAACACCGTTACACAAAACGGAGACGTTTGGAAAGCTAGCAACCAATGACAAGAAGACTAGAAGAGTTTAGTATTCAAATATTTGCTATAGAAACATACCTTTCTTATGTATGATAATAAGAACATTTCACTTTGTTGACCTAAATTACTTTATGCAATATGGAGTCATCTCCAAAAAGCTCGAAAATAGGGCTATGATTAGAAAAGCACAAAATGAAAATCTCCCAAATAAAATGCACTCGACTACAAGGACAAAGAAAGTTGGTGATCGACTAAACAAAAGCACCCATCAACTGTAAAGTTGCCTATCAGAAACTTCATGTGACTACAAGGCCGTATACAGGAAGTTGAACTTTATACTGTAAATCTTCTATCTTGTATGTGACTTAATGAAGCCTAAAAAAAAAAGGGGACTAACAGTACTAACGAGAACAAAAGGGGCAAAAATGATAGTTCAATCATTTACCGTGATAGAGATCTTTATGAGCAACCAGGGGTCAAGCCAAATTTTGATCATCATCATTGGTTCTACATGTGTTTGGTAGCCAAAAGGTGCCAGAGATGCCATCATCCTTTCTTGAGATTGAAATCCAAAAAGTTAGCTTCAAAAGCCAAATACAAGTCAAAATCAAGCCAAACTTTGTTGAGAGGCTATGAATAGAGAATACAAGCTTAGGGTTTCAAAAAAACAAATTATAACCCTTAGCTAGCCAAAGATGCATTTTTTTCAAATCTGAAGCCATGACAGCCATCTACATACCCTGTACATCATGTATATGAATTTTGGGGACAAATGGACAATGATAGCTCATTGATAGTCATGCCCTTTTGATGCAAGTTACTAACTTGGGTAATTAACTGGGTTTGTCGGGCTTTAATTAAGTCATGTATCAAGTAGAAGCAATGTATTGGTTTACATAGTATACAAAAGCTAATAGTGGCAAATGCAACTTTGATCACCTTGACACAGGAACAAAGGAGTCGCCCATGAAGAAGATCAGACACAAATGGTAGACAAACCAACCTTTGCAGGGTTATATATCTTGTCCTTGATGAGGCAGATCGAATGCTTAACATGGGTTTGGATCCTCAAATCAAAAAAATTGTCTCCCAAATTCGGCCTGACATACTTTGCATTGGAGTGCAACTTGGCCTAAAGAAGTTGAAGGTTCAGTCAAACAATTTCTATAGAATCCTTACAAACTTGTCATTGGCTCAAAATACCTGAAAGCCAATCACTCAATTCTACATATTATAGAAGCTGTTTTTGAAAATGAGAAAGACAATAAAATTGGAAGATGTTCGTCATCAATTATGATTTTCTTGAATCATGTGAAGACTATATACATTGGATTGGATGAACAAGACAAGCTTGTGCAAAGGCTACAACCTATACTTTCTTTACATCAGTAACACAACAACAAAGACCGCACCTACATTGACAACTAGGTCATGTCAGGGACGACATGAACGCAGAGGGGGGGAGTGTTGACGGTCGGCTGGGTCAACAACATGACATAACTCAACAAAGCCTTATTCTTTGAGAGTTATGGAATGCTGCATATTATGGTCATAAACATCATTTGTAATAAGTAGGTAGTCTAGCTGCAGAAGCCGGGGTGCAATGGCACTTCCATATTGTAAATACAAAGCTATTTTACCCCTTGAAATCTATTTAAGTTTAACCTAAGGTGACCTTAGTATCAAGGTATCTAGGTCATTTTGTAAGGAGAACTTTTATCATAATCATAAGTTTTAAGTTGTCGTTCACTGTGTGTGAGAGAGGAAGAGAGAGAGCGTGAGCTTTATCTTGGTTCTACTCCCTACTCGCTCATCACATTGGAGATTTGATTGCACCATTTTTGTAGCCTCAGCAAGAGCTACGCAACAACGCCAAGCATTCCTCGCGGAACAAAGCGAACGTGCCTGCGCATCTACGAGCTAATTGTGGTTGTAAGTAAGTATATCAAATGATGTAACACCATATTAGAGAGTTTGAGACTTTAGGGAAAAATTGGGAATCACCAATGTCTTGAAGATTTGGCCATAATATGGACAAATCTCAAACTATTTTTTGAGGCCAAAGCCTTCCACAAGGTAGTACTTGAAAAGCTATTCTGAGCCATGCTCTCAAAATTTTGGCTAAGATTTAAACATGTCTTAAGATTGGTTTGAAAGTGGGAATTGAAAAATTCCCAAATTCGGTAATATGGTTTTATGTATGTTTTCTGCCTACAAGTAGTCGTTAGAATCATAGCAACATAGGTACTCATAGATTTTAGTTCCGGGCACTTCAGAATTTTGCTCTATCTTTATACATGTTTTTTGCAGATAGGTTTAGAGCTAGGAGTTTGAGTGTAGAGGCTTAGGGACTGGTGTATCCTAGCGAGGGGATGGTGTTCCTTGAGTTTCATATGATTCTTGCATGATGTGATGGGTTTCCTTCCATTGTGTGTATGTGGCTAGGTGGTGTAGTTGAGAGCAGTGAGATTCTAGGTTGTGGTTTAGTTGGCCTTCCAGAGTGTTGTATGTGTAAGATAGTATAAGCCTGACAAGGTAAAGAGATATCCTCCGTGTGTCTATCGTGTCATCTGTGTCCTCAATTGACATTATATTGATCTAGGTTGTGTTGCATGCACTTTATGGGTGGTGTGAATCGCTCACGTTAAAATCGTAGTAGCGACATAAGCTACGCATAGGTACTCATAGATTTCAGTTTCGGGCACTTCATAATTTTGCTTTGTCTTTATATGTGTTTTTTGTAGATAGGTTTAGAGCTAGGATTTTGAGTGTAGAGGCTTAGGGACAAGTATATCCTAGTGAGGGGATGGTGTTCCTTGAGTTTCGTACAATTTTGGTATGATTTGATGGTGATAGCCATTTTTTGGCTATCCAAAATTTTCAGTTAGCTACCTCACCCTATCAAAATCACTCAAACATTGTGGCTATTCTCACCCTTTCACTATTCTCAGGCGTGTGTTAGGGGACTTTTCCCATATCTCCTTAAAAACCCTCAATTAGCTAGTCATTGGGCTAGTTGAGCCAAATAATAAATAAAATAAAAAAGAAAAGTATATTATGACCTTCATGTGTGTAAATGTTTCATTGTATATAAGGCCTAAGTATAAGTATTTTTTATAATTATTTTGATATTTTATTTAAATATTTATACCTAAGTGTGTGTTTATTAGGCTATAAATGCCTTGTTTTATCCTCTTGCACCATAAGTATATTTTTGTTGGCCAATGTGTACATTCTTTCATCTCATATATATTCTTTTCTTTTATACAAATCACCTTTCTTATCCTCACCCTTGCGAAAGCCAACAAATCGGCTCCTACTCCATTAGTGTTGGACGGATACGCCGCGACAAACGTCAGCACAGTGAGAACTCACCTAACATATAATGTCAGCTAAGGACAAAGCTCGACCTGCAGGCGCGTGGAAGCAAGCATAAGGTGTCAACCTACACTCGACCGACTCCTAACTAATTCCTACAGAGGTCTATACCAATTGTTTAAGTCACAGCCTTCAAGAGTGCATAAGAGGAAACTTCCTACAACGCTTTCTAGAGCCGAACACCCATCAAACAATCTCCAAACACCATAGAACTTGAAGGAGACCCTACCAACACCAATAGGTCGCTCTCCCTAAGGTCTATGAACCAAAATCCCAACCCAAAACACCCGGTGCAAAATCACGTAGGATGTCTAGCCGAAATTTGCAGGTCTTCGTTTCCGAAATCTAAAGTGTCCAATGTGTAGCTCTACTCAATGTGAACGCGTGGATATGCTGCAATGCAAAATCGGACAACGTATGCTCACCCAATCACCAGATGAAGCTCGTAGAAGGAGCTTGCAAAACCGGACCGTACGCACACAATGTAGGTATCGGCGCATAGCTCTCGTCGGAGGCAACACGCTGCACTTCTCCGCACTCAATTCCGACCACCAGTGCACACGTAACGTCAAGATGAAGCTCACACACTCTCTCGTACACAGTACGCTCACTCACAGACTTCAAAACTTGTTTTTAAAAAATGACAAAAAGGTTTTTCATTAAGGTCAAAAAGTGGTATATACACCTTACAATTCTCAAACCCTAAAGTTCCAAAATCAACCAACTACTCCATCTATCTATCAAAATTGGGATACAATCTGGAAACTTTTGTAAGTCCCAATATTTACAAGGTGAATAATCAGGTTTCCTCAATAAATGAATAATTACAAAAAAATGATAATCCTCCGAGTAGTTAGTCTCCGTGGGGTGTGTCCAGCTTCTAACACTCCCCCCCTCCTTGCTCATGTCGTCCCCGACATGGCCGCTGATCCGCTTCTTCATCGTATGGTTTCACGCATCTTGATCACTGATTCGTATCTTGCATGTAGGTTCGTCATTGTTGGGCCAAAAATATGAGTGTTTATGGTGAAGAAGCCTGTGTAGAACGCTTCTTCAAATGCCTGGAGGTGATAGGATGGTAGAAACATTATCCTTTGATGTAGCGCATGTATCACCTCCTTGGAAGGCTGACCAGACAGATCATAAGCGCATCTGTAAGTATCTTGGAAGAAGAAGATATTGTTTGTCACCTGGCCTGGCTTGAATGTCTCAAACACTGCTAAGAGGGTTTTCCATATTCTCTTCATCATGATGCACATAAGGTCCGGTGAGCCAGTGAACAATTTGATGGCGCCCGTTAGGGTTTTCACCATGTATTGGAAACTTATTCTCTCACCTGCCGTCAACCCCGGCAACTTAGGGTAATTCAGCCAAGTGGGTTGGCTTCTTTGTAAGATCTCCTAGGCTTTCCACGTCCTGATCCTTGGTAGAGGACAAAAGCTAAGGTTGTCTCTGATGTTTTTCGGTGCCTCTACCAAGGATCAGGTATTGTGGGTACTTTGTGAGCCAGGCCTTCTTCCATTTTGGCTGAGAGTCAACAATTAGCCTGACCCCTTCTGGTTGGGAGGTATCTGCGTTGACGAGTGGTACGGTCGTCTCTTCTCTTATCCGCTTATTGATGGTGGCTGCTTCATATTTCAGCAATGGATATGGGAGAGAGGGTTGAAGCCATTCGCGCCTGAGGTTGCTGGCATCGATCTTCTGGATGGTCATGGACTTGAAAACCCTCTGCTCCCACTCCAAGGCTTCCTTTGTTGTCTCTCTGATCTCCACCTCTATTGCTTTACGCAATTTTTCTTCCTCTTCCTGTGTTAGATCCTATGGCTCTTGAGAGGATCCTTCTAGGATTTTCTCTTGCATAGGTGTGTCCACTGGATCTGCCACATTTTCTAAATCAATGCCTTCATTGGTTGTTGGCCCTGTGCCCTCTTGCTCTCCGGCTTGCTATCCTCTCAGCTCCTCAATCTGCTTTAGGAGTTTCTATTTTTTTGATTCAGCTTCTTCGCCCATATTCACGAGGAGGTCATTTAATTCGGCGTTTATCCTCTCCGCCTCCTCGAGCTTTCTTTTTATACTTTCTACTTCCTCTTGCAGGGCTTTTTGGTCTTCTTCCATTCTTCTTTGCATGACAACAGACCCTTCTGCCATCATCAATCTTTGCTTTTTCTCTAGAATCAGCTCCTTCTGAAGTTCTTGTATCTATTCTTCATAGAGTTGACTTTCCGTAGTGATGTGAGTCGAGCTAGTAGCTCTGACTCTGGCAGGGGATGCCCGCAGTCTCTGGATGGTCTGATCTTTCACTTTGAGCTGGTCCTTGAGCTCAAGGACCTCATCCTGGCTGGCTTCTTGATTTATCTCCGCCTTTTCTTTGGCGTTTCTCATGGCTTCAAATTCTTTAGATTCCTCAGCCAGCTGTAGGGTCAGGTTATCCCTTTCCCTCTCGGCGTCTATCAGTGATTTTCTGAGTTGCTGACATTCCTCTTCAACTCCTTGCATTCTTTGTGCTGCTGTCAGATTTTCTTCCTCTATTGCCTGGCATCTTTGCAATGCCCTTGCTAGGCTGGCTTGTAGCTCAGCATCTCTCTCTTTCTGCCTTTGGTTTTGTCCTTGTAGAGAGTCTACTTCCAGCTTTATCTTTATTTCCGTGGCCTTGAGAGCTGCCATCTCACTTTCTGAAGCCATGGACTGCACTCTCAACCCGGTTAGCTTCGTCATCACCACATCCCAGTCGTTGGAGGGCGGGTGCAGATCCACTGTATATGTGGCAATTTCTTTTAGTTCCACTAGCCTGATGCCTTGCATTTTTTCTTTAGGCCCTGTGCTTGCCAAGTCGAATGCGACTATGGCAGCCTCTTCTTTTGTGTATCCTGCAGCTAGCAGGTCCAAAAATGTGTTATATTCTTTGTTTGGCTTTGTCTCCCCACTTTTGGGTTTAACCTCTTCCCTTTCCTGGCTTTGTTTTCTTGGGCTCGTCCTGGCCTTTGTGTTTGTCTTCCTCCTCTTTATCTTCTCGTGGAGGGCTGTGAGGAGGTGGTGAGGGCGGTGGGCTGGGTTTAGGGCTGGCCGGCAGAGATGTAGGCTTTTTCTTTAAATCTCTGTCTGCCTTAGTTTTTCTTTCTCTCTCTTGGCTCTCTTGTTCATCTAGCAGTTCCTACCGTATTTGCTCCACTTCCTCCTCTGTGAAAGGTATGTGCGGGATATTTTCTGATGCCGCATCAAGAATCTCAAAATTTTTGATATAATCCTCGAATCTGTCCCTTTGCACTCTTCGGGATGATCCCGACATTGACTCTAGAGATGGCTTCCAGAGTTCACTCAAATCACCTTTAAGGGCTCTCTCTGCTCTGAAGCTCTCCATCAGCCGCTCTAGTCTAGCCGATTTTTGTGACCTTTTTCTTTTGCAAGCACTTGGGCAAATTCCTTCTTTCCTTTCTTTTGCTCTGGCTACTCTTCTTGAACAGGCTCTAGCCATTTTTTCAGTCTTGTGGCAACCCTTGGTGCTCTTTGGGGCTCGTCTTCTTTTAGCCTCAGCCAGTCGTTCTGAGATGGGGGGTCAGGCCATCTTCCTTTTGCATGCAATGCCCCATAAATCACCTTAGTGATTAGTTCTCCTGGCACAATATATGTTGGCTTCTTGTTACCCATCTTTACTAGGTTGTCATGTATATACGTTGCATAATTGATTATCTTTGGGGTGCCTTTTGTCATTGCCCAAGTGAATGTTGTGGCAATTGCACCTGGCAGCATTCTGTACTTTTGTGGCCTCTTCGTGCACATATGGAAGTATTGGTTGTACAACTGGCTCATGATTGCCACTCTTGGGTTGGCAATATCTTCAAAGGTGTAGTTTCCTTTCTTCCCATTGTACACCTTGACATCATCCCTTCTTTTAGTGACACTATCCCCCTTGTTGGAGATGTCTAGTGCATCTGGTACAACCTACTCAGTGATGATTATTTCTGTTTCTGGCCTGCCTTGTAGATCTGTTACTTTGGCCACTCCATCTTCTTTGATGGTTGTCACAAACTCCCAGACTCTCTTTATGTCCACCCCTGCCGGTACTGCTTCAAAGTAGTTGTGGAGATCAATCTTCTCCAAGTACCCGGCCATCTTGCTTCTTACGAACTCATTGAGTTCTCGCGGCAGCATTGGTAGCTCGATCACATTCCCTTCAGTGTTTTTGAACACTCCTTGGTAGATCTTTAGGTCGTTGGACTCTAACAGATCTTCTTGGATCCATGCGCTGGTGGGCTTTAGTGTTCCTTCTGGTATGACGAAGGGCTCCACTTCTTCTAGGTAATCCTTGATGGTCATTCTTTTCTTCTTTGCCGGTGACTTCGCGGCTGCCATAGATCCTGTTGCACTCAGTAGTCCGAAGTTAGCATTTTTTTTCCATATTAGCTGAGAAACTGAGTTTTAACTATCCAAATGACTTGAAAATTGAAAATAAATCTTAACAGGAACTTGTGAAGCTGTGTATGTGCTCACAGTGCAATTCTGGCCAAAATTTTCCATTTAGAAATCCTACGCGTAGGATGTCTTTTTCATTAGAATTAGTTGATACTTGACATGCTGGTAGTGCATGGCTTATGGAACATGGCTATATGCTTGGATATGGATTTGGGCATCAAAAAGTGGATTTTTTAACTGATTCAGGCTTTAGGTCACCAATTGGGTAGAAAGTCCATAACAGGTAGCAATTGATGTTCAACTGGGTTGAAAATTGGTATATGGGCTCTTTGCACCATGGTATTGGCTCCCATGATGTCACTCTTTGCAATGAAGGTCCAAATTATGCTGGAGACATCCTACGCGTAGGATGTCTTTTTCATCAAAATGACATGAGATTTGTTCTATGGGTAGTCCTTGGCCTATGGAACATGGATATGCTCTTGGATTTGGATATGGACAAGGATTGATGCTTGTAAGAGCCTGTGTAGTGTTTTTGGGCTCAAAAAGTGTATCTTGAAGGTGTTGGGGGTCAAAAATGATTAGAATGGCTTCAAAATTGATATATGAGCTCTTGATAATGAGGTGATTGGATCTGTAATGAACAAACATCCTCTGCAGGCCCAAAAAGTCAAATAGACATCCTACGCGTAGGATGTCTACTTCACCAATTTTTGCTTCTGACCACACAGATTGGTTGGTGATGTGTTGGTGAATGTGTTGTGCAAGTTTCATGTGATTTGGACAAGGATTGGTAGGTCTATGGCCCATTATTGCCTCCATGCCCTAACTTTGCGTTTTTTCATGCATATGAGGTCAATTTTGGTCCAAATGTGATGAGACTTGATGGATAGCATGTAAAAGTCATTCAGAAAATGTGTATGATGAAAAATGTTGGGATCTGTGCCCAGAAATGCCCTTGAGACATCCTATGCGTAGGATGTCTCCTGATAATTTTTTCATGGATTGTGCCCCTAGTGCCTGCCCTTGGTCCCTCTGAGTCCCTTTTAAGACTAATTTCAACAAAAAAAGTCAAATGGATAGAGAATAACTCCCTATGTGGACTTCAGAGCCTCCGAGCCGTTTTCTGACTTTTGGAGTGCTTTTTGGCAATGAAATTTCTTGATGTTGGTCTCCATAGCTTCCCGATCCCCTGGGGATCCTTGCCGTATGGTTTTTGTCGACTTTGGCTTCACCGGAGCTTCATTTGGCAATTTGTCGCTCTAGAAGCACCTGTGGTTGCATTTACATGTCTTCGATGATTAGTGGTGGTCTACCACCATAGGACTTGGTTGTTGATGGTTTAGGAAAGCCGCTCGTGAAGTTTGGTGGCAAACGGGCATGCGGTTTGGCCGCGAGAGCAATTTGACGCTTTGTGTGTCTGATGCCGTTTCTAAAGTTTAGTGCCGCTTCGGGTCACTTTTTGGTCATGCAGGTCACATAGACTTGTCGAGCATGTTAAGATGCTCCTACCCATGAATTTTGGTAGCATTTGGTCGCCTTTTCGCCGATTTCCCATTTGGTGGCCTCTTGCGGGATTCTAGGAATTAGGGTGTTTCCCGATGGTTTTCTACTACCTTTGGATATCCAGGACTGGTCTCCTATGCTAGGGTAAGCTGCCGATGAAGTCTTGTTGCTTTTGGGTTAGCCATTAGGTCGCCGTCTCTACTTGTAGGTCTCTACCTCCCGCTTTGTGTGTGATCCCTACGCTAGTTTTCGCGACATAATGACAAACATGCGTGAAAAGCTCAAGGTGGTGAGCCTACCTTTCATGTCTGAAGCTCGTCGGGTAGTCGTGCGCGTCGTAGAAGCTACTAGAAGGTCCGTCTGCTCTAGGTGGCAGAAGCTCTCTCCACAAAGTCAATAGTGAAAATGAGCTAAAAAGGAGGTGAAAATTTCTTATAATGGAGGTCCCCGAACCACTTTTCATAAAATTTGACATGTGCTCCTATCTTCTTGCAAGATGCGGTTTAGCCTCAAAAATTTCTTGATTTGGACTCCATTTGCTCTGTTTACCAGAAATTTGGCATTTCGTCGGTCAAAACCTGGCCAAAACACGCTTTCCGCTCCATTCTCATAATTGCACCCCCACTGTACCATAGGTTGTCCTATTGTCACTGATCATCCCCATATTTTTTGTTTTTCATTACGATCCTTTTTCACCTGCTTTTTGTATTTTTGAATTTTTTCTGCCAAAAATTAGCAAAATTAAAAGGAAAATAGCAAATCAAACCCAAAAAATCCCCAAAAATCATAATAAATCACAAACATCACCGCAAAACATTATATACACTCACATGCAATTTTTATGGCTGGATTTCTCCGTTTTACCAATATTTTGTCCAAAAAATGGCTATTTCTACTTATATACACACACCTAGGGGCTTGATTTGGCGTTTGGCCCCATACACCTATAGATACATGCTATATAAGGGCATATGTTCTTGGGTTAGTCCAGAAAATTTCACAATCAAACAACAACCCTTAAAATAGTCGAAAATCATGCCCTTTTTTGCTCTTTCTGCTATTGGTTCCGCATTTGAGAGCTGGAGTCCTCCTGGATGACAAGGTCTCGCCTCGGAGTATGTGCCGTGCATAGGTTGAAAAATTTGTGCTAATGCTTGGCCGATGAATGTGGCCCTATTTTATGCATACTCGGTCAATGCGTGGAAAAAATTAATGCTGTGCAAGAGAAGGGAATAAGCAAGATGCTTATTGGCATTCGTCGTTGAGGTTTCCTATTTTCTTTGCAAGTAACAACTGTAACTCTATTGCTCTTTGTTTAATTGTCTTTTTTGCCACAGGCAATTGCTTTGCCACTATTGTTGATATAGTCGTAGCTGTTTCTATGGAGAGGATTGGCTTGGCCGGAATGGCCGTGGTGGCCGTGGACCGTATTGCCTTTGCTTTCCATTGGTATTTTGTTTTTGCCGATTTTTGTAGATGTTTTGCTACTTCTTTTGTTGCCACTGTTTTGTTGCTAATTGGCATCCACATAAGTCGGTTGCCTTTTTTCAAATATAGTTGTCTGCCTTCCGTTGTTGCTTCTACAGAAGGGAGTTCTTTTTGCTTTTGTTTGGGTATCCAAATGCGAGCGACATTTGAGTTAGTGCTGAGCTTTTTCTCTGGGATCCATATCTGTTTTATGCCCTTGGTTTTTGGTTGAACTATCTTCTTCGGTTGAATTCTTTCGTTGCATTTTTGTTTGTCTGCCATGTCATTTCTATCCTTCCGCATCCATACTTGTTTCTGTTGTTTTGGTGATCGAGGTCTTTGCACTGCGGTCTGTGACTTCGTATGTACGTAGTTAGCATGGTTTGCTTTTACCTGTTTGTTGGCTTTGGGTATCATGTTATTCTTTGGTGGCATTCTTGCTTTTGTCTCTTTTTCCTGTGATTGCATGGCTTGCAGCTGATTATTCCGGTATTGCTGAGCAAAGGGTATCACCTGTTGTTCATGTGCATGCTGAATTTTGTTTGCCTTTGCATCCCAATCTATCTGCACATTGTACTCTTTTTGCCAAGGTTGTCCCAACATCATTCGGTGTTGTGTGTTTTCAACCTCCACCACATAGAATTTGTGTGGGTAAATATATTGATGTATTTGTACATGCAATATAGTCCATCCCAATGTTTTCAATGGGTGTGATGTACTACTTTCCGGCACTTGAGGAGTAGGATGAAGTTGACCTGTGGATTTGAGTTGTTGGTATAATCCGTAAGAGATCAAATTTGCTTGAGCTCCAGAATCAAGCAATGCCGTCGATTCAACTTGATTGCTACCCACTTTGACTACAATTATTGGCTCCACTGTGTCTTCATCCAACTTCGTCAGTCAAATGGCATTGATTCGCAATGGTGCTCCACTTTGTTGTTGTTGTCGCAAAAGTATTCGTTTTGCAATGCGTTCCTTTGCTTCTGCTTGAGCTCCCTCTCGTACTCTCTGTTTTTCCTTCATTCGTTGTTTTCCTTGATGAATTTGTTGGAGCATCTCCTGTGTGAGTGGTAGATAATATTTCTTCAATCGACATCCACTAATCCAGTTCGGCATTTCTTCACCTGCTAATGTAGCAAGCTTGAATGCTCCACTTTGTGATAGATCACTAATCACAAAGGGTCCCATCCCTCGCTTTTTAATTTTCTTGGCATGTTGCTTCAAAGTATAAACAAGTACATAATCACCTATTTTGAACTCTTTAGTGCGCACATGCTTGTCAAAAAACTCTTTTTGTCTTCTCTTTTTAGCATAGATTGAAGCTACAGCTCTCAAGCGGAGTTCATCTAGCTTTTCAAGATCATCTATTCTTGAGGAGAGCTCATGCCCTGTCCATTCTAAGCGTTTCGCTACTCGTAGAGTTGGAATTAAAAACTCTATGGGTAGTATAGCATTTAGGCCAAACACCATGTTGTACGGTGTTTTTCCTATTGATGTTTTGCAAGCTACCCTGTATGCCCATAGTGTTGAGTGTAGCTGTTGATCCCAATTTGTTCTTGACACTGACACTATTTTAGTAAGAACCGTGCATAGTGTTTTATTTGTGGCCTCGGCTTGTCCATTGGCCTGTGGATGGTATGGAGCAGATTTCCTATGTAATACCATGAATTCATCTAGCAGATATTCAATGACTTCATTAAGAAAATGTGTCCCACATTCACTGACAATTTCTATAGGTAACCCGTATCGTACAAAAACATTCTCATACAAAAATTGTGCAGTGGTGCGTGCATCTGCTTTTTGCGTTGCCTTGGCTTTCGCCCATTTTGTGAGATAGTCCATAGCCACAATGATATATTGGGTATGGGTGCGATATGCAGGGGGTGAGATAGGTCCCACAAAATCAATGCCCCATTTTGCAAATGCTCTTGCTCCCATCATTGGCCGTAGTGGCATCTCATTTCTCTTTATCGGTACCTTGGTGCGCTAACATGCGTCACAACGTCTTACAAACACTTCAGCATCCATATGCAATGTAGGCCACCATATACCTGCAGTTAAGACTATTTTTGTCGTCTTATCGCCCGAAAAATGGCCTCCACTTATTCCTCTATGTGCATGTTCTAGAATCAGCAGGTATTCGCTTTCACTTGCACAGATTCTAAGTTGATTGTCCTTTCCTCGCTTATAGAGTTGGTTCCCAATTAACTGAAAGTCACGGGCCTCTAGCTCTATAGCTTTTTTCCGTGCTCTTGTGATGTTCTCAGGGAACGTCCTGGTGAAATCAATGATATATTGACTCCATGCAGGTGCAATGTTTACCTGAAACAATGTTGCGTGATCCATTGGTCGTTTGGCACTACATATAGTACCATTGGTAACATAAGAATGTGTGTCCGCATACATAGTTGGCCAATAAACCCCTAACCGTTTCAGTCTCTGGTGTGTTTTCACTGTTGAACAATGAAATGCACAATCCTGGACATGTGCTTCTTCAAGGTAGCACTCGAATTCTTCCCAATTTATACATAATCGTAGGATTGGTCCGATCCTAGATGATACAGCCGTCCTGCTATCAACTGGAAGTTTTTCGTTTGTCGAATTGTTTGTTGTTTGGATCTGTACTCCGTATTATCAAATCTACTTCCAAAGGAAAGAATGCTAACAATTTCTCGAGACCATTTGGGTACCATTTCAACATTGAAAAGATAAGCATCTGGTATGTCATCATCTACTCCTTCACGAGCTTCCCCGTTGTGTATCCTTGAAAGATGATCCTCTCGTAGATGAGTTTTACCCTTTTTGACAACCACTGTGAAATCAAACTCTAGCAATATAATAAACCAGTGTACAATTCTCCCTGTATTGCATGGTTTATTTACCAGATACAAAAGAGCTTGATGATCTGTGAAGAACACAAATTTGTTTGCGAGCAAATAATGCCAAAATTTCTTTACAGCATAAATCATTCCTAACCCTTCTCGTTCAATGGTTGTGTAGTTCTTTTCCGCACTGTTTAACTGTCGGCTTGCATAACACACTGGAAAATCCATTGTTCCGTCTCTAGGTTGAGCTAGAATACTCCCGATTGCATATGCAGAAGCATCAATGTGAACATGGAATATCTTTTCCCAATCTGGTGCCTTGAGTACAGGTGCTGATATAAGGTTTTCTTTCAGCTTTTGGAATGAAGTTTCACACTCCTCGGTCCAATCGAAATTGACTAGCAAATGATACAGAGGTTGTGCGATAACCGCATACATGTATATGAATCTTTCATAATATCCGCAGTGTCCCATGAAGGATTGCACTTGTTTAGCATTAGTAGGCCTGGGTAGGTCTACAATGACTTTGACTTTGTCTAGGTCAGTGGTTATGCCATTTCTTGAGACAATGTGTCCTAAGATGCACCCTTGCTTAACTATGAATATACACTTTTCCGGGTTAAGACAGATTCGATATGTTCTGCATTTTTCAAAGACCTTTTGCAAATGGTCAATATGTTCCTCTCGTAGAAGAGAGTGTACACAAAGATCATCCATGTAAATTTCTAAGAATATTCTTAGGTATTCTTTGAACGCGTGCGTCATTAACCTTTGGAAGGTAGCTGGGCCATTAGTTAAGCCAAACGGCATAACTCGATATGCATAAATTCCCCATTCTGTGGCAAACGCTGTTTTGTGTTGATCCTCCCTTGCTATTGCCAGTTGGTTGTATCCTGAAAACCCATCCAGAAAGAAATAAGCCCGTTTCCCGGCTACTCGCTCAAGTATATGTTCTGTGATTGGCAAGGGATAATTATCCCTTATGGTGGCTGCATTTACCTTTTTGAGGTTTATGCACACTTGCAGTTTTCCGTTCTTTTTGGGAACGACCACAATGGGTGACACCCAATCTGTATGTTCAATCTCATAGATGAATTCAGCTTCCATCAACTTATCAATCTCTTCTTTGATTCGTTTAGCAAATGTCTCATTATATGTATAAGGACGTTGTCAGGAGTTTTTTGGAGTAAGAGATTGTGCATATGTACATATCCATGCATGGTGCATCAAATAAAGAATTGCCCATTTTTCAGAGCCAAGTGGTTACGTGGGGCCCACATGTGTACAGGTAGGACAGGGTGTACATAGTGCATCGATTTTCACTATTACCAGTACCACTGTGTTTTTTCTATAATAAAGAGGAGTTGTTAGCATGTAAAACTTCTCGAGGAAGCTATCCACGGGCCGACGACATGAGGTAAGCAGGTGCGTCAGATGGCATCTAGTGGCGTTAGGAGGCCGAACGGGGTCAATATTTGCACGTGGATGAATACGGACACAACGTGGGTGTTTTCTTGTGAGAGTTATGCAGAAATGTCATCATTAGTACCACTTTTTGGGGCAACTTCACGTGGTTGCGAGACGCATTATTGAAAAGAAAGGAGTGCTAGGTGTGCGGATGATGCAAAAAGGTGACAACTATGCACTGCGAGGTCAGTTTTTGGCATGTTCGGGGTCCGTTTGAGGTCATCTAAGAGGCCAAGGGTGCCCAACTAATAAAGCTAAGTGTGGGAACTGAAAAAACAGAGAGAAGACCAGAAAAAACGTGGAGAAGAGAGGAGGAACAGCCGCAGGTGTGTTTTTGGGGTTTTTGACGCCTGTTTTGGCCGTAAACTGCTCATCCGAGGTCGGATTTGAGCACTTTGACATTGTAGACTGGGGTTTTGGGCAGTTTCGAACGCGATGGCGCTGTCCATTTTGCCAAATTCCTCACACTTTTTCTGTTGTTTTGGCTGTGTAAGTTTCTCCTATGAGTGAAGCTTCTGCTCCAATTTGTGATTGTATCTGGTATCTTTTACTCATATTGTGTGAGCTATTTTCCCCATTGGTGTTGGCCCAAGCTCTATTGTATCTAAACATCAAAAATTCTCCTCTTTTGAGCTGAGTTTTGTGTGTGTGTGTGTGTGTGTGTGTGTGTGTGTGTGTGTGTGTGTGTGTGTGTGTGTCTCTGTGCGGAGTGGGCAAGTGGATAGTCTCTCTCCTCTCACTCCATCGGTGTGTTCCCTGTCTCGGCCAGGTGGATTGTGTAAGCCGAGTGGTGCCCCATAGTGTGTGTGTGTGTGTGTGTGTGTGTGTGTGTGTGTGTGTGTGTGTGTGTGTGTGTGTGTGTGTATCTTCCCAAGATTGTGTGTCGGGTAGTTATAGAGGCGTTCTGTGTGTTTCCATCCCGCTCACATTCTTTTGGCGCCCCCACGGAGGATTGTTAACCCTCACGGTTCACGGACACCCCATCACCTACGACGGACGCGTATTATGTATTATTTAGAGTCAGGTACCGGGCTTGTCGGACCAATAGGAACAGGGTAAGGGTGATCGCCGATGAGAGGCGCACTCTAACTGGGACATTCAAGGGATTAGTTGGCTAAGCATGGGCGCCCAAGTGTGAATGGGGTGAGCTCATATAAAAGCCAACTAAACCTAAAATTCACTCATTCTCTCATTTGTGCAATAGAAGAGTGCTCTTGCTCCATCTCCATCTCCATCTTCTTCTTCTTCACCTCCTTGTGTGTGTGTGTGTGTGTGTGTGTGAGAGAGAGAGAGAGAGGGAGAGTGTGTGTGCGATCGAGCATTACGAAGGCACGACGGCGGCAAAGCGGTTGAGCGCGGCACGACTGCAGCTTCTTCTTCATCGCGGCAAGGAATCCACCACGAAGGCGAGCGTAGAGCGGTGAGTGACACACCCTTTTCTCTCTTGAGCTTGCTAGTTTAGGCTTGTTGTGTGCTTGGAGCCATTTGTGGCTGGTACACAGTGTATTGGCAAGTCCCTTGCTTCGACAGTGCGGCAAGGAGCGCACATTTTTGGCGCCGCTGCCGGAGAAATGCCCTACACTAAGCTCGGTTAAGCACTTTACGCTTTCTTGTGGTGCAATTTCTATCATAGGAAAGGCAGGGAATGAGTGTGTAGTTGTGTGGAGATTTCTGTTTTTTGCGTTTTCTGCGTTTTCTGGTTTGCACTGCACAGTTATCATTTCTTGCGTTTCTGCGTTTTCTGCATTTTCTAGTTTGCACTGCACAGTTCTGTCAAGTTTTAATTTTCTGCATTTTCTGTGTTTTCTGGTTTGTGCACAGTTAGACGCACAGTTAGTTAATTAAGCAGGCTAGTAATTAGGTGAGACAGAAAGTAGGTAGGTGAGGTCAACGCGCACCAAAATGCGTACCAAAAAACAAAATTAAAAAAATAATTTTGAAAAAAAAATAAAAATCCGAAAAATAAAAACGTGAGTGAGGGGGAGGTTAAATTTTTCAAAAATAAAAAACGTGAGGTATAAAAACGGACGGGTTGGTTTGTATAAAAGTTAGATCGGGATCATTTTCCCAAGCCCAAGCCCAAGCCCAGGCCTCAGTCCTCAGTCTTATGATATATACTAGACTCACTCTTATATATATACCCTACTCCCTCAAGAGGGAATGAGAGCATGTGGGACAAGTCCTCCACTCTCCTCCCTTCTCTTCCCACTTGCACCCTTAGACTTGCTACTTGGAGCCTAGTTCCCCAACTAGGAAAAGACTGTTTCGGGCTTTTCTGGAGCAAAATAGAACCAAACGGTGGGTTGTAAAGCACAGCGCGTCCCTCCTAGCGATACGCTCGTTTCGAGCTATCACACGACCCATTCCACGACACGCTCTAAAAAATCTAGAAAAAAAACAAACAAAAACACGCAAAAAACTAGTCACAAGGCCTCCTAGAGCATCTTTTTGACACCTTAGGGTATCAAAATCACATGCACTTATGCTCTGGGCGGGTGCTAGAACACGAGCATATTGAGGGTGCCTCTGTTCATACGGACACCCATTACCCATCCTCGATAGGCTCTAGACCCTCAGCGGGGACACAAGGTAGCACCACCCAAGACCCTAAAATAGCCGCTAGTGATTCCTCCTCCGACTCAGAAATCATGGAAGCATACCCTACCCAAAACACTGAGAGAGAAGGCCATGCACCTCCCGAAGCTCCACAGCCTAGTACTAGTATGTTTAGCCGTTTCATGGAAACATTAGGTAGAGCTACTCGCTCGGAACCTGATGCAAATGAAGCACACGAAGGGGGTGGGGAAGTGGACTCTCCTTTCACATCGCACGTGGACCCCACACCCCCAAAGAGTGTCCATGTGGATATCCTGCCAACTTCTTACCAAGAAGGCCCTGTTGAGCTGCCTCCTTCAGAAGTTCCCTCTAGAGTACCGTTGGTGACAAGTAAAACCACGGGGAGCAACATTGCTTCTACCTCACAAGAAACCGTTAACACGTCGACTCTAGAAGGATTGTTCATTAACGATCATTGGACATACGACCTCCACACTGAGGTGTTGAGGGATCTACACTCTGGCCACGCCTACCGTGTAGGATGGATAGAGATTGTACAATCCACCTCTAGTGCCACGAGCATCGAAGATCAACAGAAAATGATCTGTAATGTTATCCATGGCATTATTCAATCGGAAAGGCAAAACCGAGGGGTAAATATACTCTCAACTGGCCCCATGAGATTTTGGGATACGAACAAGGCTCAACAGCCTACTCTATCACAAATGGAGACTCCTCTAATGAGCCCCATGGACCCATCTTACGTCATTTCACCTGGGGTCTCTATGCAATCTGAGCCTCCGAGCGACATTTTTCGTTTCCCTAACTTGGCTCAACCCTCTATTAAGGAAAACACATTGCTCACTCCATGGATAAGCCTGACAGAGAATGTACCGATGACATCTACGGTTAGCGCAGTGCCACTACCTAGTGTCGTAGTACCTAATATGGGGCCTCGATCGTATGTGCCTCTAGCCCCTTATGCACACATGGCCCCCACACCTCCAATTGTACCACTTGCTTATGCTCCTCGAGTGCCGCTCCCTAGCCCTTACCCGAGTGGACCTATGCCCGGTTATGTTCCATATCCTGCATCATCCACACATATGCCAAGACCGGTACCCGTCCCTCTCCCACATATGATTCCAAGAGTACCTCCACCGGCCCTGCCTCCTCACATAGGTGACTTGGCAGCGTTTGCTCAAACCATAGGTCGATCTATCGCGGAAACTATGCGTCATGCATCTGATAGAGAGCCTAGAAGTAAGGCAGTACAAATTGCCAAACTCACACAAAAATTCAATGGGGACGAAGATGCTAGAAAACACATTGAAGTGTTTGAACAAGTATGTGATTCCTTAGGGGAACGCAACGAACTACATAAGTGCAATGCCTTAAGCTTGACATTAAGTGGGAATGCTGGAGATTGGTATAGAACCCTAAGGGTGGACGAGAAAACAATCTACCCTACCCTTCGAAGGTTGTTTCTAAAGGAGTACATACGAGAAGGTGTGCTTTGGGGTGTAGCATCTCAGCTACAGAAGGCCGAACGTAAGGAAGGAGAGTCAGTAAGGGACTTCATTAGTCGTCTAAAGCACTTAAACTCTCGCTGCCCTATAAATGAGCGCTTCAACAATAACCAACTGCTTGATCGATTCATCCGAGGGTTGAGGAATGAAGGAATCTATAATGGACTAGTGATTAGAGGTATCACAACCTGGGAAGATGTCACTGCCAATGCAATCCAATTAGAGGACAACTTGATGATAGCAGGCATGAGGGTGTCTTTTGACACGAGATCCACTAGCTCACAAGCCATTGAGTATGAACCCATGACTGCAAAGCCCATTGCCAATGAGCCAAAGGTATTTGAGACATTCTTGACAGACCTCACCAAGGCAATCCAAGAGTCTCTTAAGGATAATCGACCCCCTCAAAATAGTCACATGTATCCAAGAAGGGAGCAACAATGGTGTTCCATTTGCCTGGGTCCACATAGCACTAGTGAGTGCCCTACGTTTAGAGTAAAATTTAATGGAACTTGCAACGCATGTGGTAGGTATGGTCACCAAGCTAAGGATTGTTTAATGATCAAACGTATGATGGCAAATAGACCACCTATAGCCTGGACGGATGCGCCTCGAGCTCCTGTATTGATGCCTGCTCCACCTGTTGAGCAACTACCGCAACACATGGTCCCTAGATCTCAAAATGTTGTACAAGCTACACCGCTACCACCTCTTGTGCTAGGACCGCAGCCCCCGCATCCAAGAGTCGCCCCTATGAACCAAGTGGGTTGCGAGCCATCTAATGCTTATGCAGATGGCTGTGAGGAGGAAATAGACACTAGTATTGCCTACGGACTTGATACATTGGAAGAGTGTCCTATATACTACATGGAAGATTGTTGGGGGCAAGTCAAGCCGGTTTATCAAGCTGTTGCTCTCGTATCCAGAGGTCAAAATATCAACACCCAGGCTAGGAGGCCACCTCTTCAATGCTACGAGTGTGGTGGACCACATCGGGCAGCGGAGTGCCCTATTAGGCTGCAAAAGAATGCTGCACAGATGCAAATGAATCAAGGGAGCACGTCTACAATGCCAATACTCACATGTAATCGTTGTGGCATAGATCACTTGATTGCCCAATGCCCCTATAACCCAAATGCGCCTAAAATCACACCCCTAAATTTAGTCAAAATTGCTAGTGTGACATCGCCAATACCACCCGTCGCACCCGCTTATGCGATTACACGGTCCATGCTTCAAGGGCCAAGCCATATCCTCGAAGAGAGAGATACCGCGTCAGTTATCCAAGCAAAGAAAAAGAAGACACGAAGGAAGAGGTCGCAGAATACGGGAAATTCAAAGCCAAGTTCCAAAACAAACATAGGAACAGGAGATGACCCCGTGTATATGAATGACCTCGAGGATGATTCAGATTCAGTCGAGACAATGGAGACTAGAACCAATACCACAAAGGGAAAGACTGACAAAGAAAACCGTAACATGGAACCAAATGAAAACCGAATAAGAGAAAACCATAAGGAGCCTCTGAAAACACCACAAGTGTTTCCAAATCCAATCCAAGACCCCCAAGATAAACCGCAGGGGCAAAAAGGGAAGAATCGTAAAAAGAAGTTTGGGACGTACCCAAACCCAGTAGACGAGATTGAGCAGGTGAAACATCTAAGAGGTTTAGTGGAGGAGACTCAAAGGAAACTAGAACCAGAACCCATGCATGTCAAAATTCATGACACAGTGTTTCCCACGCAAGTTCATCCACCCCACATGAACCATAGACCGTTAGCCATATCTAGTATCATCCAAGAAGGGAGTGAGGACGGGACATCAGAAAGTGAGCATACACCCTTCTTGTTGGAAAGGATGTTTAATGAAGGAATACCTGATCCCATTGAGGAATATGAGATTCCATCCTCACCAGTTCCTAGTCAAGGACCTACACCCTGCAAAATGCCAATGAATGTTGCCAAACTAGTGGACTTCATGTCTTCTGAGGTCCGAACCACGATCATAGCAAAGCTGTATGGAGATCCTGAGTTATTCCTTGCACTTCGAGCATTCCTTAACGGAGAGCTACGAACGGGATTACCGCAGTTTGCGCAACCAAATAGGCCTGACTTGATTATGATTGATGAAGAAAATCATGTGCAATCACTTGACTTAGATGGACACGAGTCTGTGATCGAGGTACCCATTAACGAATTAGGGCAGTATTTTGAAGGCGACGAGTCTAATGCGACCCTACCCATCACTACCAAGGGATTAACTATAAAGGGAATTCTTGATGGTGATGCGGGAGTTAGCATCGTTACAAAAGATTGTTGGGAATCCATGGGAAAACCCCGCCTCAGTGTTACTAACATTGTGGTAAAGATGGCAAATGGTACCATAGCCAAACCTATGGGGATGCTCAAGGATCTTAAGATCAAAGTTCTAGGACACAAGGTACGACATACGTTCATTGTAATGGATTTCTCTAAACACCTTATGTCATATGAAATGATTTTAGGACGACCATTCATGAGGGAAGCACAAATGGTTCACGATTGGTCTAAAAATCATGTCTATTTGCAATTCCAAGACTCTGTCCTTAGAGTGGATTTGATGACTGGTACGGTACACCCCTTAGGGAGTAAAACCATTATTGATCATCGCTCTGACACCACAGTTCACTCGGCCCCACTACAATATTGTTACACTTATAAGAAGGATACAGACATTGGCCAAGATTCTCCTTATATGGATATCCTACCTGGGATGACTGAGTCGGACAATGTGGATTGGGTCCACCTAGCAGCAACCATAGACACTTGGGGAAATAGGGGGACGACCTGGGTAACACCTGAGGGGGATGAAATGCCTGTACCCTTAAATATGCTACAAGCAATGCATATCGCTTCCGACAAGACTCATCCTACTGTAGCGAAGAAAACATACAAGTGGGTCCCTAAAGCTTCTTTAGTGACCATAGCTAGTGCTAAAAAACAGAAGCCTTGTAAGAAACGTACCACTCGCTCCAAGAAAAGTAAGAAAATGTTGCGATGGATCCCTAAACGACTATTGGAAGCCCAAGGCTACTATCAAGGAAATGATCAAATCTGGGTGCCAAAACGTAGATTGTGCTCTTACCTATCACCTGACCCAAGTGAGCCCAATCCCGTAGCTCCAAAACGAATCAATGATCGTGGAAAGAAAAAAATCACAGAATGCTACACACCCGCTCCCGAGCTAGTTTGGGTACCAAAGAAAGAACGATTTGTTCCACCTAGCTCAGGAAGGGGGGAGTCCCATGAAGCTTCTAGCTCCTCATGTAATACATCCATAGAGGTAAAAACTTCTACACAGCCTCCATCTATAGTAGTGGACCTCCATGAAGCTACAAAAGAATCCACACCTCCCAGTGTTCAAGAATCACCTGATGAACCACTTCAAGTTCGATCTTGGGAGAGTACCTTACCACCCTTGCAACTTGACGAGGCACCTAGGGTAATAGAAAACTACTGGCAAAAATCCTCACCTATTACCAACTGGAACAATCGGTTTCAAAGGGTGACAAGCTCATTTCAAACGGTATGATCTACCCAAGGAAGGGGGGATTGTTTGTGGACATCCATCATTCACTTGCTTCCCTCTCAACCTTTCTCCCTGACCTCTATATCTCCCAATCTTAGGGAATGTACATATAAAGCTTTATACTCTTTTAAAAAAAAAAAGAGAGCAAGAGAAATTAGCAAACGAGTATGCACATTAAAAGTCAAAACATTGACTCAGACCTACACATGTCACATCTGGTACAGTGAAACAGAAACCTATGCCATAAAACACCTTTGATCCTCATCACTTGAGTGATGGAGGGTAGGTAAGATTAGTACGATAGGAGTGTTTCTGTTTTAGAGTTGAGAGATTAGCGAAGTTCTCTTTTCCCACTAATGTGCCTCCTGGAGGTATTCCTTTTGTTTCCTAGTGTGTACAGGAGCGTGTTGCTATTGGTAGGATTTGGACCTTCATGGAACCTTTCTCTCGTTCACACTTCAAATCAAGCGCGACCATCAACACAAACAGGTGTTTTATGTCCATTAGCATTGCCCTTATCTTTTTGCATCCATGTTTGTCTGCTTTGATTGTGATTGGTAGCATAATATTCAGCGCATTGGCTTAGTATCAAACATTTAATTCAATGTAATGTTTTGTTATAATCACTTGTCTAGGTGTAAAAATCAAGCAGTCCGACTAAGCTAGTTTGACCAAGCTAGGTATTAGAAATCTTCTCTTAATACCATGGGGAATGCCTTCCTAATAAACAATGGTTACTTAGGTTCTTAATCCGATTTAGGCAGCATTGTATGAAATGTACTAGGGCTTTCTAGTGGGCTTAACCCTAGTGACCTTTAGCTTAAGTATTATAAAGGGAGTTTACTAATGTGATGAGCCTGGGGAGGTTAACAATGTTATATGACCCCCCAAAGTTACAAAATTAAAATGCTGAAAATGAACAAACAAAAAATCAAAGTGCCACAATGTAAAATTTTAAGCTGGAAGAGAAATCCCTGCTTAAATTGGTACTTCACTCACATGTATCGCCTATGGTACTAGAGCCCTAGAGGTTCCCAGTGTGGGCGCTTTTCCTTGAAAAGCAAAAAACCCAAGGCATACAAAATAAGCACACACATCATAATTGAATCAATGTGAAAAGACTTTGGGGGGTCAAAGAAAAAGTAATCAGTCAGGCGATGATTTCATGAGAAATTCCTTTTATGGTAGCTTAACTACAAGGTTTTCTAGATATAGCCTCTAGTCAGCCCTCGAACATGAATACTTGGCTCTCGCGATTAAACAACTTAATTGACCACTAAAAATTAAGAAGCTTACCCATGGTATTAATATTCGATCTCTAGTGCCTTTCGACCGTCAAATTAGCGACCCCAGACTTGTTTAATTTTCTACCTTTTCATCTGTTTATGCATTTGATTACATTGCAATTTAATGTTCATTGCTGACAAATTGTTTGAAATTTTTTTTACCAATCAATGTGTCTACCTAAAACTGCATATGCTTTTTAATCACTTATGAGAATGCAATTACTGTGCCAATGTTGTTTGATTTTGCAGTGACTGAAGAAGGCTAAGGACATTCATCTCAAATGCTCTTCCACCTCGACGAACGAGCTTCAACTCAATAGCTTCCGAGGATGGAATCTACATCAGGAAGGGGGGCATGTTAACCCTCACGGCTCACGGACACCCCATCACCTACGACGGACGCGTATTATGTATTATTTAGAGTCAGGTACCGGGCTTGTCGGACCAATAGGAACAGGGTAAGGGTGATCGTCGATGAGAGGCGCACTCTAACTGGGACATTCAAGGGATTAGTTGGCTAAGCATGGGCGCCCAAGTGTGAATGGGGTGAGCTCATATAAAAGCCAACTAAACCTAAAATTCACTCATTCTCTCATTTGTGCAATAGAAGAGTACTCTTGCTCCATCTCCATCTCCATCTTCTTCTTCTTCACCTCCTTGTGTGTGTGTGTGTGTGAGTGAGAGAGAGAGAGAGGGAGAGTGTGTGTGCGATCGAGCATTACGAAGGCACGACGGCGGCGAAGCGGTTGAGCGCGGCACGACTACAGCTTCTTCTTCATCGCGGGGAGGAATCCACCACGAAGGCGAGCGTAGAGCGGTGAGTGACACACCCTTTTCTCTCTTGAGCTTGCTAGTTTAGGCTTGTTGTGTGCTTGGAGCCATTTGTGGCCCGCACACAGTGTATTGGCAAGTCCCTTGCTTCGACAATGCGGCAAGGAGCGCACAAGGATCTTCTTTGAGTACCTTTTGCTTTGAGCTTCAAGCTTCGAGATTCGAGATTACAGGTTGCAGGCTGCAGATTACAGGTTACAGGGACAGGTACAAGTACAGGTACAGGTAACTGGAGTACAGTGATATACTAGTAGTGGTGTCACTTGCAGTGGTTGTGGGTATGCATCACTCGGCGCCTATTTGAGCGCATTGTCTGCTGGATTGTACGTTACTTGTGGAAACTGCCATTGTACGCCTTTGTGGAGCCATGTTTGGTTTTATTTGGCACTCCCATCCATTTCTGAGACTTGGTCTGAAAGATAGTCATTTCTGAGACTTGACTATACGCGATTTGCATTAGCCTTCGTGTGAGGGTCGATAGCGTGAGGTTTTATTGAGCTGGGGGATTCTCAAATGTGGAGATCCTTTCGGTGATACACGTAGCTGGAGCACCCTTTTCGTGACCTCGCCATAGGCTATGTATTAGTGATTCCTATTTGATGCTCGGGTTCTATTGTCGGCAGTTTATGCATACATATACAATCTATATTTTGGGTTCACACTGCTCTACTTCTGGGGAAACTCTGTCAAAATTTTTCCAAGTTATGATGGCTGGTCTTTTGGTCTTTTAAGCCATTTATGCTGTTACGCTGCTGAAATTTTGGCAAAATCAGAGGATAAGACAGGTGTACTTTCTTGGGAGCTTCATGGTTGGCTTTAATGGATGATCAAAATGGACCTCAGTTCACTCCTTTTCATTTAACACAGAGAATCCAGATAAATGTTCATGTGTCCAGGAAGATTTGTTTCCAACAGCGCATAGTCTTTATGTTCGGGCCAAGAAGATTACGAGAGATCTTGGAATGTCCTTTGCCTGTTGTAATTCCGATGATCAACTATGAAAACTCATTTGATGTGCATGTGTTTGTCCTTATCTAAAGTTGAGCTCCATTGAAGTTTCTGGGAATTGAGTCAGTAAAAGTTTTTGGTTCTTGCACGTGTGTTCAAAGGGGTTCTCAAAGCATTGTAACTTGGGTAGCCATGGCTTTCTCTTATCCGGAGTTTCATGGAAGAAGTGATGAAGATGTGGAAGATTTTTTGGAAAATATGGAGGTTGCCTGCATTAGCAACCAGATTCATGACCCTGCGCACATGTTACGTCTTCTCCAAATTTGTTTGAAGAGTGATGCACGAGTCTGGTCCAAAACATTTGAAGAGGAGTTGCGTGCAGCGGATCCACCTGTAAGATTGAGTTGGGACAATCTAAGGCATGGGTTGGAAGTGGAGTTTGTGAAGATAGAAGATCCTGACAAAGTGTGGCAAGAAGTACAAGGTTTGGTGCAAAAGGAAGGTGAGCCAGTAGATGCGTACATACGTAAGTTCTCATTGGCATGGGAGCGGATGTGCAAGGCCTTAGCACCACAGGTACCCCCGCCTGACATGATGAAGAAGGATAGGTTCTTGGCTGGTCTTTGGGAGAATATACGTTGGAGAGTGGAGCTAAAGAAGCCTAGGACATATGAAGATGCACTAGAGGTAGCAAGGAACAAAGAGTGGAAGTTGAGGAAAATGAGCCAGTTAGGGGTGGAGTCTTTGCCCATGAGGTCTGAATTTCAGCCTATAGAGTCTTTACAAGGTCGCATGTCAGGGGTTTATCATGAACCAGTGGTTCCTGTTACTACTCAGGTTATGCCAGCAGTGGTCACTACATCGGTGCAAGATGATGGGCTAAGGCAAGACATGAGGAAAGTGGTAGATTTGATGAAGAATCTCAGCCTAAACATGCTAGGTCAAGTGGGAAATAATCGAGGTCGAGGGAGGTTTGCAAATCAGCCAGGAGGTGAAGAAAGGCCTAGGAATGGTGTTGGACAAAGCAATGGTAGGTTCTGGAGGCAGACACCCACGTGTTACAATTGTGGAGAGTTGGGTCACATCAGCCCGCAATGTGATAAGCCACCAAGGATGGGGGGAGACATGTATCCATTGCCAAGACAGGTGTTAACTAGGTCAAATGATTATGGCATTGAAATTAAGGGAGATGAAGGAACCAGTGGATTAACCCAAGAGGAAAAGGGAAAGACAAAAGTGCTAAGTATAGTCACCTTGGAGAAGGCATCAAAGTTAGAGGATACATTAGTGATGCCTATTGGAAAGAGGACCACAGAGGATAAGGAAGGAAGAAGTGCCCAAGGTCCTAGTAAGAAGAAAGGAAAGAGCCATGAAGGCGAGGATGTCAAGGCCAAGAGGAAAAGGAGATCTCGTCGAAAGTTTCATGTTTCAGATTTTCCACTAGGGGATGGGCAATTAAGCTATGACTTGAAGGAGGATCTGACAAGCAGGAAGGCAGATGTTACTTTTGGGCAGCTCATAGAGATGGTGCCTAAGCTAAAGCGACAGTGGAAGAGGATGGTTAACCCAATGGAGAAAGAGCCAGAGAGAGGTTCAATGAAGGTGTTGGCAATGGATGTACCAGACATTTGCCCAATAGTAGATGTGTGGCATAAAAGGAAAAATTTAGTACAAGGCTATGTTGATGGCGGGGCCCAAATATGTGTGATAACACACTCATGCATTGAGAAGATGGGTCTTACAGTGACTGGGGTGTCAGGGTTTCGGATCAGATTGGCAAACCATCAAAAAGTAAAATGCTTGGGTGTTGTAAAGAGCTTAGAAGCGGAGGCATGTGATGCAAAGGCAGTGGTTGATTTTCATGTGATGCCAGCAGGGTTGGGAGCATATCCTATTATACTGGGCAGACCATGATTACATGCAGTGGAAGTTGTTCAAGATTGGCGACATGGTACGATTAGCCTCTATGGAAAGACAGGTGCCAAGAAGCTATACAATATGGACACAAGGGAACTATTAGAGGAGCTTTATGAAGATGAGGATGGGTCTAGTGATGAAGACTCTTCCACGGTGACAGATGAGGACAGTGATAGCACTACCAGCAGTGATGAGGATGCTGATGTTGCATTTCTTTTGATGGATAAAGAAATCCAGGAGTCTGGTTTAATCGCATTTGTAAATGAAGTTGAGGATGAAAGTGAAGGGCCTTATGAAGTGATTGAAGGGCTGATGCAAACCAAAGTTGAGTTGTCAAAGAATCAGGAATTGATGACACAAATGATCAGCGGAGACCTCTCAGCTATGGAGAAGGAGATATATTTGCACATGCTGGCTAGTTTTCCTGATTTGTTCATTACTTCATATGAAGAGATCAGAGGGTTCAAGGGTGAAGAGATGCATATAGAGCTGAAAGAAGGTGCTAAACCAGTGCGGCAAAGGCTAAGAAGGATGGGTCAAGAGCAAATGGAAGCCTTGCGAGAAGAGGTGGACAAGTTATTGAAGGTAGGGTTCATAGTCCCTGTGGAGACCACAGAATGGGTGAGTCCAGTTGTAGTCAGTCCAAAGAAGGATGGGAAGTGGAGAATTTGTGTAGATTTTAAACCCTTAAATGCAGCCACTAAGAAGAACCCATATCCCCTTCCATTCATCGATCAGATCTTGGATTCAGTGGCAGGTTATGAGAGGTACAGTGTGTGTGATGGTTTTTCAGGCTATTTCCAATTGAAGATTGCTCTTAAAGACCGCACAAAGACAACTTTTATTACGCCATGGGGCTGCTATTGCTATACAGTATTGCCGTTTGGGTTGTCAAATGGACCTTTCTTCTATCAAGAGAGAGCAAATTGGGTGTTGGAACCATTCATTGGTAGTTGTGTTAAAGCTTTTATGGATGACTTTTGTGTCTATAGCAATAGGGCTGAACACCATGAGAAGTTGCAGATGGTATTGGCTTGATATGATGAATGTGGAGGACAACTAAATCCAAAGAAATGTCATCTAGCACAGCCAAGGGTGAAGTTATTGGGCCATATGGTGTCAGAAAATGGCATTGAGGCTGATCCAGACAAGGTTAAGTCTATTATTCTTCTTCCATCACCTACGAGTACAAAGCAATTGGCAACCTTTATACACAAAGTGAAGTACACGGCACGGTTTATTCCATTGTCTTCGCAACTCCTTTGTCCATTACAACAAGTGGCAAAGCATGATCCATTGCAATGGGATGACAAGTGTGAAGAAGTGTTTCAAGAGGTGAAAGAGGTGTTAGGGGGGTTGTCAGCCATGCAGGCTCCTGATTGGGAGCAAGTGTTTTATGTAAATCCATCAGCAAGGGAGGATGCCATTGGAGCCATGTTATTGCAAAAGGGGAAGGGCAGCCATTATATGAGGCCAGTGTATTGTGCAAGCCGTGTGAAGCTGGTAGCAGAGAGAAAATTCTCGGAAGTAGAGCTAGTGATGGCCAGTGTAATATTTGCTTGTCGACGATTTCGTCATTACTTGCTACCATGACCTTTTGTTTTCTTGAAGAGTTATGCCTTTTTGCCACAGTTAATTAATGGCACTAACATGTCAAATGTGGTCAAGAAATGGGTAATTGAGCTGCAAGAATTTGAGTTCTCTTTCTAGTGGAAGATAGTACAAGGGCTACCCTAGCTGATTTGTTGACCTACAAGAGAATCCCCTTATTGTTAAGGAAGAGGTGGTGAGAAAGGTAGTTGAAGAAGTGCCACAGATCAGCAATGCACATGTGTTGTTCTTTGATGGTTCATACAGAAAGAGCCATGATGCGGCTTCAGGGGGTATAGCACTTTATGATCCAGAGGGGAAGCTAGTATGCAAGAGAGGGTTCAAATTGGATGCTCATAGTAACAATGAGGCTGAATATGCTACTTTGGAAGCCGGATTACACATTTGTTTGAAGCATGGGGTTCGAAGGTTGAGCATAAAAGGTGATGCCTTGTTAGTGGTGAAGCAAGTGCTGGGTGTGTGGAAGAGCAAGAACACCTCATTGAAGGAAATGTGCTTCAGAATTAAAGGCCTGTTAAAAAATTTCGAAGCATGGAGCATCAGACACATTGAACGTGCTCTAAATGGGGAGGCACATGAAGCGGCTCAAGGCATGATTGGGGAGCTATTTGTGTTGAGGACCAACTTACCTGTTTACCATGGTCGGGAAAGTTTGGCTCAAGAAGAGGAGTTTTTGCTAACAGGAATCATTCCAAAGGAGATTCAGAAGTCTAAGAAGTATGGTTTTGTGCGTAGAGCATACAGGTACAAATTGATTGGTGATGTCTTATACATGAAAGGGGTTGATCTCGTGTTGAGATGTGTACCTTGGTGGGAGGAGCTTTACAGAGTGTTGGAAGAGAATCATGAAGGCGCATGTGGTGGCCATTTTGCTCTAAAGATCACCTTGCATAAGATTTTTCAAGAGGGGTATGTATGGCCTAGTTTGCACAAGGATGTTCACCATTGGTGTAGGTCTTGCAATAGGTGTCAAGCATTTGGGAAGAGAGTGTTGAAGCCAGAGCTACGAAAAACCATTATGGCGTTTGATGTGTTTGAAAAGTGGGGGATTGATGCACTAGGCCCGTTACCTATCACAAGCAGGGGCAAAAGCTATATCTTGACGACAGTGGACTATCTCTCTAGATGGGCAGAGGCTATAGCAGTAAAACAGATCACTGCAAAGGATGTGGCAAAATTTGTGTATGATGAAATATGTTGCAAGTTTGGGGTGCCATTAGAGCTACTTTCAGATAAGGTGCCAGGATTTAGAGCTAAACTACTAGACTTCTTATGCGCAAAGATGAAGATTAGGCACCAGCATACCACTCCTTATTACCCGCAGTGTAATGGCTTAAATGAAAGATTCAATGGTGAGACACAGCACCAAGGAAAGAATTGGGATTTGGAATTGCCTAGTGCATTATGGGCTTACCGTACTTCGGTGAAGACAGGTACAGGGTTTACTCCATTTCATTTGGTGTATGGAAAGAAAGCACTATTGCCTGTGGAGGTAGAGTTGCCTGCGGTCAAGATGTTAGAGAAGTTTCTTGGGCCGCCTAGTGATGCATTCAAAGAGAGGCTCTTGCAGTTACAAGAGGTTCAGTTGGATAGGATGAGCGCATTGGAGCATTAAATGAAAACGTCAAAAGTAAGGGTATCAAGAAGCATGACTTGGTTTTGCGCTACAACAGTAAGCTGGACAACACCTTCCAAAAGAAGTTTCAAATTAAGTGGGAAGGCCCTTTCAAGGTAGTGGAGTGTTTCTCGAATGGTACATATCAGTTGGCTAACCTGGATGGGGTTCTACATAAGTCAAGGGTAAATGGATTGCGTCTTAAATTGTATCATGATAGATTGATGATGGTGGAGCAGGATGAGCTGTCTGTGGAGCAAGTGATGTCTGTGAGGGATGAGGAGACTTGTGATGAGACGAGCCTCATATCTCTTTTTGCTGCTGCTAATCATGAATGATCTAGCAGGCTAGGGGATGGGCAAATTATGTCAGGATTTTTCTGGAGTAAGAGATTGTGCATATGTACATATCCATGCATGGTGCATCAAATAAAGAATTGCCCATTTTTCAGAGCCAAGTGGTTACGTGGGGCACACATGTGTACAGGTAGGACAGGGTGTACATAGTGCATCGATTTTCACTATTACCAGTACCACTATGTTTTTTCTATAATAAAGAGGAGTTGTTAGCGCGTAAAACTTCTCGAGGAAGCTATCCACAGGCCAACGACATGAGGTAAGCAGGTGCGTCAGATGGCATCTAGTGGCATGAGGAGGCCGAACGGGGTCATTATTTGCACGTGGATGAATACGGACACAGCGTGGGTGTTTTCTTGTGAAAGTTATGCAGAAAGGTCATCATTAGGACCACTTTTTGGGGCCACTTCACGTGGTTGTGAGACGCATTATTGAAAAGAAATGAGTGCCAGGTGTGCGGATGATGCAAAAAGGTGACAACTATGCACTGCGAGGTCAGTTTTTGGCCTGTTCGGGGTACGTTTGAGGTCATCTAAGAGACCAAGGGTGCCCAACTAATAAAGCTAAGTGTGGGAACTGAAAAAATAGAGAGAAGACCAGAAAAAACGTGTGTGTGTCTGTGCGGAGTGGGCAAGTGGATAGTCTCTCGCCTCTCACTCCATCGGTGTGTTCCCAGTCTCGGCCAGGTAGATTGTGTAAGCCGAGTGGTGCCCCATAGTGTGTGTGTGTGTATCTTACCAAGAGTGTGTGTCGGGTAGTTATAGAGGCGTTCTGTGTGTTTCCATCCCGCTCACAACATTGTTTGCTGGGTTTTGCATTTGATTTCAAAGGAATTGTCTGTTGGCATATCGATGGATCAACTCCTTTGAGGTCCTTATAGGACCCATTGGTGTTGGCCCAAGCTCTATTGTATCTAAACCTCAGAAATTCTCCTCTTTTGAGCTGAGTTTTGTGTGTGTGTGTGTGTGTGTGTGTGTGTGTGTGTGTGTGTGTGTGTGTGTGTGTCTCTGCGGAGTGGGCAAGTGGATAGTCTCTCTCCTCTCACTCCATCGGTGTGTTCCTTGTCTCGGCCAGGTGGATTGTGTGAGCCGAGTGGTGCCCCATAGTGTGTGTGTGTGTGTGTGTGTGTATCTTCCCAAGAGTGTGTGTCGGGTAGTTATAGAGGCGTTTTGTGTGTTTCCATTGATGGGGGCTTTTTACAAGCCAAGCTCCCATACCCCTCTTCTCTCGTCCCCACCCCATGAAAACCCCCTCTTAGGGAGGGAGTGATAAAAGGCATTGGAAAAAGTAAGAAAAAAATAAAGTATGATTATGTAAATATATAAGAAAGGTAAAATAGGCCACCTCATGCCTGCGGGGTAGCCCATCCCCACCTTGCCTCTTTTTTCTTCACTGTTGCCTCGCCGTGTGTCCCTTTTCCTCTCCTCCACTCAAAAGGTCAACCCCCTCTCTCTTCCCCTTGTCCTTTCTCCTTTCTCTCTCCCCTCAAGCTACCCCACCTCTCGCCAATAATGCATTATAACTCACCAATAATGCACCAACTCACATGCAACTTACCCTATCTTCCAAAATAGTATACCCCACCCCCTCTTTCTCTCTCCTATCATATCCCATGACCCAAATACCCCCCTCTCTCTCTAAAGGGCGCCATGTCTCTTGTCTTGTAGCTAAATAACCTCCCCCACACTCACACACACTCAGTTTCACTGAAAAAAGTGCCCACAGACCCATCCCCACCCAGTGGTTACCTGATTTTTCTTGTGTTCACACACATCTACACACAGATTCACCTCTGAACACACTCCCCTCTCTCCCCTCTTGTAATTAATTTATTCTCCATGTCACCTCTCACTTTTTTTCATCAACCCATCCCTCTCTCTTAGTCTCTCTCTCATGAGACTGCTGTTCTGGCACATATACACACAGCCAGATAAGTGGGGCCCACAGTCACATGGCCTATGTAGATAATGATTTCTTCATTTTTAAATTCTAGAATTTCTTCCCCCTCCTACCCTATATAAAGAGGGGTCACCATCACACAAAAGCACACAACATCAACAAAGAACACACTATGCATTGTGTGTGCCTAGTGCACACACACACACACACACACACACCATCACCATCACCGCAATCACCATGCTTGTCTTGAGGGTATACACGCCTCCTTGTAAAGAAGAAAAAAACTTTTGCAAGTTAAGCAGTGTGTCTTTCTAGCTCTCTCTCAATAATCATGGCAAGTGTAGCATTTCCAACATTTAAAGGAAAGAAGGGGGAGGATTTGGTAACAGACTTCCTAGATGACTTTGAAGTAGCATGTGTAGTGAGCAACAAAGATACGGATGAATCCTGGGTTAGAATCTTTAAGCATCTCATGAAGCTAGAAGCTAGATCATGGTACAATGCACTTCCACAAGCAACCAAGGATGACTGGGAACCCTTAAAAACCGCTTTTAAGAGGCGCTTTGGGGGAGGTACCACTTCAGAAAAGTTGTGGGACAAGTTGAGAGACTTGAAGCAAGAGGGTCTTTTAGAATATGCCACCTATGAGTCCAAATTTGTGGATTTGTGGGAACGGTGGGTTGAGTCACTGGCTAGGGGGGAAGCTGCACCCGATTTTCTAAAAAAAGATCGGTTCACGCATGGCTTATGGCCGCTTCTCAAGGAGAAGGTGAAAGGTAGATTCCCGGCTACGTACGAGTTAGCCGTTGAGATTGCTCGCCTTAAAGACAAGAAGCTGCGAATGAAAGCCAAAGAAACCGAGTCAACAGAATCAGGAACACCGCATCGACCAGCAACTACGACAACCACCATTCCACCACCACCACCGGCTCTTGGGGTAAGAGATGACCAACAAGATATGTTGGCCCATATTACTGACCAGCTGCAGAATTTGTCTGTCCACTTAATACAACAAGGGAGGAGTCAAGAAAGAGATCAAGACCCTGGAAGAGCACGACGACAAAACAAGGAGTATCATTGCTACAACTGCGGAGAAGACGGTCACGGTATGTACTACTGTCCCAAACCACGACAAAACTATAATAGAGGAGGTAGGAGGAACCAATTGTCACCCCCTAGAGAAAGAACGCCCCCACCCCGAGCACCACCCCCACCAACACAAATTCTACGTCCACCCCAGACACCACTACAAGCATCCATCCCACCTCTTCCACCAGCCCCACCACCTGATCGCCGTGTAAACATCATAAGGCTAGAAGAGAAAGGAAAAGCCATAGTAGTGGATCCACCCAGAGCAAAGGAGAGGGACAAGGGTAAGGAGAAGGTAATCTTTTTAGAACCACTTGAATCCATGATTGTGAAAAGAGCTAGGAGGGAGAAAGCTACACAATCAGATGATGAGAGAAGCATGAGAGGAGAAACTAGCAAGAAGCCATCCAGGCCACGACGGAAATTGGGCATCACCGACTTCCAGCTAGGGGAAAGTTCTAAGCCCTATGATCTAACATTGGATGTGGCAGAGCAAGGACCGAAGATTACATGGCCACAGCTGCTACATCTTGCACCAAAAGTAAGGCGACAATGGTCTAAAATGGTAAGTACAAGACGCTCCAAAACAAAGGTAGTCGGAGCAATTTCGGGATGCAACATGGATGACATCCTTCCAATTGTCGACGTAAACATAAAAGGAAAGAGGGTTGGAAACACCTACATTGATGGAGGTGCACAAATCTGTGTAATGAGCGAAGCTATGATGCTTCGATTAGGGCTCGAGGTTGACAGGCCTTCTCCATGCAAGGCAAAGATGGCAAACAACGCAAAAGTAAAGTGTGTGGGTGTGGTAAGTGCCGTGAAAATCAAAGCTTTCAACACTGAGGTAGAGGTAGATGTTTTTGTAATGCCTACTAAGGGGGAGGGCTATCCACTAATTTTGGGAAGGCCATGGTTGATGGCCATGAAGGCAAAACAGGACTGGGGTATTGGCCTTCTACGCATGACCGGTAAGAAAGGGGAGACAATCTACTACGACATGAGGATTGGCAAGCAGAAGCAAATGAATCTGGAAACATCGGCAGATGAAACCACTAGCGAATCTTCCAGTTCTGAGGAGGAGACCACATCCACCGACGAAAGTGACAGTTCCATTGATGTGATGGGTATCATTATGAAGGATCCACAAAGGGTAAGCACAACTGGTGATCCATCACCAAAAGGGAAACCCAATGAAGAGGAGAGAAAATCACCTGGCCTAGGAGGAAGTAGGTTGAAGGGTATGTTGTCTACGGAATTAACACTTCAGGAGAAAGATAGTTTTTTGCAAATGTTGATGGGATTTCCTAACCTGTTCATTGACAACTATGAAAGAATCACAGGCATTACAGTGGTGGAACATCATATTAAGCTGAAGGAAGGGGTAAAACCAGTTGTGCAAAAGCTATGACGATTGGGGGTCATACAAGAAAAGGCACTCTTGGCCGAGGTAAGGAAACTCCTGGAGGCGGGATTCATCTATCCTGTAGAAAACTCAGAATGGGTGTCACCCGTAGTGGTGACGCCTTAAAAAAATGGTAAGTGGAGGGTCTGTGTTGACTACAAACCACTAAATGCAGCTACAAAGAGAGACCACTTTCCTCTCCCTTTCTTGGATGAAATTCTGAATGAAGTAGCGGGTTTTGAATGCTATACCGTCTGTGATGGTTATTCTGGATACTTTCAAATACGCATAGCCTTGGAAGATCAGCTAAAAACCACTTTTATCACGCCATGGGGTTGTTTTGCATACAGGGTTATGCCATTTGGTCTCACAAATGCACCTGCCACATTCCAAAGATATGTCACATATGTTTTTCAACCGTTCTTTGGAACATCCATAAGAGTGTTCATTGATGATTTTTGTATATATAGCTCCCGTATTTCACATTTAGAAAAGGTAACTGAAGGTCTGGCCAGGTTGCAGAGCCTAGGTGGGCAATTAAATGTGGATAAATGCCACATTGGGGAGAGTAAAGTCATTCTACTAGGCCATGAAATTTCAGCAAAAGGTATCAACGCCGACCCAAGTAAGGTGTCCACACTCATAGCCCTACCTTCACCAACGACCGCACGTCAACTCGTCTCTTTTCTACAGAAGGTGAGATACTTAAGTAGATTCATACATCTACTATCACAAGTTGTTCTACCACTGCAACAACTCACTCAAAGATCACTTTCACTTGGGACGAGAAAAGCGAACATCACTACAAAAAGGTAAAGGAGGTCTTAGCCACTCTGCCAACTATCTCACCACTTAAGTGGGATGAAAAATTCTATGTCACCTCAAGTGTTGGTGATGACTCATTGGGGGCAGTGCTACTCCAAAAGGATACGACGACATCTTTCATGAGGCCAATCTACTTCTCTAGTCGAATGATGACAGCAGGAGAGAAAGGTTTCACCCATGTGGAACACTTAGTCCTAGCTCTTAGATTTGCAACTACAAAGTTTAGGTCATATTTGCTGCCTAAGCAATTTGTGATTCTAACCACGGATGAAATATTTCCCTATGTTGTACAACACATGGATGTGTCTGCTAGAATTACTAAATGGCTAGTTCGTCTGCAAGAGTTTGACTACACGGTACAGGTAGAAAGCACGACAAGGGCAAGTTTGGGGGGACTCATGACCTACCAAGTCTTTGAAAGGAAGGAGAAGCAATCTAAGGAAGGAGAAGTCCGATTACCTCCAGTACCACCGATGGTAGAAGGAGCATACTCTCTCTACTTTGATGGAGCCTACAAGCGAGCGTCCGACAAAGCAGCTGCAGGCATAGTGGTCTTTGATGACAAAGGGACAAAGGTATTTTCGTTGGGCCAATTGTTAGATTCACATTCTAACAATGAAGCTGAGTATGCAGCACTAACCAAGGGTCTACAATGGTGCGTCTCGCAAGGTGTACAACGCCTTAATGTATATGGGGATGCTCTACTTCTGGTAAGGCAAGTAAATGGAGCATGGACATGCGAGAATCCTAGTTTAAGGACTCACTTAAGTGGTGTAAAAACCTTGTTGGGTAAGTTTGAAGAAGTTCAAATACACCATATCCCAAGGGCTCAAAACCAAGAAGCAGATGCCCTAGCAAGTGAAAGACTACAGGAAGTGGTGGTTGGAGCAATAAAACTAAAGCTCCCTCTATTTCAAGGAAGTGATGCCTTGCCTGACATCATGCATTTTTTGGAAACAGGGGAATGCCCATCAGATTTAACAAAGGGACAGAAGAAATGGCTGACACGGAAGGCCACAAGGTATCGACTCATCAATGACAGTTTGTACTGTAAGGGTAAGGACCAAATACTCAGGAAGGTCCCTCTCTCTCAGGAAATCACGGGAGTAATTGCTAGCTGTCACGACGGGGTTTGTGGTGGTCACTTTGCCCTAGACATAACAAGTAGGAAAATCTTGCAGGCAGGCTTCATATGGCCTAGCCTCAACCGTGATGTACACCATTGGTGCAAAACGTGTAAGTTGTGTCAAAAGGCCGGCACTAGGTCACTTATGCCTGAACCACAGACACCTATTCTCTCATATGGCCCATTTGAAAAATGGGGTATCGATGCCATTGGGCCATTACCTAGGGCCACCTCAGGAAAATTCTACATTATCATGGGGGTCGACTACATGACTAGATGGGCAGAGGCTACAGCCACCACTAGAATCATAGCGGTAGAGGTAGCTAAATTTATCTACGAGCACATATGCTGTAGGTTTGGCACACCTTTAGAGATCATCTCTGATAGAGGGCCTGGTTTCAGAGCAGACTTGGTAGGAGAATTAATGCAAAAACTGGGCATTACAAGGAGGCACTCTTCACCATATTACCCTCAATGTAATGGCCTAGTTGAAAAGGTAAATGGAATGGTTTCTAAAATTATTACCAAGCAGGTAAACAATCATCCTGGAGACTGGAATAAGTATCTACTACCAGCTTTATGGGCCTACAGAACTTCATTTCGTACATCCTTGGGATTCACACCGTATCATCTAGTATTTGGTAAGGAAGCAATCTTGCCCATTGAAGTACAACTACAAAGTCTCAGAGTAATTGGCAAGCCAGCTTCAACAGCCCAACATGCATTTGAGAGATCACATCATCAACTTGGAAAGATTGCAGCTAGACAGAGAAGAAGCAATAAATTATTATGCAGCACAAGCAGAGCATAGACGGCTTAGCTTTAATGAGCATCTCCGGAAAAAAGAATTGAAGAAAGGAATGTTGGTGCTCCGCTACGACAATCGCTTCGACACATGCAAAGATAAGAAACTCCTACTCCGATGGGAAGGTCCTTTCATCGTCAAGAAAAAGTATGCCAATGGAAGCTACCAGCTTATGGAGGCTGATGGAAAACTTCATAAAGCCAGGGTAAATGGTTGGCGAATTAAACCTTTCGATTTGACCAGGCTCCACCTATTGACATTCCAGATGAGGACACACCATCAGCCGCCACCTCCGACGATAATGATCAAACAGATGAGCTACAGACATGAATGCCTCTAGCCAAAAGGGGAGGGCTAATGATGGGGGCTTTTCACAAGCCAAGCTCCCATACCCCTCTTCTCTCGTCCCCACCCCATGAAAACCCCCTCTTAGGGAGGGAGTGATAAAAGGCATTGGAAAAAGTAAGAAAAAAATAAAGTATGATTATGTAAATATATAAGAAAGGTAAAATAGGCCACCTCATGCCTGCGGGGTAGCCCATCCCCACCTTGCCTCCTTTTTCTTCACTGTTGCCCCGCCGTGTGTCCCTTTTCCTCTCCTCCACTCAAAAGGTCAACCCCCTCTCTCTTCCCCTTGTCCTTTCTCCTTTCTCTCTCCCCTCAAGCTACCCCACCTCTCGCCAATAATGCATTATAACTCACCAATAATGCACCAACTCACATGCAACTTACCCTATCTTCCAAAATAGTATACCCCACCCCCTCTTTCTCTCTCCTATCATATCCCATGACCCAAATACCCCCCCCTCTCTCTAAAGGGCGCCATGTCTCTTGTCTTGTAGCTAAATAACCTCCCCCACACTCACACACACTCAGTTTCACTGAAAAAAGTGCCCACAGACCCATCCCCACCCGGTGGTTACCTGATTTTTCTTGTGTTCACACACATCTGCACAGAGATTCACCTCTGAACACACTCCCCTCTCTCCCCTCTTGTAATTACTTTATTCTCCATGTCACCTCTCACTTTTTTTCATCAACCCATCTCTCTCTCTTAGTCTCTCTCTCATGAGACTGCTGTTCTGGCACATATACACACAGCCAGACAAGTGGGGCCCACAGTCACATGGCCTATGTAGATAATGATTTCTTCATTTTTAAATTCTAGAATTTCTTCCCCCTCCTCCCCTATATAAAGAGGGGTCACCATCACACAAAAACACACAACATCACCAAAGAACACACTATGCATTGTGTGTGCCTAGTGCACACACACACACACACACACATACACACACCATCACCATCACCACAATCACCATGCTTGTCTTGAGCATGACCTCTACACCCTTGGCTATGGAAGATGAAGGGCAACTAAATGAAGGATGATGACCATAATCCTCGTGCGAGTCTTCGCCATCAACTCCCACCTATCCGCCATGTGCTCTACCACTCTCTCCCTTCTCATTCCCCTACCCTATGCTCCCCATTTCATCGCCTAATTCTCTAAATAAAGCTTGAGGTTTTGTGAGTATGTTTTCTTGCAATGTTTTGCCCATGTGAGGTGTGCGGAATCGCCACCTAGTCTTGTGTTTTGGAGTGAGCTTGTGTATGTGTGAAGGGTGTGCGGATTCGCCATCCTTTTGTGATGCCTAAGTACTAAGCCGCTATACCCCCTCCCTCTCTCTCTCTCTCTCTCTCTCTCTCTCTCACTTGATCTCATTCCCTTTCCTCTTCATCATTACTCCCAAGCATCCATCTCTCTTGGATGAAAACTTTGTTATGGTGGTGTGTTGTTTGCGTCCTAGCCGCTGGCTAGGTGGTGCCCCCTGTTTGCTTTACCATGACAGGCTCGAGGCGCGCCATTCGGTCCCCGGTGTTTTAGAGGCTGTTGGGGTTCAGGGTTCGCTTTGCTCCCGTCACCATCCCGCTCACAACGTTGTTTGCTGGTTTTTGCATTTGATTTCAAAGGAATTGTATGTTGGCATATCGATGGATCAACTCCTTTGAGGTCCTTATAGGACCATGCAAACACATCTTTATACTTCTTGAGAAGTTGGGTTAGTCGTTCTTCTTCTTCAGGCTCTAAATCGTTTGCTATATAGACCGGCTGAGGTTTTTCACCTGGTTCTGCAAGGTCTATCCTTTTTGCATTTTCTGGCCCATCGTAAGATTCTTGGTTGGTTCTTTCCCTAACTGGTGGTCATGATGATTTTTCTGTCCTGGATGGTAAATTTCCGATAGTGTGATGGTACATTCATGTTTCCCTTTTCGAACTCCCCTTTACCATCACTATCTTCTTCAGTAGTCCATATCTCACGTAAAGACCGTTTCAGTTCTTGGTATTTCTGTTTACGCTCAAATTTGGTCCACTCTTGGTCTTTTGTTGTTTCTTTTTTTTATTTTTGAGATTTTTATGATTTTGTTTCTGTTTTAGCTTTTCGTTCCTGTTTTATTTCCTCTCGCGTTCTTTCCCTTCGATCTTTTGAGAATCTTCCTGATATTTGATCTTTTACACAATCCTCTGCTTTTACAAGCATCAAATAGTGAGTTTTATCTTTTATCCTGGGCATCAGGTTCTCTCTCACTTTGTTTCCTGCTCGTTTCCTCCTATAGCGTTCCTAGCGTCTAGGGTGTTGATTAGCAAAATCATAAAACTTGATATTCTCAGTTTTCCTTCCACTCTCACTTGAGGTGTCCTAACACTCATTATCTGCATCATCATTTACTTTCAGATGTTCAGAGGAGTTATAAAACTCTTCTTGTCCCGGTGGTTCTATCGTCTCATCTTCTCCTGGTATAATGTTTACCATGTAGTAGGGTAGCACATCATAGCCATCCTTATCGTAAAATTTTGTTGTTGGACTATCTGTAATGGTACAGACATCCAATGTTGCTAGTATGTGTTCCCATTCTAGAGGTTCCAAGGCATCTTCAGGGAAAGGTTCCGGAATATACTCCTTGATCTCAATTGCTCTTTCTAAGACGCATTCCTCTCTTCTTAAGCTTCCACAATGTGAAGCTCCACACATCCATAGCTCTTTTTGTTGCCCTAACCATGCTGGGAGTTCCGATCCTGCTACTGTAGCTAAATCAAACTCTTCCACAGGTGTTTGGTTCACATCTTTGTAACTATGGTCTTTCAGGTGTATTTTAGTTGTTGTCTCCCCATGTTTGAGGTATATGTGGTCGTAACCCCAATCTTGGACCATCTTCAATTGTCGCATGAATGGTCTTCCCAAGATGATCTCATAATTATTCTTTTTGTCGAAATCAACTATTGCAAATGTATGCTCATACTCAATCCCGTACAAAGTGACAATCACTTTTTCTAAGAGTCCTAGAGGCTTCTCCATGAACCCATCTGCCAATTGCAATTTCATTCTGGTAGCCCTTAAAGATGGTTTTCCCCATTTTTTCCAAATATTCCTTGGTGGCAATAGCAACTCCCGCTCCACTCTCAAGAATAGCTTTGGAAACTACTCCTTGGAATTCTACTGGTAGCGTGGTGTTTCCATCTTCTCCCTCACAATACTCTCCAACCTTGTTTAATGGTACTGGCCTAGTGTTTAATTGAGATCTGTCCAACTCTCTAATCCCTTCCTGTAGCCTCATGGTGGGGTCTCTTACTTTAAATTTTTCTAGGCATTTACCTATTGTGGTCCACATGTTTGGTCGTAACCTGAGGAGTTCTGCTAATGTGATTGTGCATGCCACAGGTGTGGACAATAACTCAATCAATCCTCGTGAATCCATCACTTTGTTAGAAGAAAGTCTTTGAGATGGGATTGCTCTCACTTCCGACTTGGCTTCATACTCTCCTAGGTAAGAGGGTAAAGTTCTCAGCGAGTCTGGTTGGCTGTGCCCCGAACTAATTGATCCTTGGTCTCCCCCTTGTGAATGTATCTCAAAGTTCATTTGTGACCTTGCCTCAAATTCTTCAATAGGAGGTAAGGTTACATTCTTTTCTTTTCTCGTGCTATTCATGTGGTTACTCATCCTATTAGCTTTGTTGGCCTCATGGATTTGCTTCCACAGAACGTCTAGACCGTTACAGTCCTTACCCATTTCTGTCAATGTTTTAGGCTAGAACCCGTCACTTGCCTCATCTGTTGTATTTGGCACTATGATAGGCTCTCCTCTAGACTCATAGGCATTAGTGAGTCTTTCATGTGTTTCTACTTGTTCCTCTAAAGTTGGTTGGACAGGGGTTGGAGCTGGTGCTTCATGCCAATTTGCAGATTTACCCAGCGGGTCTTCCATCAATGATTGAGTTGTTTCGATCATCTTTTTACACATTTCCAACCTCTCTTTTTCTATTTCCGCATATGGATAAGTCATCCACCTTTGCTCCTGGGTTTGGTTCTTTTTGAGGCTGGCTTCATAAGCCTTTAGAAGCGCATCCAACTGCTCATTTACCTTGTCTGCCAGTATAGATCCTCCTGATCCTGCACTTTTGGGCTCTGCTATTTCCTTGGGTGCTATGGTTGCCGTGGTGTGTGAGCTTAGGCTAGCTAGATACTCTAACCTCTCTAATCTATCCTTTGTATGTTTCAACTCCTGGGATAGAGCTGTTTGCTCTTGTTTCTTCCTGGTAGGGGTGGTTGTTGCCCCAACACCGGTTGTGGTCTTTCTACACCTACAGGTCTTGGTAGGTTGCCTGCTTGATACCTAGGAATCGGTGGAACTTGAGGAGACGCTACCTGAGCTTGGGGAGCGTAAGGTCTCTCTCTCACGTATCCCTTGTTATAATAACATTCCTCTGTCCCATGGTTTGTCCATTTTTGTTCAATAGCACACCACTTGGGCTCTTTAGCATGGGGTTTGGCGTACAAGTTAATCTTTTTTAGCACTTCATCTACAAGCTGCTCTTGGTTTACAGCAACTTCTCCTTTCGGTGCTGTCTTAGAAGACTTGCTTCCAGTGTGTTGTGAAGATGATTCGTCGTCAAGGTCCTTGAACTCCCCCTCTTTGTAGACCGCACAATTTTCCACAAGGTAAAGAGCATCCTTGGTCAACTCATTCAACGTCGTGCTCCTCTTCATGTGTAAGTCTTTCTGGAGATCCGCATTCCTTAGTCCTTGGATGAATATAAGCATAAGTCTGGACTGAGTTGGCAGTTCTTCAACAGGACAGAACTTAACATATCTTTTTAGTCTTAGGGCTGCCTTTCGTACAGATTCCCCATCTTTCTGTTTGAATTTATGGATTTGTGAGACGGTATTATGAGCTATCCCCCTTTGTGAGAATTCCTCGATAAATTCGTCAAACACTTCCTCCATAGACTCAAAGTCTCTACGCTCTACAGAGTCAAACCAAGTGGCAGCATCATCCTCTAGGGTCAGTCCAAACCCTGCAAATTGGGTAGGGAAGTCTAACACCTCTTCGGCTCTAATTACACGCACAAAGGCTGCTACATGATCTCTTCGGTCTCTGCTTCCTGTGTATTTCTTGTTTACCCATTTTTGCACTTGAGAAGGTATGATTCTCCGATGGTCTACAAACCTCATCATTGGATCTCCAAGTCCTAATCGATATACCTCCTCAGGTCTTCTGTAATAGGCTGGTTCCTCTCCCAGTGGTGCTCCTAAGCCATAATTTCTAACAGTTCTTGCCAGAGATGGTTCCTCTCTTCGAACTCGTTCTAAGGGTGGCCCTCCAGGCTCTGTTGACCCTTGAGTCCCTTGCTTACTCTCTCCTTGATACCTTGAATAGAATGGTGGTTCTTGCAAATCCCTTAGCCCTTTTGCGGCTTGATAACCATCTCGGTTTCGGTCTTGTTCCAATGTTGCACTCTGTCAAAGCCATGCCTGCAATGATGGCTGGTTTGTTGGTTGGTTTTGGTTGTTGAATGCCTGCGGTCGGGTGGAATGTGAGGTAGCATCATAATCTTCTGAAAAAGGATTCGTCGACTTGCTTAGGGTGTAGGTGGTTCTTGGCACTTCCTCAGAGGTATATGTTGATGCTCCTGGACCTGTTGCCCTTTCTACCTCCTCTGGGAGAATACGTTGGTATTCTCACCCATATCTATCAACAAAAACTATACCCTTCCCCATAGCAATTTCATAAGAGAATAAGTAAAGAACCTTGTCTTTGCTTAATTCGTTTACGTATGGTTCTTTGCTGCGAAAGTAAGCGTCTATACCCTCACTCTCATGCTTGTAGATTCCCACGTTCTCGTTATAAGTTGAAACCCTGGTTGTTTTCTTATCATACATGAAAATAGCTCCGAGCCGATCAATGTTTGGTGGCGGTTCTTGAGCTTCTTAAACCATTTTCCCGTTCGCCACGTTATCTCCATATCTGTGTAATCTTCAGGGTTACTAACTATCAGATAGTGGTTCCCCAATTCGTCTCAGAATCTATCTCCATCATCATAGACTTGGATTATCTCCAATCTCTAAGTCGGCCTCTGTTCGATACAAAGGCACTTGCGTCCTTGATAGTCAGAATAGACTAGGGCTCCCCTCGAGTTTGTTCCCTCTAAGAAGATCACAGTGAGCTTGGAATCATTCAAAGGATTTAAAGAGGTGCTTCCTCCTGGCATTGTTCTGTCATAGGTGAAACCTCCCGGCTGTTGACTACCCATCATGAAGAAAGATTTGTCTGACGAAGTGTCAGTATCACTACCTTCCTCAATAATCGGTGCTAGCGGATCTAGTCTTGCCTGAGTTACACTCTCCTCGGTGGACACTAAGCTACCTTGGTCACCTGCCACTTTCTGGTCTCTAACAATGTATCTTCCTGATCTTAGATTCATCAAACTTATCAATGCAATTTATCACAAATCCAACGACTCACCTGGCAAAGGATCAGTTTCCGCACAACTTCTTGCTTTGTTGCTGAATATACTTGTACACAAGCGTTTAATTTCGGCAATCAAATCAAAGCATTTATCTGCTAGAGGTTATCTTAGTAATGATTGGTATAACTGGAGAGTTAATCTCAACCACTAATGTATTTTATACAATGCTAATGTTCTGGATTAGGTCTGCCAATCTGGAACTGTACTTCCCTCGGATGTTGATCAATTTACACGAAAAAGTCTGAATTCAGTCTTTGCTCCGTCAAATGGATAAACAAGGTTCAAATTCACTTCTGAAAGAAGTTCTGGAATCCTGAAGCCAAATGGAATCTCACTGTCTAATCCCAGTCAAATTTTTTCTTTAGTAGGCCCCAATAGACATCCTACGCATAGGATGTCTCTTGCTTTGTTTTGCCTGGATTTCTGCACTATGGTTTCCCCTTGATGTGCTGAGCCCACAGTTGTTTTTACTTTTTGATTTGGACACCTATTAGCTGGTCAATGGGTCAGAAATCTGTTCCAACAGCCTGTTGCTGATCTTGATCAGTCTAACCAACTCCAATTTGGACCAAAATTGACCTGGAGGCTTGCCTTAGGCTATACAACACCTTGCTATGCTCACAGTCAGTATCTGGCTTCAATTTCTTGCTTTAGACATCCTACGTGTAGGATGTCTTTTTCATCAGAATGGCTTCAAATTCAAAACACAGGCTCCCCTTGAGTTGCTGATCACTTTGGTATGCTCAAAATTTGGTTTGGAGTCCAAAATCACACAGAAGACATCCTACGCGTAGATGTCTTTTTGGCATGTTTGACCCCAGACTTGACCCACAGCTTCCCCTTGATGTCAGTAACCCAGCTTAGATTTTGGTTTGGATTTCAAAAGTCCCCAATTTTAGCTGTTCTTGCCTTTTCCAGTCAAAAAGTGCTAAAGTCTGCTTTGAACCCAATTTTCTCACCCAAATGAGATGAAACCCCTTTCAGTCACTCAATATATCATGCAAGACATGCTCATGCAGCCATCTTATGGTTTTGGTCTCAAAATAATGTTTTGGCACAATTTGGGTAGGATGTCTGGCAATTTCAGTCTATCTGGCCTTATCCTATCAAGATATGGTCTTATCCTATCAAGATATGGTCAAATTTCCACTTTCCAGTTGAAATTAGGGTAAACCCCACCTTCTGAACACACTGGTCAACCCAAAATTGCAACCAGATTAGCCTGTAGACATCCTATGCATAGGATGTCTCCTGGCTTGAAATTAATTTTTTTTCTGACAAAAATGCTCCTGATACTCTGTAGCTCTATCAGAAAAACTCACACTTTGTCCACCACTTCCACATCTATGACAGCATTGTTTGCCAAACTTGCTGCTGAGAGCGGATTTTTTGAGATGGGGCTCAACTCAAGGCTCCCACCAGACAACCACTCCGTGAGACCCTACACACGCATATTTTTTAGGGGCACCACCCTCTTTTATGAAGAAAGAAAGAAACCAAAACAAACCATATACAACATACACACACACACACACACACACACCTTCCTTATGTGCTTCAACACAAAATGCCCTTCAACCATTCAACACACACTCCTTAAGCAATCCCTTTGAACACTGCACAAACTCACATGCAAAGATTGACCTTCACCATATTAGTGCTCATATACTTCTAAGAAAAGCAAGCACAAAACCTCAAAACTCAAAACACCATAATGCACAAATACTTGACAACTTCTTTCCTTTCCCAAAAGAAGAGACTACTTACACACATAAGGCGGCATGCATAGAGAGCTCTTCTCCATCTATGCAGCCCCAAGAATTACTTACACACAACATAAGGAGAGAAGCCAAGCAAATAGACACCATGGTGCACAAAAACTTTCTCAACAAACAAGCAACCCAATGAGCACAAAATATGAGAAGCTGCCAAGATATGCTTACCAATTTTACATGCGTTTAGAGCAAAAGTGTGACGACGACACCCCAATTGCAACAATTTGTTGATCAAACCATGAGATAGATCATTGAACTTGATATCCTTGCTCTCATATATAATCTACAATCCTTATTTAGGGATGAGTATGGTAAGAGAAATGTTTGCAAGAGAATGGTAGCAATAGCATATTGATGCTCTCTCTATGGTGCCGCTTATGATAGCGAGCTTAGGAAATGGATAGGGAGACAAGAGGAGAGAGAGATTAGGGCTTCCCTAACCTTAGAGGAGCTTATTTGCAGCAATGGAGTAGGTGTGTGTATTTTTGTGCTTGCCAAAGGGCCTTTTTATAGCTGTACAAGACCTTGGGTTAGGTTAAACTTGACTAGGGTAGGTAATTAACCATAGTTAGGTTCCCTTTTGACCATTCCTTCAATTATGCAAATAAGGGACTTATTTTTTCATTAAAAATAGACTTTTAGGTCGTGGAGGCTCCATAAGGGTTGATAATGTATGTGGGCCCCTCCATGATGTCCCTCCAGTGGCTCCTGCAGAGTGTCCCCATTCTATTTGTTGTGTCTCTGGAAGCATCTTGAGCCGACCCCTCCACATGCAAGTGGTTTTTAACTCCCCATTGGTATTTTAGAATGTTGGAGAAGTCAAGAAAACTTTTCACCTTTGTGGTTTACCTGATTGTAACTTTGACCTGCAATAACAGTGTCCGCAGCACCTTGTTTTCACCATAACTTTCAGCCTGTAACTCAGAATTGGGTGTTGTAAAAGGCAAAGTTGACCTTCTCAAAGTGTTTAAGCTGATTTTGGAGTGTTCCTCAAGTATACCCATGAGCTAAGGCGTTCAAGATGCATCCAAAACACCTTTTGAACCAAGTCTCCTTGTAGGGGCCCTTTAGCATGCATCCAAGGTGTAGCATGCTTTTTCAAAAGGGAGTCCACCTTAAACAAATGAGGTAGGCTCCAATAAAGTTTGATTTATTGGGGATATACATTATATTTAAGATTTTTTGACCAACACAAGTAAATGATCCAAGACTTGGGTCACATAGTGGTGGGGAAGGGAAGGCCTACAAGGTTAACCCTACCCTTGAGAGAAGATGGGTAAGATAAGTGCCCATAAATTATTTATTTACAAATTATGAGATGTAGATAGCTATTTAAATTAGTAAAGGTAATTAGTTAAAAGAATATACAGTAAAAAAACTAGGAGAGTAGAATTAAGTTTACTATTTACATTTAGCATGAAGAGAGAAATATGATGTAAATGCATAAAGATCTAAGAAGGGTAAGGTGTTTGTATGGAAAAAGGCTATTACGGAAAGAGAGAATGAACACTAGGTTAAAACTTTGATAGAAAATATAAACATTTGAGTAGAAATGTAGTGCAAATGCAAGGTTACCATTTAACGCTACTCATATTAGCCCTCCCCCTTCATCTAGGATCATTCATGCTCTTAGATGAAACAAAAGAGTTTTTTTTCTTCTTCTTCTTCTTCTTTTTCTTTTTTTCTTATTTTTCTAAAAAAAGGAGGAGTGATATACACTCTTTTACTCCATTAGACCTGCTTTTCATTACCTTAATCCCATAAATCGGAGATGGGAGGGTTGCCTTGGGTATGTTGAGATTCCAAGGCTGGTTCTAGCTGGTTGGTAGTGGAACCTTCACCAACACTCCTCTCTGATTCCTTTGATTGAGTTGGTAGAAATGGTCATAGAAGAAAATACCCTCGTCTGTCGGGCTTTTGCTAGTTCTGCGAGCATATTGCAAGACTCCAATATGAGCATGGATCACAGAGAATAGGAATAAATACAAACATCTGTATAACCTAATTATATATCTATAATAAGGGAATTAAAAACAGATTCACATTTGAAATGTAAGATAACATTTATAGAGGAGTGCTAAATAATTAACTTACAGTTTCACCGTGGATTATGCACCATGGAGACATCACCGCCATTAGCAATCACATCAGAGTGAGTGAAAAAATGTTGAGCAAAGACTTCTTTCACCGTCTTCTTACCGACCTCGACTTTGAAATCCAAAACTCTTGCTTTCCATGCAGAACGAAACATATTTGTTGCTTTCGAGATTTTTCTCCTTCGTGGCTGCATACGAACATGAGAACCTTTTCTTATCCTCTCCTTCGTGGCTGCATACAAACATGAGAACCTTTTCTTATCCTCTGCTCTTGTCACCTATTATCTTTAGTGAGAGAGTTTGATATTGAGATAGTGCTTATGCTACTACATGGTCTTCTTGGCACACTAATGGTGAGGCTAGTTGGGGACAATGTAGAGCAACCTCTAGAACTTCTTGGGTGGGTAGAAGACGAAGCCATAGGTATAATGGAGGGAGAATGAGTTTTGAAAGACTTTCATAAAGGTAGTGGATATCTTTTAATGAAAGGAGAGAGTTAGCTATCAATCAGTAGTAGTCAGGTGCCAGCAACTTGATGGCTACTGGTAGTGGGCCCTACTTTGTGAGACGAGGAAGTTACCTTACGAAAATGGAACAAAAATCAATATTTTAAAATGTTTTCTTTCATTTTTGTGTTATTTTCCATGCATTTCTACATTACATAAGGTTGCTGCTCATTGGCTATGCCTTCTTTTCTCTCTCTTCAAGAAGGCCCTCCAAATGACCTCCAAATTTTCCTAATGAAAGGGAACGAAAGTCTTGCAGCGTTCTGGTTATATCCCTGTGTTAGATTACTCTAACGTGATAATTGTATCTATGGCAAACAGACTAGGTTAACATCAGCACCTTTGGACAAGGAGTTAGGGAGTCCTCTAGATCTCATTCATAGCAACTTGTGCAGACCTATGCCGGTCAAATCTCTAGGGGGAGCGTTATACTTCTTAACATTCATAGATGAATCCACTAGAAAGGTGTGGGTTTATCTCTTGAAGCAGAAAAACGACGTCTTTAGCGTCTTTCAAAAGTTCTTAGCATTGGTCGAGAACCAATCGTTTAGAAATCTTAAAGCTTTGCGCAGTGACAATGGAGGCGAGTACATTTCCTCCGAGTTCAAGGACTTTTGCAGTAAAAGAAGCATTAGAAGACAATTTACCATGCCTTAGACACCTACCCAAAATGATGTGACTGAGAGAATGAATAGAACCATTCAAGAATGGATCACTTCTATGTTATCTACGGCCAACTTACCTCAGGAATTTTGGGAAGAAGCTGTTACGGTGGCTGCTTACTTGATCAATCAATCACCTAGCACACCACTAGAGTACAAGGTTCTGCAGGAGATGTGGACGGACAAAGAGCCCAGTTATGACGGGTTACATGTATCTGGGTGTGAGGCATTCTCACATGTGCCAAAAGCGCTTAGACAAAAGATGGACCCCAAATCATACAAGTGCAGAAATGGTGTAGACGGAGAGATGGAATATCGCCTCTGGCACTTGGAATCAAAGAAGGTCATACGCAGCTCACAGGTGATATTCAACGAGACTAAGATACATAAAAAGCCAATGAAATACATTGAGCATCACAAAGTACGGTTTGAGGATGTCTCCTCACCGCCATCAGTTACACAGAATGTTAGACGTGCTAGTGATGCGCCTTCCACTAGTACACACACACACACACATGTTGCTCCAAAGAGAACGGAATCCAACAGTCAGGCACTTCGGAGATCTGCTCGTACATCTCATACACCTGAGTGTTTTGAGCAACGATTAGACTATTTATTAGTCATTGATTGCGGTGAACCCACTTGCTACGAAGAGGCCATTCAAATGGACGATAGCGTGAAGTGGGAGGAGGCTATGCAATCTGAGTATAACTCAATTTTAGCCAATGAAACTTGGGAATTGACAGTTACCTGCAGGTAAACAGGCATTGCCATGCAAATGGGTGTACAAGAAGAAGTATATCACAGATAATTTTGAGCCTAAGTATAAGACAAGATTGGTTGCTACAGGGTTCAAGCAAACGAAAGGCTTGGATTTTGATGAAATCTTTTCTCAAGTGGTCAAGATGACTACATTGCGTCTTGTAATTGGTCTAGTTGCCATTGAGGACTTGGAATTGGTCTAAATGGATGTGGGGACAGTGTTTCTTCATGGGGATCTTGAAGAGGATGTTTACATGAAACAGCCAGAGGGTTTTGTGATAAAGCCTGAGAAGCCAACACAGGTAGAACTGGTGTGTAGACTCAAGAAATCTTTATATGGATTATAGCAAGGCTCAAGGGAATGGTACATCAAGTTTGATATATACATTCAATCCCAAGTCTAGGTTGGTGCAGCTAAAGTTGGTCGAAGCTAGCAGGTGGTCTATGCCGGGCAAAGGGTGCAGTCAAGTGCAGTGCAGAAGGCTAGGGCAGGTGCTAAGGCCCTTGGCAGCCAAAGGATAGCGGGAATGCATGCTTGAAGCGGCTTTTTAGGCCAAAACTGCTATGCAATGGTCCAGATGGGAGTCGAAAGGTGATGCCGAGAGAAGAATTGGCAGATGTTGTTCATCATTTTTGCGGCCTCAAATAGCACACGGGAAAGGATCCATAGGCGGCAAGGGTTTTATGGGCCGGGTCCGACACGGCAAGGATTCGGCACGGCTCGACGGCACAAAGTTCCGGCCCACGGGCAAGATATGTGGACCGGGTAAAGGCAAGGCCAAAAGGGGGTTTTTTTTTTTAAGTTAACATGGGGTTTTTTTCAATTTTCCAAGGGTCTTGAAGGCCATGATCCGTGAGGCTGCCACGTGGCCGGATAATTGCCCCATATGCGGAGGGGAGATTGAACAAAGCGCACTATATGGGCTGGGCGAAGTCAATCCATTGTTGTCACAAGGTGGAGCGGGAGCTTGGAGCTCCGTGGTCTGTGGGCTATGGCGATGGCGGCCATGGGCGTTGCGTTGGCTGTGAAGGCGGCCCTGTCGGGCGTAAGCGGTGAAGTTTTGGCGGTAAATGGCGGCGACGCAAGTGGCGCGCCCGCGCCGGAAAGGAGGAGCAGGAGGTGATGTGGCAAGGGAGCCCGATACAAGGAAGTTCTCGCAGCGGCCCGAAATTTTGAGGAAAAGGGAGGGGGCAATAGAGACATCGCTATTGCCTCCCCCCCTCGTGTAAGGGAAAGGTCCCACAGCAGCGGGCAAGGATCATAGGGAGAGAGAGAGAGAGAGAGAGAGAGAGAGAGAGAGAGAGAGAGAGAGAGAGAGAGAGAGAGAGAGAGAGAGAGAGAGAGAGAGAGAGAGAGAGGGCAGTCAAGTGGGCAAAGCCAAGCAAGACCAAGTGGTTGGACAAAGGGGAAGACCAAAGGAGCAGGGAAAACTCCAAAGCAAGACCAAGTGAGCCAAAGAGCAAAAGGAGCTAGAGAGGAGTCGGATAGAGAAAAATGGGAGTCAAAGTCAAACATGTGGAGCAGTGCAAGGTTGGGGCCACAAAGGGTAAAAATTGAAGGATAAAAAATAAAAATAAAAAGCTAGGGGGCAATAGCGACATCGCTAATGCCCCCCCCCCCCCCCCCCCCCCCCCCCCCAAGTGCAAAGAGTGAAGAAGAGGGAGATAGAGCAAGGCGGTGCCCCCTTTCCCAAAATTGCCAATTTAAGGTGCTAAGTGTACCAATTAAATTGTAAATTCCCAAATTAAAGGCCCCCCCTATAAAAGTCAAAAATGGATCAAATTTGGGGCTTTCTTTTGGCCTTTTGAGGTGCCGTTTGAAGCCTGCAAAGTGGAGTTCTCTAGCAAGCTAGCCCCTTTGTAACTTTTTCTTGAAAATGTCCATGGTGATGGCATTGCAAGCCGATGTGTATGTTTTATGAAGTGCAATCAAGCCACAGTTTCCTCCCGTGCTGTTGTTTCCCCTTCCTCCCTTCTCTTTCTCCTGCTTTCATGTTTCTCCTCGGTGCCGGCTGTGTGGAAGTGTGTGCCCCCCCGGACCGACGGTGTTTTGAGTGAAAGAGTGAGATTGAATGTCTGTGTGAGTGTGTAAGGGTGGAGACAGGCAGTGGTAGTAGGTGTACCTTGTGTGGTGGTTTGTAGAGTGTGTGAGCAGTGGAAATCGAGCAGGCGGTGGTCGGCTAGTGTGAGTTGTGTGTTTGACGGTGTTTTCTGAGAGGATAGGGGTGTTGTGAATACCCTGAGCTATAGAGAGGCCCTTGTGTTTGTGTCGGGCGTGTTCCCCCATTCCCCGTCTCCATCTTCTGGTGCCCCCACAGAGGAGCACACTGATTGCTCCTAGTTGATCGAAAAGAAGCGGTTTTTTGCGTTGGAAGTCATGGCAGCTAGAAGCTAGGGACCGATTTTCACAGGAGAAGAGAGCCCTGACGAGTGGATGTCAGATTTCGAGTTGTACATTCTATCATTGCGTATGTCGAACGAGGATAGCAAAATGCAGACTTTTCCTTTGGTGATGCGTGGTAGAGCGAAAGCATGGTACGACGCATTGGAAGGTGAGCCGAAGCAAGCATGGCCGGCTCTACAGGCAAGGTTTCTCCACGACTTCCACAAGGAGACTTCCCCAGTCGAGATGGATGCAAAGCTGAAGGCGCTTAAGCAAAATGTAAGTGAAGAGTTTAATTTGTTTTTGGGTCAGTTTGAAGAGTGTTGGGCAGAATTAGCGATAGCCATGCAGTTGGCTAATGGAGACTACTTCAAGCTAGATAAATTCATGGCGTGTCTGCATCCCAAGGTGAGAGAGAAAGTTGATTTCAAGAGCCCAGATAATTACAATGGTGCGGTAGCCATTGCACGGTAGAAGAGCAAAAAGATAAAGAAGAAGATAGAGCAGGGCGTGTCAGGCTACGAGACGATGGCCCATGTCCAACCGCAGAGTCCGAGAGAGACTGCACACGAAGATAATCATGGAAACCGAGGTGTAGCTGTTGTGCCGCAAAATTGGGTGCGCACAGTGCAAGATTTATCTAAGCAAATGCAGGAGTTGCGGCTCAGTGTCATGGATAGAGGACAGCCAAGAGGAGCAAGGGGCAGGGCACGGCCACCACTGCCACGTAGGTGTTATAATTGTGGAGAAGAAGGGCACTATGCACCCGATTGTCCTCAACCGTAAAGAGAAAGAGGAGGTATGTACCCGCTTTTTGGTAGAGGTCGAGATCAAGGACAATACAATGGTCCAAGAGAGCAAGCGGTGGAGAATCCTGTGCAACTAGCTCCACAAAACGGAGGTGAAGTCCCAAGAGTAAACATCATAGGGGTGGATAAACAGGATGTCGAAGTGTTGGCCAATAAGAGAGCAAGAGCTGAGAGAGAGACAGAGACAGAGCGGGAAACTAGAGCTCGCAAAGGTAAAGAGAAGGTGTGCGAAGGCAGAGAGCAGCCCGAGCCTAGCAAAAGAAGGAGGCATCGCAAGATCAAGCAAGCGGATTTCCAGCTAGGACGAGGCTACCCCGAGTACAATCTGGTAAGTGACATTCAAAATCAAAAGGCAAATATTACATTTGGTCAAGCTTTAAATCCAAAGCTAAGGAGGCAGTGGTCCACAAGTGTTAGTACCAGGCTGCCAAGAGCTAAGGGAAATGTCCAAGCATTGCAAAACATGGCTTTGAGGGTAGGTAGCCCCACTGATGTTCTTCCATTGGTGGATGCGATTATAGAGGAGAGGATGCAGGTACAAGCCTACATAGACGGTGGAGCACAGGTTTGTGTCATGACGGAAGCAGCCATGAAAGAGACAGGGGTCAAGGCAGTAGTCAGGCCAAATGTGCGCATGAGGATGGCTAACCATACTAAAGCCAGGTGTCTGGGTGTGGCGCAGGATGTGAAGTTCAAGGTGATGGGCATAGAGTTCCTGATAGACTTTTGTGTGATGAAGGCAGGGGACAATGCTTATCCAATCATTTTGGGTAGGCCATGGCTTTTGGCGATCGGAGCAAAGCAGGATTGGAAGAGCAAAGTGTTCACTTTGCATGACAAAGAGAGAGGCAGACAAATTGTGCTTGATTTGAAGACCAAGGAGAGCAGTTATCGTCCTATGGCAGTTAAAGGAGAGGGCGACATGATGAGCTATGAGTATGATACAGAGACGGGTGATGATGAAGGCTATACTAGCACAGAGGAAGAGGAGAGCGAGGACGACATGTTGAAGATAGATGCAGACTTATTCGGGGTCACCATAGACGACTCTCCGCCTAAAGAAGAAGGTATGTAGCCTTAAGCTCATGGTTTAAGCATAGAGGAGCTTTCAAGCATGATAAGTGAAGATTTAACCAAGGGTGAAAAGGAGGGCTATGTTCAATTGTGTGAGTCCTATCCAAACCTATTCGCGACGGAGTACAAGCATTTGCGAGGTGCAAAGGGGGTGGAGCACAAGATTGTTCTTAAGGAGGGACATAAACCTAAAGCACAGAAGCTGAGAGGGGAAATTCAAAAGGAAACCCTTTGGCAAGAGATCAATAAGCTATTGGATGTAGGCATCATATATCCTGTGAAGGAGTCAGGGTGGGTCTCGCCAGTGGTCATAACCCCTAAGAAGAATGGGAAATGGAGAGTGTGTGTCCACTACAAGCCACTGAATGCCGCGACCAAGAGGAATCACTATCCATTGCCGTTTCAAGACGAAATCCTAAACCAGGTGGCTGGGCATGAGAGATACTCTATTATGGATGGCTTTTCAGGGTACTTTTAGATAGGGATTGCACTTGAGGACCAGCTGAAGACCACATTCATATCGCCATGGGGTTGCTTCACTTATCGCAGGATGCCGTTCGGATTGGTGAATGCGTATGCCACCTTCCAAGGTTGGATGAACAAGGTATTTGGTCCATACCTGGGCCGTTTTATTAGGGTCTTCATGGATGATATCGGCTGCTACAGTTCAAGGTTGGAGCACCTATCGAAGCTCCAATTATGCTTTCAAAGGCTGGATGAAGAAGGAGGTGAGTTGAACCCCAAGAAGTGCAAGTTAGCACAGCCTCGAGCGCAACTATTAAGTGATGTGGTGTCGCAAAACGGTATAGAGGCGGATCCTGAGAAGGTGAAGGCATTGGTGTTGATGGAGCCACCATCAGATGCTCAAGGTTTGGCTTCATTTGTTCATAAGTTGAAGTATTTGTCACGTTTCTTTTAGATGCTGTCGCAATATGTGCATCCTCTTCAAAAGAGGGCTCAGCAAGTGCATGGTTATGAGTGGGATGAGGAAGCTCGGGAGGCTTTTGATAGGGTTAAAGAGGTTTTGTGTCAGTTGCCAGCGGTGTGTCCTCCCAACCGAGAGGATGACTTCTATGTGTCTATGACAGTGGGCACAGTTGCTATTGGAGCGGTTCTACTGCAAAAGGTAGGGAGGAGTTACAAGCCGATATACTTCGAGAGTAGGGTGATTAGCCCAAGAGAGGCTACCTACACCGAGGCAAAGCAGTGGGTGATGGCTCTGGTCTTCGCTTGCAGGAAGTTCAAAGTCCATTTGATTGTGCGTAAGTTTTTTGTGTTGACGGCTAATAATCTATTGCCACAGGTAGTGCTACATTTGAAGCCAGGAAGGAGGATTATGAAGTGGGTATTGGAGCTACAGGAGTTCGAGTTTGAGTTCAAGGTAGATCACACGATAGTAGCAAAGTACAGGTGCATGTTGCAGGTCTATATGTGGCCCCAGCCACTTATGCAGGTAGGGAGCCTCTAAAAGAGATTGAAGGTTTTTTGAGTACAGGGCAATGTTCAGAATGTTTGACCAAGCTGCAAAAGAGAAGAGTGGTGCAAAAGGCCCACAAATTCACACTGGTAGGTGAAGATCTCATGAACTATGGGCGTGACGGAGTGCTTAGAAGGGTGTTGTACAAAGAGGAGATAGGAATGGTGCTGGAGCAATTCCATGAAGAGAGCGGACACCAAGGCAAAGGCCAGGTGTTGTTTCGAGTGCTTAGAGCAGGCTTTTGGTGGCCTTCCATTGTGAAGGACGTGCATTACTGGTGCAAGACGTGCCACAAGTGTCACACTATAGGTGAAAGACGACTGGTAGTGGAGTCAAAGGGTACCATCATCGCACAAAGCGTCTTCGAGAAGTGGGGTCTGGATGCTATAGGCCCTCTCCCAAAGTCTACTAGTGGTAAGAAATGCGTGGTGGTAGCCATTGACTACCTTACAAGGTGGGTCGAGGCCAAAGCAGTGAAAGAAGTAGATGCTAATGTGGTGGCTCAGTTTGTGTTTGATAACCTTTGTTGCCGTTTTGGGGTTCCATGGGTGTTAGTTTCTGATAGGAGTCAGGGGTTTAGAAGCAAGCTCATGAGCGCATTAGTGGAAAAGTTAAAGATTCAGCATAGGTTTTCCTCACCCTATCACCCCCAAAGCAATGGTCTAGTCGAGAGTGCTAATGGTCAAATCGTCAAGATGTTAACAAAGTATGTGTACAAGCAGGAAGCTAAGTGGGAAGCAAATCTAGAAAAGTGTCTATGGGCATATAGGACGTCCTATAAGGTGGCTACAAACTTCACTCCATTCGAGCTTGTCTATGGTAAGGAGGTTGTGTTGCAGGTGCATGCACAGCTAGGTGCCTTCAAGGGTATGTGGCGGGTCAATGCCACTCAACAAGGGGATCTACAGGATTGGATAGCCAGCTTGGAGGCTTTACAGATGGACAGAGAGGCAGCGGCAGACTACTATGGAAACAGAGGGAAAAGCGGGTTGCCAAATTCAATCAGAACCTACCGGACAAGAAGATAGAGGAAGGAGACCTAGTCATGAAATACGAAAGCTACCTGGATTTCACATTCCAGAAGAAGTTCAAGAAGAAGTGGACGGGTCCATATAAAGTGAAGAAGGCCTTTCCAAATGGGACGTATCAACTGGTAAGAGCAAATGGCAAGCTTCTTAGGAACAGGGTCAATGGTGTGCGGCTTAAACTATATTTCGACAGGGATCTAGTACCTAAAGTGCAGCAAATTATAGTCAAGGGGGGTGGGCAACCCACCTAAAGCATGCAGTGTGCGACAGAAAGGAGATGAAGCTTTTGTACATAGCCTGTATATACAGTTATGGTTTTGTGAGTGTTTTTAATCATCAGTTTGGTGTGCCAGTTTTAAAGTTGTGTACATATGCTTTTGGTCGAACATAAATGTTCGACGAGGGGGCTAGGCAATGATGGTGCAGGTAAGTTGGTCGAAGCTAGCAGGTGGTCTATGCCGGGCAAAGGGTGCAGTCAAGTGCAGTGCAGAAGGCTAGGGCAGGTGCTAAGGCCCTTGGCAGCCAAAGGATAGCGGGAATGCATGCTTGAAGCGGCTTTTTAGGCCAAAAGTGCTATGCAATGGTCCAGATGGGATGGCGAGTCAAGGTGTCCAAAATGCCAAGTCAAAGCTCTACAATGTAGTGTTCAGTGGGCTCTAGAATCCGGTCCAAACGGCTCGTCAAATGGAGCCCCCGTGCTCTAGATATTACAGTTTAAAGAAAGAGTGTGTAGCAGATCCCCGACGGACAGGGCAACTGGGGACAGGTGGCCCGGGCTGATGTCAATGCATACATGTGTAGAGCTTGAGTTACGGAGCAATGATGCATGTCTTCTCGGAATGCGAATCGGATCTCTGGTTAGCAAGATATGGTTAGTTGAAGATTTTCCGAGGGCCAGGTCTGAGCCCACGTGGTTGCATTGAAGGGTGTGCCATCTGGCAGTCTTTTGAGCCTCGCCAAAGTTCTCGGTGATATGGTGCATCATGTGAAGCTAGCACGAATCAACGGTTCGTCAAACGGACACTCGGCCAGCTAGATGCGGCAGGACGGAGTCGAAAGGTGATGCCGAGAGAAGAATTGGCAGATGTTGTTCATCATTTTTGCGGCCTCAAATAGCACACGGGAAAGGATCCATAGGCGGCAAGGGTTTTATGGGCCGGGTCCGGCACGGCAAGGATTCGGCACGGCTCGACGGCACAAAGTTCCGGCCCACGGGCAAGATATGTGGACCAGGTAAAGGCAAGGCCAAAAGGGGGTTTTTTTTTTTAAGTTAACATGGGGTTTTTTTCAATTTTCCAAGGGTTTTGAAGGCCATGAGCCGTGAGGCTGCCACGTGGCCGGATAATTGCCCCATATGCGGAGGGGAGATTGAACAAAGCGCCCTATATGGGCTAGGCGAAGTCAATCCATTGCTGTCACAAGGTGGAGCGGGAGCTTGGAGCTCCGTGGTCTATGGGCTATGGTGATGGCGGCCATGGGCATTGCGTTGGCTGTGAAGGCGGCCCTGCCGGGCGTAAGCGGCGAAGTTTTGGCGGTAAACGGCGGCGGCGCAGGTGGCGCGCTCGCGCAGGAAAGGAGGAGCAGGAGGTGACGTGGCAAGGGAGCCCGGTACAGAGCAGTTCCCGCAACGGCCCGAAATTTTGAGGAAAAGGGAGGGGGCAATAGCGACATCGCTATTGCCTCCCCCCCTCGTGTAAGGGAAAGGTCCCACAGCATCGGGCAAGGATCATAGGGAGAACGAGAGAGAGAGTTCGAGGGCAGTCAAGTGGGCAAAGCCAAGCAAGACCAAGTGGTCGGACAAAGGGGAAGACCAAAGGAGCAGGGACAACTCCAAAGCAAGACCAAGTGAGCCAAAGAGCAAAAGGAGCTAGAGAGGAGTCAGATAGAGAAAAATGGGAGTCAAAGTCAAACATGTGGAGCAGTGCAAGGTTGGGGCCACAAAGGGTAAAAATTGAAGGATAAAAAATAAAAATAAAAGTCTAGGGGGCAATAGCGACATCGCTAATGCCCCCCCCCCCCCCCCCCCCCCCCCCCCCCAAGTGCAAAGAGTGAAGAAGAGGGAGATAGAGCAAGGCGGTGCCCCCTTTCCCAAAATTGCCAATTTAAGGTACCAAGTGGACGAATTAAATTATAAATTCCCAAATTAAAGGCCCCCCCTATAAAATTCAAAAATGGATCAAATTTGGGGCTTTTTTTTGGCCTTTTGAGGTGTCATTTGAAGCCTGCAAAGTGGAGTTCTCTAGCAAGCTAGCCCCTTTGTAACTTTTTCTTGAAAATGGCCATGGTGATGGCATTGCAAGCCGGTGTATATGTTTTCTGAAGTGCAATCAAGCCACAGTTGCCTCCCGTGCTGTTGTTTTCCCTTCCCCCCTTCTCTTTCTCCTGCTTTCATGTTTCTCCTCGGTGCCGGCTGTGTGGAAGTGTGTGCCCCTCCGGACCGACGGTTTTTTGAGTGAAAGAGTGAGATTGAATGTCTGTGTGAGTGTGTAAGGGTGGAGACAGGCAGTGGTAGTAGGTGTACCTTGTGTGGTGGTTTGTAGAGTGTGTGAGCAATGGCAATCGAGCAGGCGGTGGTCTGCTAGTGTGAGTTATGTGTTTGAAGGTGTTTTCTGAGAGGATAGGGGTGTTGTGAATACCCTGAGCTATAGAGAGGCCCTTCTATTTGTGCCGGGCGTGTTCTACCATTCCCCCTCTCCAACGTAAGGAGCCAAGAGGATCACTGCTTGTACACAAAGAGGTTGAACAATGGTTCTCTCATTATTGCCCCCTCACTTTTCCTCAAAATTTCGGGGTAATGCTCTAGTGCTACATTGTGACAGTTAGAGTGCGATTGCGTTAGCAAAGAACCCCGCGTCTCACTCCAAGTCAAAACACATAGAGATCAAGTATCATGTGGTACGGGATATTTTGGCTAGCAAACACATTGAGTTAGTCTCACACAGATGAAAACCTAATGGATGCTCTAACAAAGATCCTAGCCTCAGAGCGGTTCACATATTGCATAGAGATGATGAGCGTAGGGTGAAGCTACAGTCATTCTTTATGGTTTTGTACATTTGTACATAATAGCCCCTACATTCTTTAGCCACTTGGGCCATGTTGGCCTTCAAGTGGGAGATTGTTGGGTTTCAGGTCCGTGGGGCCGGCTATGGGCGACCGGCCACTTATTGTTTTGGTAATAGTGAACAATAAGGAGAATGAGAGGGATACTCTCACAAGCTCCACTAAACAAAGGGTCTATTGTTCTTCTTCCCCTTCCCCTTCTCCCCTTCCCCTTCTCTCCTTCCCTCTCTTGCACACTCTACCTCCGCTCCATCAGAGGAGGGCGTGAGGCTCTCGATGGTGGAGTTGCTTGATGCTTGATGGTCAAGGTTGCACACCACTGGAGCATTAAGTGCTACAACCTCATATTAGGTTGGTGGATGCATGTGTCAACCACCCTGCGTGCGTCGACAGCCGTCGAAAGGTCCTGGCATCCTTGCATGTACTTTTGGCCGCCATGTGGGGCATGACACTCACTGTTTGGCTAGTTGGCGCGATGACATTGGTAGGTGGTGCTACTGCTTGTGTCACTGCCATCATTGTATTGATGGTGGTGGTGCACGGAGTTTGGGTGGTAGGAGCAGATCAACAGAGGGGTTGTACGACAATGCCACCCCCTACCTGGTGGTTGGCTATGGTCAAACATCCGCATGGTTGTATACGTGCCGATGGAGGTGACTGCCACAGCCGGTCGTGACGCTTTTTGGGGGGGCACCATTTATGCTCAGCATAATATGGACAGGCATGCGTCTCTACATAGGTGCATGCATGTAGCATAGTGGTATGTGCAGCCCCTCCAGCTCCAGACGTCGCAGGTTTGACCTCAACATGTGCAAATCGTGTGTTGACCTTTTGGTCAAAGCCTTCTAGCCGATTGCTTTCGACTGGCAAACGTGAATGCTTGCTTTTCCACGAGGGCAAGCAGGCCAATATTTAACAAAACATTGGCAGTTCAACTCAAGAATTTTTTAGCATGATCTGGACGAGATACAACTGCAAGTTGATGGAAACACAGCATGACAATAATGCATGGATAATTAAACTACATGTTGCGACATAGGTGCAGGGCGTTGTCGCAGCATGGGACCTCCATCACTTGCGTCGACAGAGGGTACTACCATCCTGATGGGGTCGCTGTCGGACGTAGTAAGTTGTCCATGGGCCTCATGAGGACTTACAAGATCAAGGATGTATGCTAGCTACTCGATTACTGTAATAATGGATCATCAAATTTCCCTGCTTGTCAATCAGCACCCACAACCTCTCTTTTCCATTCTCAAACCATACCCTTCGGTTCTTGTAGCCCTTAGATTGTCTTGGGGTGAATCCCTATGGCGAGAGTGAGAAGAGAAAAAATAGTCCTCCGCTTTTCCTTGTTAAGTAATTCCCACTTCTTTTTCTTCTATTAACTTCCTAAAGACTTCTCTTGTTCAAATGAAGCACTCCTTGATGGAGAAATCTTGGGACTTCTTTCCTCCGACTCTAAACTCATTGTTTATAGACTCGAAATATTCCTACAGCATTAAATCTTCTCTAATTATTCTTCTTCTTTCCTTTGAATTCTAATTAGTCATGTCTATTACAATCCCCGCTTATACACAACCCCTAAGTCTACATGCTATCCTATTGTAATGGGTTGAAGTTTTGAAACTAGGATGATGCTATAATTACTAATCGAATTCTATCTTCTTCTTCATCATGCTCGAGAGTGCCTACGACTTGTTTGACTAATCAATACTCCCAAAAGTCATTGTGGTTTAGCTCCTACATAAAGTGGCCTTCTCTACAATCTCTAATCATAGTAAATTTGTTTAAACAAATCACATAATGATCAAAGTGATGTAATGAAATTTGAGAGATAAACACGCTTAGCTCTAGGATATGTTCGTCACGACTTTCATCAAGAGCGTTTTTTTGTCAGCTCTCATGTCATTGGCTACATACGGGAGCATGGAAGAACTGCATAATACATGGCATAAAACAATAGATCTGCATACCTGCTAGTCATACTTGCACATAATCCAAGCTATGTGTGATAAGAGAGAGACAGAGAGCGGCAGAGAGTAGGAGAACAGTGCAGATGCACCTCCTAGAGCAGAGTGCTACACTCGCATGGCAAGAGAGAAGAGAGGAGACGAGAGAAGAATAGACATAGACACTAGGTGCAATCTCCCCTTGTGCAAAAGTGAGCATTTTCCTCTTGTATGTATTTATTCATAGATTTTTTGAATGTTCAAAATGAATACACATTGGCCGGTCGGACATAAATGGCCATAGCTCATAAAAGAGCACTTTAATAATAACATATACATAATTGTGATGTACTTTCGCATTGCCCATAGCTCGATCATGTTTTTTCCACATGTCAGTTACTGTAAAATAGTTATATATCAATTTTCATTACAAAGGATGTCACCTATGTACCAAATGCCCCTTATTTTCCCATATGTACAAGATAATGTTTGTAAAATGTACCTTTCCCCCTTATATACCCAACCTCCCTTAAACTCACATGGTACCACACTATAACCCTTTGTGAATCACTTGAGAGTGCCTGAGTGCCATTGGAACATTGTTGTTTCCTTCTCACTCTCTTCACTTTCGAAGTTTTACTCGAGGTCGTAAATTTAATGATATAATCAAAGCACCCAATTTGACAATTCTCTGTCAGTACCAAAGCCGAAAATTGCAACCCTTTTCACCCTTCCTTTGTTGCTAGCCCTACAAACGCTGGGCAAATTTATAGTAACCCTTCTTAAGGATGAACACATTGCTGGATTGGCCCTGCCCTAAGGAACGACTTATTTTTGCAAAGTCTTCCTAGGGAAGGGAACCTCTCACAGCGCCCTGCAGAGATTAATCAAGCTAATGCTTGGACTTTGGACTTTGGACTTTTGGAGTTGTGTGGGACATAGAGCATGTGCCATGGACTTCGAGAGCCAGTATGGAATGTGATTTTGAAGGCTCAATTTTGGTTGAAGCATTCCCCTTAAAGGTTAAGGTATGCCAACCGTTTTTTATAGAGGGAATTTGCAACAGGTGGGTAGAGGGCGAACTTGAATCCACAAGCCGCCCAAGGGAGGGGAGCTTGCAGCTCATGGGAGAGTGTTGGGCGAGTCTGGAGCTTGCAACTACTGCCCTCATGGCCACAACTCGCAGAGCCCCGGCGGCTTGTGAGTCTAGAGTCTACCAATTGCCAAGGCCTTGCAAGTCTCAAGGCTCCTTCACGAATAACATCTCCTGCATTTTGTTATGTGTGGTTTTTGGATTCCAAGCTGAGGTCTAAGTATTGAATAAAATGTCATGATATTTCTATGCATGTGAAATTCTATATTGTGTTGGGACCGTGAAATTTGAAGAAGCATCCAAAGAAGTTACAAGGCATTGACAAGCTTCAACAACAGCTTCTCTTTCGTGACAGGTACAAACTCAAGGACATTTCAAGTTCCAAGTATATGCATGTGCCACTTACTGCTTCACTTGTTGAAGGTATACCTTGCAAGTTGTAGCTCGCTTTTGATGAAATGATTTCTAGTACTACTACGCAACGTTTTCAAAATGCACCCTTGCTCATTGTACTTCAGAGTACAAGTTACAATTGTTTGACAATGCATGTTTTTGGTTGGTTAGAATGCACTCATAACAAAACTTGATTTTGGTAAAGATCTAATGGGAAGGATTGGAAAAATTTTGCCCTTCATTTTGAAAATCAAAACCCTTCCCAGGGGACACGCACTCTTGAAAATTTCCCTTCCGTAGGATGGTTAAGGGCGCCCTGCAATTTTTAGGCCTGATCCATACCATCTTGCTATGCAAACATACCACAAATCATTAAATACGCAATCTTGCTAGGCATGTCTTCTAAGGCACCTTGGAGTAGACATGATTAGAATCATAATAACTTGCACCTCTTAAATCAATGAAGAATCACTTCAATATCCAAAGAAATGCATATCAAAACTCTGTATTTATAACAGATTACATTGCATTGGTGTCGACCATCATGGACTCTACAAAGTTTTTCTCTGCATTCATTTGTAAAGCAAGAGCAATGTAGGCTCCACTAGACTTGTTGAAGAGTTGTATGGAAGCTCTTCTAGACTAGAATTGGGACACGCAAATTTCTCTATGGAGTACACAACTTGGACTTCCATTGGGGGGGCACCCTTGAGATCTATTCAAGAACAATTCCCATAATGTTTTTTATTTGTTTTTAAAAGATACTTGTAAGATTGCAGACAGTTACTTTTGCGGCATAGCAATTTGTTGAAGATTAAAGAAGCTTTCATAAATTCAATAATACATAGAGAAAACCAATTGGATCTAAGAAAGCCCACTATATTGTTCTTAATTTGTTTTTGAAGGACACATGTAAGATTGCAAATAGAGTTACAATTACTTTGAAGCATAGCAGTTTGTTGAGCTTGTTGACACTGTATGATTGAAGGTTAAAGAAGCTTTCATAAGTTGAATAATGCATAGAGAGAACCAATTGGATCTAAGAAAGCCCATTGCAAGATGAAAGGAAAGAGACTGTGGCATTGCCTTTTGCTCACACACACACACACACAGAGAGAGAGAGAGAGAGAGAGAGAGGTCTCTAGCTATTTTTTTCCACCCACAAGGCAAGGTATGAGAGAAGCATGCCCTTTTCGCATGGGCTCAAAAAGACCTCTGCATCAACACTCCCTCTCTCTTGAAAGGAAACGAAATCTAATTAAAGTGTGCGCAACTCAGTTATGGTTGCAAACGTATGGTTTTGGGAATGTTACCAAGTAGTATTTTGCAGAGATAGGGCCCTGCTGTTGATTTCCCTCCTCAATATTGAAACAATCATGAGCCCAAAGAATGATTTCTTCCTTAGCAGGTCTTTTGCTCAACATGAAATCAGACCCATGTTTCTGTGTCGTAGTTGGGTTTGAGCCACTATTGATACTCGAGGGGCACTACCCCAGTACCGCAGTGGAGGCTAATGCTCCCTCTACAAAGATTTACAAGAAATATGCAAAGAGAGGTTGTTTGTGAGATCCTGATGAGAAAGGGTATACTCCATATCAAATTCGAGGAGAACAGCCATAATCTTTGCTCATCATCAAGAGATGTGCACCGTCACTTGAAAGCTCAGAAATGGACAATCCTGTCAATACATAGAAAGAGCAAACTATGAGTTGCAAATAACGCAGTCGTTCGTGAGCTTATAGTGAGAAAAGATGTCAAATTACAAATGGTTCGCACCATCACTTCAACCCAGAAACAGGCGAACTTGTAAATAAAGATAACAGTGCAAATTTTGAGCAGCCAATTGACACCCAAACCCTAGTTTCGCCAAACCATCCAGTAAAAATCTCCCATCTAGTCTTCAGGGAAAGTACATTCGTGTTTCCATTAGGACTGTGGAGGTTTTTCACATTAGTTTTGCACTCACTACAAGTGCAATGAACAGGCATACATGTACTACCAGCTCGTACGACAAGCCATATTCAATAATCAATAAACTGATACCTGTGCAATAACAATAGCTAGGCTTATCATTCTTTATAAACACACCAACCAGAGAATTACATTTTGGATGTTTGTTTTACATCTGACAGCAAACACAGAAGTCCATTTAGCGCCATCTACACTTCAGCTGCCAGATGGGTACGTGACTCAAGACGAGTGGGCATACAAGTCATACAATTTATCACATCATCACACAACTGAATAAAAAAATATTGTGCTGGCCACACTTATGATTCACCATGTCCCTTCCAACACCAGAATTAACACATAAATTAACCTTCAAATCCAAAAACAAGCAAGCAAGCCAGCCTGCAGTTCTAAAAGAAAGCAAAATGGAAGTACTGAAAATAAACAACTTTGCTATACCCCAAGAGAAAACCCGGCTTCCTGCACAGCGAAGGACTTGCTGCATCAGGTATGTCAAGACAGCACCTTGCAGTGATACTAACTACACTTGCTGAACCCCATGCTCCATGATAAGCAAAAATGCCAAGTACTTGAATTTCCAGCCTAACCTGGAATGGATTTGGATGCACTTTAGCAGCACATGCCCCATCTCTTGAGAATATCACTGAATCTCGCACCGCATGAAAAAAGATCAGCTCGAAGTAGAGAATTAAACAAAACAACCCAACCAAGCAAATTAAAAACTTCATATAAACTACACAACCCTACTTTCTATTTAAATTAAAAACTTCAGATAAACTAAGCAGCCCCAACTCCAAACATTACATATGAGTTTCATATATAAATCAAAAACTTTATTACTACTATATGTAAACATAAATTAAAAACTTGAAATAAACTAAACAACCCAACTCCAGGCATTGATTACGTCAGGTTGTCAACTAGCAGTGGGCCTATCCTGAATGGAGACATCTCATTCAAAACAATTAACAAATTCTAAATACTTAGTTTATATGTGCTTGCACAATGACCAGAAGAGGCTCACAATCATTTTCTCGTGAAACGGAATGACAGCAATGCAGAGCTCCACAATCAATTCAGAAGATCACTAAAATCCAAGCTCTTGTTACTACCAGAATTTTGACTCGAGATGCTACAATACATCACCATGAAAGACACACACTCAATCCAGAAGATCAAAGCTCCTGTTACTACCAGAATTTTGACTCGAGTTGCTACAATACATCACCATGAAAGAGGCACACTACGCCCTTCCTACCAGCCTACCTCTGACAGGCTGCTGAACTTTATTTTTAGCAGCTGCAAGCTTCTCTGCAACCTGCTCATCTGTAAGAGGTAAGTAGTAAATATGAGGTTTTGCCTTGGTCTTTCTAAACAAATCATCTAGCGTAGGAGCAGGAGGCTCCGGCTCTTTTATGGGAGCCAGTGGCATGAATTGCCTTTCCCTCAAGGCAGGAGCAGACACCAAAGCATTTGAATGACCATGCTGAGCTCCCATCGGAGGAGGAAGATTCGGAAAACCCCGAGGTGTAGTTGACGCAGGGGCATTCATCTTCTCAAACGTACCATCTGACCTTATCTTCACTTCACTCGCATCCACAAAATCTGCTACCAGAAGATTACCGAAAGAAGGCGGCCATTGTCGATCATATAATCCGTTCCGGGCAGCTACCGCTTCGTCCACCTTGGAATACTGCAATACGCATGAAGGTCAGCAAATCTTTGCCCTCTTAATTTTTCAAAAAGAACACGTAACGCCCCCTAAACCTCAAGCCAACATTCACATGACAGGTGGCAACAATAGCTCCTGATAGAACTATAAAACTTTCGGGATTTGAGTTGATTTCATTTTGCCAAACATACCGTGACATAACAATGTGTCTTTATCTGATCCATCCAAAAATCAACACACTCGCCGAATTTTGCAAGTAGGTCTTTTACCGCCTTCAGGGTGAAAGGGCGCACAAATCTTTCGATTTTGAGAGAGGCTGAGGGGGGGCTTGCTGAGGGAGGAACTGTTCACAAGAGAAGCCATATCTTACTCACGTAAATCAAATTACTGGCAATTGCAAACACATTCCAAAATTAGCAGATTAAGGAATCAAACCAGCTCTCTTGTCTCCATTGGCTTCAAAACCTGACTTTGCTGCGGGTGGTACTAGCCTTACTGGTCCTGACAGTTTTGGGGTAAGCTTTGGAGGTGCAGCAGTAAAGTCCTCTCTTTTCACCTCCGGCGACACAATTTCATTTACAGTCCCACTAGTCAAAGGCTTGGTAACTTCTATCATTGGTTGATTTCCAGAATTCCAGCGCCTCACCCTCTTAGCAGGCTCTTGCTGTTTAGCATCCCTGTCTGCAAAACCAAGGATGGTGAGGAACACCACATGAAGTTACAAACCAAAAAATGATAATGAAGTAGAATAATGACACACCATCATCTTTTCGTTTTAGAGCAGCACGTACATCGGTTCCCTCTTCAGGCTTGGGAACTGTTTCCTTTATGTCTTTTCTCCCCTCTTCTTTAAAGTGCCGGCCTGATCTACCTTCAAACCTTCCTCTCTCTTCAAAGGTCCTGGCAGCACTGTGCCTTGGACGGTCAGATTCATAATCCCTTGGTCGAAATCTCTCAGAAGTCCTTCCATTTCTGGGTGACTCCTCTTTCGTATCCTGCTGCTCCAGTTTTACATTTTCCACCGGGACTGCTCTCCTTGATACTCGTGATTCTGTTTCTTTAGGTTCAGACTTCACACTCGATGTTTTTTCATCTACTGCCCTGCTTCCGGAAACTTCATTGAGATTCCCAGTGTCTACCATATCAGCATTATCAATATCCTCAGCTTTTATCTCTGCTGGAGGTTCAAGAGCCTCCACTACAGCTGTGGGAGGCTTTGATTCGGAAACCTCCTGGTTAGCAGACAAATCTTCGTGAGCCTCAGACATCTCAATATCTTTAGACTCTTCTTGAGCACCCGAGTCGGACTGCGCTAAAATGCGTTGCGTTTCTTCACGCACCGGCAATTCTAGCTCCTCAAGAGCTTCAACCACGGGCACTTCTGGTGCTGCACCTATTGCCTCGACAGATTCACCTCCCTCTTGCATGGGCTCTTCTGGTGCTGCACCTATTGCCTCCACAGATTCACCTCCGTCTTGCATGGGCGCTTCTGGTAGAGCACCTATTGTCTCAAGAGATTCCCCTCCCTCTAGCAATCCACCTTTCTTTGTATCCTCTTCCACAAGCTCTTCCTTTGCCTTTTCAGATATTCCAATCTTAAGAGCACCATCGTCTGGTTCCTTCACAGATTCCTGTACAGACGGAACAACATTCACACTAGTCAAGTTATTCCTCTCAAAACCCTCAACATCCTGCATAGGGCTATCACTTGTATTTACTACAGTGTCCACTGCTGGCACACTGGCGTCAGCTGCATTCAAAATATCATCTGAAACTGATGCGCTAGGAGCATCTTTATCACCTTCGGTCAGGATAACCACATCGGTACCGCTTGCAACCTCTGCACCATTGGATTCTTGTGCGGAGACAGCACTCTCATCAGCTACAATCTCATTCTCATCTGGTTTAGACAGAGCACCATCAGCAGCAGGTTCGACCACTACAGTGTTGTCTGTGCTTCCAACTTCTTGGCCGACGATGTTGCTATCAAAGACACCACCCTCCCCCTCCCCCTCCCCTAAAGGATTTTGCACTGCAACATCATGGCCCGCGATTTCTGGCACTGCGCTATCAGCTTCACTAGTTTGATTGTTGCCAGAGTCTAGAATAACTGTCTCACTCTCGCTCCTTTGATTTCCAGAGGCCGCCACATTCTCAACAACTTTCTTATCAACCTCTGGCACAGGATTCCCTGTAGTCGCTAAGTTGTCCGTCTCTGGCATAGCTTTGTCATGTCCAGTATTCTCAGGCAGAGAACTGTCTCCAATTATAGATGCATCATCCTTCCTTTCCTCCACTCTGCCTACATCCTTGCAAGGCTCCATAAGCACAGGACTTGCATCCGATGCTCCCACATAAGGTGATGCATTGTTCACAATGAGTGGGGTGTCCTGAGTGTTCTCTATATCATTAAGGTAAGACATGCCATCATCCTCTTGGGATGTCTCTTCAGTATTGTCATATTGAGGGGCGGCGCTGAAATAACCACCTTGTGATTCTTTATCCCCCACAAAACCTGTCTGCTCCTTTCGGACTGCTTCATCCAATCTCTCAAACAGATCTTTCTTGACACCTTTGAGACTAAGGCCCCTTTTTCTCAACTCATCTCTGAGCTCAGCAACCTTGAGCTGCTCAAGGGGTCTGTTCCCTGGTGAAGGGGATGGATTCGACATGGGCGAACTATACCAGCCAACTTGCTTTCAGCAGAGGAAACCTGAGATACACCAAAGACAGATAAGATGGACAAAGGGAAACCATGCAACTATGCGTGCAAGCAATGCAGCAATCCACAGACGGATGAAGAGCCCCTGCAAAAATACAACCAAAGAAAAACAAGAAAGAGGAGGGAACCCAAAAGGCAAAAACGCAGAAGTCCTTCTAGGGGAGAAGAACAAGACAAAGCGCAGGATAGGCAGGGCCTTGATTATGCTTCGCAAAAAGAAATTAGTATCCCCCTTGTAGCCAGCAGAAAAGATTTGCTGAGGCGCAAAATGCCCTGCGGAAATGGCATCTGCGAAATATCTGCAGTTCCTGTCTTCTGCGCTACCGGCGAGCTATCGTTTCGCAGACTGTTCTATGAGCGAGAGGCTTGCCCATGTAAACCTGTGACGAGGGTTTTCTACACGCAGACGACGAAACTAGGGCTCGGCAAGACAATATAAAGAAGCAACGTCTTGCCAACCACGGCTAGTGTGAAGAGGACGTCTAAGGGCCAAAAACCAAAGAAATTTGTTGATGGTTAAATATCGATGTGTTGTTGCAAGTGAGAGACAATTTGTTGGCTCTGCGGTTAAGGCAGAGCAGGGCCTATGGGGAGGAATTTTGCTACCATGGCCATAGGGGCTTTGGCCAATCAAGATTTGGCATGTGAGGGTGTTTTTTTGTGTGGCCTACATGCATTCAATTTACTAATTATGGGGTCAACGGGTTGGAATTTGGGCGTGTGAATGAGATTCAGATGTTCTTGAAGCTGCACAAGATTCTCCTTTTGGATGATGATGTTAAGGATTTGTCACCCCTTCTTAGAGATGAACATGGAAGGCAATGTCAATGCTGCTAGGAGACCTTCATAGAATACTATAATCACTACAAGCATAATTTTGACCCCGAAACTTGTGCTTGGACATATTGTATGAATTTGTTTTGTTTGGACTTGTGGAGGAAGGAGAAGTGTGATGAGGAGTGCCACTACTAGTAGCAGAATAAGGTGAGTTAACATGTCGCTCTGCTCTTTCAAACTCTTTGGGTTTTAACTACTTGTGTGTATAGATTGTATTTTTTTGTGAATCTCACTATCTCACTATGTATCTCGAAAACTACCATAAGAAAGGACTTAAAAAAAGTATGTTAATGAAAGGGCTTACTAGTGGCTTTTTTGCATAATGAAAATCAAGTTGTGAAAACTTGGCAGCCTTTTGCCTAGACTCATAACTTTTTAGAAAAGGAAAAAAAAATTGGACAAGTCCTGGCATGTGCTTGGGCTTGGTTACAAATGTTGGTGCCGATAAGATCAAGAAAGCAAGAATAATCCATTATAGTGGTAATGTGAAGCCTTGGCTTGATGTTACACTGAACTGGTATAGGAATTATTGAACAAAATATGTGGATTATGGCATGGTCTTCATCCAGATATGTAATGTCACTGAACCCAACCTTGAACCAAGTTCATGGCCAAAATATCATCCACTTTAGACCTTTGTTGCGGTCAAGTATATATATATAGCATGTTCATACGCATGTTTTTTCGTTTGGACATGTCTACCAAATACTATCCTCAAGCCAAGTAGATATCAAGGTATAATGTTTGGGCCCAGAGATTGAAGGAAGGGCTGTGTTCCTGCTACTTCTCAACCACCAAGAGATGTGCAAGAGCCAAGCTCAGGAATAAGCTTTAGACATTACGACAAAGCTAAGTCAAAATGGTTTTGCCCTTTCTTGGGAGGAGCATGGTTACAGCTTATGTACCATTACAGGGTGAAACAGTTGTGGCTTTTAAATGGTGAACATGATATGGTATTGTAGCCATCTCTTTTCAAGATCTATTATTTTTGAATATTTTCCACCTTTTTAAATGAGAGCTCTAAGACTGTCACTTTGTTTTCAAGTGAAGCATGAAGCACATTTTGCTTTCATTATTTTTAAATCCCCAAATTATTAATAATTGCTAGTCACTCTTCAAATATTCCTTGTTCTCTTAATGTGCTCAAGGTTCAGAAAAAATCATTTCCCCAACCATATCCTTCCTCTATATGATTTTCCCAAGATGAAATTCAAACAAATTGAGCTAATTTTTAATATTTTTACACTCATTCTTGTTAAATCTAGGTGGGATTTTTCCTTTTTCTCTTGCTCTAAACTAGCATTTTTAGCTCTTAAAAATTGGCAGTTTTGTAGTGAGACGCGCTTTTCCTAAACCTTGGATGTGCTTGAGCACATGCTTAAACCAAGTTTCTGGCTAGTCGGTGAAAACCTATACATTCATTTGCACATTAAGTTTTTACATAAGAGATCAAATTTGAGTCTGATAGTTATCAAATCTGCTGATAATTGATGGCTTAGAGACTCGAGGCCACTCTTGGCAATGAGTGGAAAATTAATTACTCGTGGCTATGAGTTGTGAAATTTGTATAACACATTGTATTCAAGCTATAGAACACAACTGAAAGCAAAGAACACGTGGTTGGATTGTAAATGAATCAAAAGTTTCTTGTATACATAAAAAGTCTAGGCTAGTATTTAATCCTTTGGCTTCCATTCTTAAATGGTAAAGAGATTTATCTGCAATCAAGCTTATTGTTAAAGCTCTTTATATGGCTTTTGTGATTTGATTATTCTTGGAGTATGTTGTAGCCCTTCTAGTTGTGATTAGGGCAATAGAGTGGTGGTTATTTTCATTTGTTTTACCACGTGCAATTGAGAGAATATGTACAATTGAGTGTACCTTGCAAGTAGGTCCTCTAGTTGTGATAAGGGCAATAGATTGGTGGTTATCTTCATTTGTTTTACCACGTGCAATTGAAAGAATATGTACAATTAAGTGCGTACCTTGTGTAAGGTATGAGCTTTGTCCTAGAGTCACTATAGCGTGAGTGAATGAGAGAAGAGGAGGAATCATCCCACATGTAGGTGTAAGGCTGTAGAGCTCCTTAAAGCTCCTTTCATGAATAAACCATTCTAAGATTGCATTACATGTCTCTTGTCTTGGTGAGCTTGTGATGGGTTAGCAAACTACTCAAGATCGTGTTTATGAGTCCAAGTTAATCTATCCTGGAACCTAATTCGCTTGAGTAACAATCTAGCCTACACACACTAACTTGTGTTCATTATGTTTGTCTTTCACCCACCTTAGCTAGCATGATCCCATTCCCATCAAGTGATATCAAAGCTATGGTATACTATAGCTAGGTTTATTTTCTATGCATTTGTGTGCTAGTGTGATTAGCATCTCCATTAGGTTTCTCTTCTCTTTAATCAATTAATGATTAAGCTATTGGTAGTAATTAGCATCTCTTAATCATTTCTCTATGCTAGGTCCCATTCACATTTTCCCTCTTGCTAATCACGATTGTTAATTAAACTTCCTTGCATTGCAAATTAGGTTGCACTAATCTCTTTTGGAGGTTTAATAACGATGGGATACGTACCCTCATTGAGGACGTGTCACTACTCTTGTTAGTAGACTAACAAAAAAGGGTTAGTGTTAGTATTCATAATCCCCTTTGCTTAGTGTAAACCTCCTCCGCTCAAGCTCTTAGTAGAGCACTCAAGCTCCAAATTTGGGCATTAATAGCTTGCTAATCACCCACCCGATTTAGGTGTGTGTGCCTTTGTGAAAGCCAATCGTATACCCAGCTTAAGTACACTATCTTTAAGTGGCTTCTACAACAAGGGCGCGTGGCCACTTGGCTAGTTCCTTGAAATAGGTCGTTGACCTCAAGAACGTGCTTGGTTCAAGCCGTGATTTTCGCCCAGTGTATTTGTGCTTTGATCACAAGCACAACAAATGGCTTTAAAATCCTTGTGCGGCAGCCCAGGAATCGAACTCAAGCGTGCCCCTTGAAAGGCTCAAGCCTTACCAACAAGGCTATGAGCTCTGCTTGCCTATGAAGCAGATAGTTGCGCCCAGCCATAACCTACAAATAACAAATTCATTGCAAACAAAAACCTCGTTTGCTATAGTCGATAGCCCGCATCTTGCTCTTGGCTCCATTCCCGACCTTGGCCCAGCTCCTATTGGTGGACAATTGCAACCCTTGCCTTGAAATCTGCCCGAGTGACCAAATTTTTGCTCTCGGCAATGAACATAAGCCCTACTCGCTATCTATCCCAACTCTCCAAGGGGGCGTTCGCGCCTTGCTGCATCGGGGTAACAAACTGTCTCATCAAGGGTCGGTTCCCATTGTTGTATTGAGTCAAGCTCTCAGCCTCTCCTCGTCTTTAGAGGAGATTCACATAAAGGGACAAGGCAAGTCTTTTACAAGTGTTAAAGAGCAGTTCAAAGTCTTCATCAAGCTTCAAGGGCTTCTCCAAGGCAAATCATTGTGGTGGAAGACGAAGTGCAATTTTGGATACATGATCTCCAAGAAATTGCCACTCCAACGAATAAGAAAATGTAGCCAGATGTGGATCATCTAGTGTCAACACAACTCGCATAATCCGAATCATTGTATCCAACTATGGATGCATCATTGTTCCCAAAGCGTAAGCACTTGCTAGTTGAGCCCTTGACGTATCTCATATAAGACCTAGGGTAACTGAACCTGGGATCCTCCTCCCTACCGCCCCTTATATAGGCTAGCTCCTAGCACTTGCCCTAAGCGGATCCCCAGTCCGCACTGGTCCAGCCGACCCTTGGCCTAGGTCCCTGACCCCCTAGGTTGGGCCTTGCCCCGTAGGACCCTTGTCCTGACATTACTCCCCCCTTAAGGAAGAGTTTTCGTCCTCAAAAACACAAGTAGTAATATCTTCTTAAGAATACTGATGTTCTCTTTATTGACGTCCCATAAATGAGCCAGTTGTCTGTATGACTGATAATTGGTGCAGTGAGGAGGTTCAATGAAAGCAAGAGCAATATCTTGATTTTCAACATTGTTGTCCGTTTGCAACCACTTGGGTCTAGATGGTAACTCCATTTATAACTCACTTGAGTACTGTAAAGGAGAAACCATAACGAAGAGTTGCCCAAAGGCATAACCAGTGTTCAGATCTTTTGAAGGTACTGGAATAATTCAAGGAAACCTTGGTGCAACTGTCCCTGAAGTTGAGAGCCAGATTTCCAACTTGCGTGAGTACCTTAAAAAGCTTCATAAGCAACAACCTGAGGAAGAAGTATAGTAGGGTGTGTCCTTATGGCAGACTTTTGAACATATTGGAACACATAGAACTACAGGTTCTTCCCTAATGAAGGTTACTTGCCAACATACTTTGTCAGCACACCTGGTAAGTCCTTGACGTATGAAAGTATTGACACGATCTCCCACCCCACCACAAGAGGTGTTCGAAGTCGAAAATCGTACTTAAGCAAATTCTAGAATAGGGAGAAAATCATCTATTCAGAAATGCGTTGTTAACGTATGCTCTTAGCAGATCCTTTAGCACAAAATTACTCTTTGTAATCTGCCTATCCCCTTGGATAGCTGACAGTACTGAGGTGTGTTTTCCTCACGGTTTACAGACAGTCGTCCCAATGACTGGTAAACGGGGAATCACATTAGTGTTTAACATTGGTGAAGAATCAACAATGTCCGAAATAACCATCATGGTTAACTTGAAAAAATCCACAAACGCCCAAACCGAGCCATGACCTCTATTGGTGATTAGTGGATCCAAAAGTAATCTCATAGAGATAGTGCACATAGAGTGCAAAATGCTTCATAAGCAACCACCTGAGGAATATGCATGCCGTTCCAAATCAGCCTTTGCTAAACACTAGGGCCCATAACACCTAGTGTGCATGCATTTAGCAAAACCTAAACTGAACTTGTATATCCATAATGGTCCTTGCCAATACTGATGGCAAATGTGATGTGCTTAGCACACATTAGAAGGAATGTAAATAGTTCTAAAAAGAAACTAAATACTTTTAGTTGCAATCTTTTGCAAGCCTTGCTGAAATGTGTGAGTCACAATAGAAGGTGAAACATTGATCACTTCTAGGTATAGACAATGAAACTTTTCATTAACAACTTATAGCCTTGCTATATGTATAAACAACCATCTGTAATGTTGTTTAGCAGTACTTGTACCTTAACAAGTCATTCTAAGTATCCGACAATTTCTGGCCACGAAATTGCTCCTGATACGTCGTGCTAAAAAATGGTCTAGAAAACAGATGTGACCAGCACCTAGGGACTTTGTCGTGACACATAATTGAAATAATGGCGCCAGTGTCAGTCCAGAGACTCATATTCTCCACATGTGGAATATGTCTCGTGTAAGGATGTGTAAAAAGGAACATCCTTCAAGTACAAGATGTACTTGTGTGTGGAGGTAACTGCAAACACTCTACGACGGGAGTGAGAGGGACCCTCATTCATTGCTCCACACTGGCTAAACCGAGCTCCTTGAGTTCCTAGACCATGTTGTATCCCATGTGACAACATGTGCCAAATTGAACCCTACAAGTAGGTTCGTAAAAGCATAAGGCAGAAAGAGAGATTGGACACTTGGCCCAAAATACTTTGTGCCGACATGCCCTTGGCATGGCTCTGTAACATTCCAACGTACTTATATGTCTTGAAAAACCGAGCACAGTATACTAAAAATGGAGTAACACCAAATCAATAGATGCGTACCTGGAGATTTGAACGTAATGTACACTTACCTGTATACAAATGGAGAGGAGCACGTCCCCTACCTGGGTGTTGCCTTTGCAATCCAAGTTGCTCAACTAGCAGATAACAGTAACCAAAATAGTCCACAGTGTCCAGAATGATTGGAATCAAAAAGTGTGTCCGTCCGCTACTGCGTTTGGTAGATTGCGGAATTCTTTCCTTGAAAGTATAACTGGGAGAGATCAACTGTGATCCTCAATGCGTATGGGGTGATTTAGTAAGCACACGCTGGGTCGTACCCCAAAACTGTGATACCATAGACACTCGTAGTGCTATAGAGAGAGCAAGAAATCCACACAAGTAAGATGTCTAGCTCGTATCAACAGCCATGCTGTCTCAACTGTTTGCTGCCTCTAGACTCCATGGTATAGATTAGTTGATGTAAGTGCAAGAGTATCAAAAACTCAACTTGAGCATCGCACTAGAAACATATAGTGCAAAAATGACACCCTAATCCTCCGAAATGACAAGACTCTTGCTCGTCCGTTAACGTCGATATGTTCGATGTGTACTCCACTGGGCAAATCTGCTCGATCCTAAGAACAATCACCCAAGGAATGCCAATATTTGGGTCTTACCCAAGATCTAATAATGGCTCTTAGCCAGCCTATGTGTGGCTCCTAGCTCTTATGGCCACTAGTGTTCAATCGATAAACCGATGAAAACTAATGTGAATGGCATCTTGGCCCATTTCTAGCTGAGAGTTAGCTCATGTTGATTCCCAAACAAAACATGTATGAAAAGCTTCTTAAAAAGTTTTCATTATTCTTGAGAGAAATAAGAAAAAAAAAGAAGATGCTGGGCTGAGGAACTTTCCTTAAGTGACGAGTTTGTGTACGTTGTGCCCAATCCGTGTCCTCTGACGCACCGTATGCCGGACTTGCAACTTATCATAGGCATGCAACAATCTGCCTATATAACAACCTCATCAAGAGAGGGAACAGAAAACATAAGCCACAGTTGGACCCACTTACCATGCATGGGGTTGTGACTTGACAAAAATGACTTAATATGGCTCCTTGCCGTTGAACTAAGTCCTAGGTGTAGGTTCCATTTAGTGGTATTGTGCGTTGACAACAACCATACATTGAAACAATCTAGAACTTAGTTTGTTAGTTATAGAGTGTTTGGTGTGATAGCAGAAGCGTAATCTCGGAAGCGGTGGAATTTGTGCCACTTGGTTAGCATGCCGTGCATACTGATTGCTAAGCCCTTGGCGAGAGTGATGGCCTCCAACGTGAGAGCCATAACCATTAGTGCCTTGCACAGTTGAAACTAGTAGGGATTCTATGAGGTGATATGCTCTATTTTGCCAGTTTTTCAAACTTCTGTGCCACTGCTCGTGATTCCAAGTCATTGGGCAATACTTTGGCACAAGGGAGAAGCCTTGCTTCATAAAAAATTGTCAAAGGACTTTGCTTTGTACAAAAGCATTAGTTTCCGATGTAAATGTATAAACATAGAAAAATAAACAATATTGAACATGATCTAACCTGGTCAATCCGCTGTAACCAATTGTCTGGAGATGTCGGAAGAAAAGCTCTTTCCATGTAGATCATAACTAGCTTTTTTGCGTGGAAGAAAATTGGCGTATGCATCATATACACGCCCTAAAATATCCTGCAGGCATATGAAGAAATTCCCCAAGGGTGTGTGCTCATAGCATACCCCGAACAGGAAAAAAGCTCAATGCAAGATTCCGGAATTGAAGCCTTGCACACAGATGGCTCATAGCCATATCTGCTGTGCGAGGGGGGATGGTCGTATACACAACTCACCCTCTTGCTCCATATGTGCCCGTCGTTCACGAAATAAAATAATTAGCAAGCCCATTGGCTAATCCCTCCCAAATTCGTATGCTCATAGCATATGCCAAACGGGAGAAGCCGCAATTGAAAATCCCTAACTTGAAGCCTTGTCGAGCAATTTCAACTGGAATGAACTAATACTTTGTGGCAAGCATCCTCTGGAAGCTGCTAGAAATAGTGACAAGGAGTCGGCCATGCCGAACAACTTGCCCCTTGCATCAAGTTGAGCAACAGGATGTGCCAATCGCCTTGAGAGCCCAAAAACATTGCAAATTGGCTATGCATTTCCATCAAATTGAAGTGTTGTTGAACTGTGCTTCAATACAAGGCGGTATAGACTCAAGCCATGCATGAGGCTAATTGACATTGTTCCTGAAAGTTTTTCAGATTTCCAGTATGCTTCGCAGTATGCCAAAAGACCTTCAGCAAGTATCAACTCCGCATGAAGTCTTGACTGCGCTATTCCTTGGATAACCATAACTGGAAATTTCGAAAGCGTTAAGGATGTTTGCCGATTTCAAAGAGAACTCGATTCTCTGTTTGTAGCTCCACGACCTTGTCGACCACATAATTATCCGTGCGAGTTTCCTTGAATCGCCCACATAATTGTGCGTGCGAGTTTCCTTGAATTTTTCTCCGCTGCCGACAGAACATGCAAACATTCATAGTAATCAAAAACTGTTGTGTACTTCTGCTGCCCACACGACTTCATCGGCAAATTGTTTGTCGGAACCCTGTCCGGCTTCACGGGGTGTGCATGCAAACTCTGCTCGGCTTCACCGGGTGTGCATGCACCCAAGCCTAAAGTAGCTTATCAATTTGGACTTTGGCCGCTGGCCGGTGTGAAATAAATCTTCAAAGTTGGTCATGGCGGGCAAACGAGTTGCGTAGACGACAGGGAGGAACCAAGGCGACTTGAAGAGCTCGAACGGGGTTGCGCCAGAGACGAAAATTTGGCCTTGCTGCAACACAAACTCAACCATGTCAATTGCATGCGAATCTGAGCAGGTCGATCGGCCCTTCTTCTCTATGCAAGGGTGCTTACCCGCGCAGGTCGATTCTGACCCTCCCCTGTGTAAGGGTGCTTACCCGCGCTCCTTCTCGGCCATGCAAGCTTGAGCCCCTATGGAAGGGGCTGCTCCTGCAGCCCTATCCTCTTCCTTCTTCCAAGGGACCCTGCCCATGCCATGGTAGGCAAGCTCGAAGCGACGAGAGAGAGAGAGAGAGAGAGAGAGAGAGAGAGAGAGAGAGAGAGAGAGAGAGAGAGAGAGAGAGAGAGAGAGAGAGAGAGAGAGAGAGAGAGAGAGAGAGAGAGAGAGAGAGAGAGAGAGAGAGAGAGATAGAAGCATGCCCTCAGCCATGCACGAATAATTAGCAAGCCCCTCCTCCATGCACGAATAATTAGCAAGCCCCTTCTCCTTCCCTCCTCCATGTTGGGGTATAAAGCCCAATGTGGTCGCCCAGGTAAGTGGGCGGGTCGCCAGTATGTACACATATTCTTTTGTTAAAACCTAATAAGAACTCACTATGCTCTATACATTACACTAGAGCGAGTTCACCATATCGTCGTGCTCTTCTTCTCGCACTCTCTCTCTCGTCGCACTTCCGCTCGTACTCCTTCAACTGGTATTAGAGCCCAGATCGAGGCTCGGGGCAGCACTGCAGGAGGCTAGAGTCACCAACTTAGATTGGAGTGAAATTCGACAGGTGAAATTTGTCAGAATTTTCGACTACGTGGTCTCGGCGGGTGCAGATCCGACTCTGCAAATTTGGGGTTTTCGACCTACGACTGCAGGTGCTGAGGATATCGACACTCCCAGAGTGTTAATTTGTGGCTGTCTACACATCAAAGGACGGCTCACAGTTCTTGGAGGCGTGTCACATACGACACGAGCGCATCTACACACAGACTGTAGGCGACATCCACTAGTTCATCAGGTAGCTTGTGTTTGCTGCTTGATATTCTAGATTTCATCCTGACATTGCAGGTACTTCCACATGGGATGTATTGTCAGAGATGATGTATGTCTGTTGAGGGTTTGCTGGCTGTGAGTCACGCAGCAAACAACCGCCGCAGCGATTACAGCATACAGTGGGAAATTTGTGGATGTATGACTTTGTGGGAAGTCTATGTACTGTCAGATTTACGGCAGCCTTTGTTGAGGGTCGAGTGAGGTTTTATTGAGCTGGGGGATTCTCGAATGTTGAGATCCTTTCGGTGATACAGGTCTTGGAGCGATCCCTCGAGCAGCCTTAGATAGGCAGCTAGGATGTATTGACTGTGAGTTAGACAGTTGGGATTGCATCTTTGCTTTACTGCCGTTGAGGCATTGTCACAGTCTATGCTTACAGGACAGTGACAGGACAGTGAGAGACAGTACAGGTGCAGGACAGGTTTACCCGCAGCTTACAGTATTAGAGAGACAGTGTTTTTTGAGCTGTTTTTTGGTCCGTTTTTGAGTACACCATAGCCATTTTACAAAGGAGACTCTGCCAAAATTTATGCAAAATCTGAAGCTTTCTTGGTTCATTTGACAGGTTGATATTGGTTCAGAGGTCAGTTTACAGGGGAACATTTGCCGAATTTTTCCCAGGAAAGTAAACCACTGTGAAGCGTAGCTATGGCTGGATCACAGGACACTGCTCTTTACAATATCAAGAAGCTGGATGGAACCAATTTCCCATTGTGGAAGCAACAGATTTGGCACGTGTTGGTACAAAAGAAGCAGATAAAACCTATAAAGCTCAAGGGGATAAAACTAGAAGATATGGACGAAGATGAATGGAGCGAAATGGATGAATTGGCACTTTCTACCATTATGCTGACTTTGGTAGAAAGCGTTTACTTCAATGTAGCAGACGAGATGTCGGCTTATCAAGCATGGTTAAAGCTGAGTGATCTTTATGAGGAGCAGAGTGCAGCTTCACAGGTATAATGGCTTAAAAAGCTTGTTGACTTGAAGATGAAAGAAGGAACACCTATGTCCAATCATCTGAATGAATTCAACACAATCTATAGTTAGTTGTCAGCTCAAGGTGTCAAGTTTGATGAACCTGTTAGAGCTATGTTCCTGTTGATCACATTGCCGGAAAGTTGGGACACTTTTCGCACAGCTTTGAGTAATTCTGCACCTCCAGATGGTTTGAACATAGCAGGTGTAGAATGAAGTTTGCTTACTGAAGAAACCAATAGAAAGACAATGGACAAAGGCAAAGGAACAGCCTTAGTTGTCAGGGGAAGGACCAAAGAAAAGTACAAAGGTGGAAAGAGGAATCAGTCTCGTAGCAAGTCCCGCAGTGCTAAAGGCAAGAGTGACATAGAATGCTACCATTGTGGCAAGAAGGGTCACATGAAAAGAGACTGCAGAGAATGGAAAGCAGAAAAAGGCAAAGAGAAAGCTGAAGACCATGGTGAGAAGAACAAGTCCTCAGTGAAGATTCAAGAAATAAATGTGACAAACACTGTTGCAGAGGATGACAGTCTAGTGTCAGGAGACATCTACTTCTTGAAGAATACAATGGACTCAACTCTTCTTACAGCATCTGATGGAAATGCACTGAGTGACTGGATTATAGACTCAGGGGCATCACTTCATGTGTCTCCAAACAAGGAGTGGTTTACCTCTTATGTGACCACTAAAGATCATGTTCGGCTAGGCAATGGGCAGACATGTGAGATCTTAGGTGTTGGAGATGTTCAATTGAAGTTTCAGAATGGCTCTTCTTTCACGATGAAGAATGTGAAACATGTTCCCGCAATTACAAAGAGCTTGATCAGCACAGGTTTACTTGATGATGCTGGCTACGTCACCACTTTTGGACAGAACATGTGGAAGATATCCAAGGGTTCTATGACAGTAGCACATGGAGTAAAGTCTGGAGGACTTTACATGATTTATGTATCAATTGTCTCTAAAAATGTAATCAATGTAACCGAGCAGCCAAACGTTTCTTTGTGGCATAGCCGGTTAGGACATATGTCCAAGAAGGGAATGGAAATCTTGTCTCGTTCTGGTTATTTGCCTGGCTTTTCATTTAATGATTTTGAATTATGTGAACATTGTCTGTATGGTAAGCAAACACAGCAGCCACATAAGCATAGAAGCAGTAGAAGAGATACACAGTTGGCACTTGTTTATAGTGATTTGTGTGGACCTATGCCTAACCTATCTCTAGGGGGAGCTTCTTACTTTATGACATTTATAGATGATTACTCGAGGAAAGTATGGGTTTACTTTCTCAAGCACAAGGATGAAGCGTTTAGTTTTTTCAAAACGTTTGTGACACTTGTGGAGAATCAGAGTGGCAAGAAGCTTAAATGCTTACGCACTGACAATGGTGGAGAGTATGTTTCAAAGGCCTTTCAGGACTTTTGTGAGTCAAAAGGTATAAAACGTGAACTTACTGCTCCTTACAATCCTCCTCAAAATGGTGTTGCTGAGAGGATGAATAGGACCATACAAGAGAAGGTCAGAAGTATGTTGTCTAATGCACAGCTGCCAAATGGGTTTTGGACTGAAGCTGTATCAACAGCTGTTCATCTTGTAAATAGATCTCCTAGCAAGGTTTTGCAGAAGGATTCAGTGCCAGAGATGGTATGGTCAGGCAAAATGCCCTCATACAAGCATCTCAGAGTCTTTGGCTGTGAGGCATATACTCACGTTCCAAAGGAATTTAGGAACAAACTTGAGCCAAAGAGTAGAAAGTGCATCTTTCTAGGCTATGGTAATTCTGGTGAGATGGGGTACAGACTTTGGGACCCCGAATCCAGAAAGGTTGTCCGCAGCAATGATGTTCACTTTAATGAATCCAAATATCATTCTAAACCAGAGAGGGTTGAGGAGATTAGAAGAGTTGTCTTCCAAGAAGATGGACCTGCACGTGCAAGACAAAATGTCAGGGCTCAAGAGGAGCAAGGACAGGATAGAGTGGAACCACAGGTTGTGGCTGAGCCTGAGCCACCTATTGTGCGTAGATCTGGACGTATCACGCGACCTCCTGATAGGTTTTTTCCATCTATGAACTATGTCATGTTGACTGATTGCAATGAGCCTTCATGTTACAAGGAAGCAGTGCAAATGAAGGACTCCGGGAATTGGCAACTGGCCATGCAATCAGAGATGACAGCTTTGCATAAAAACAAGACATGGAAGCTAGTTAAATTACCACAGGGAAAAAAGGCTCTACCTTGTAAATGGGTTTACAGGTATAAGATCACCGCTCATGATAGTCAGCCAAAGTACAAAGCAAGGCTTGTTGCCAAGGGCTTTAAGCAAGAACAAGGCATTGACTTTGATGAAGTCTTCTCTCCGGTGGTCAAGATGACTACATTGAGATGCTTTCTTGCATTGGTTGCCATATTAGATTTGGTGTTGCACCAAATGGATGTCAAGACAGCGTTCTTGCATGGTGATTTAGATGTGGAAATTTACATGCAGCAGCCAGAAGGGTTTGCTGAGAAAGGCAAGGAAGATTGGGTATGCCAGTTGTTAAAGAGTCTTTATGGCTTAAAACAATCACCGAGGGCATGGTACCATAAATTCCACAAGTTTATGCTTTCTCAAGGCTACAAACGTAGTGAGTTCGATCACTGTCTATATACAAAGAAGGCTAAGGATGGTAGTTGGCTGATCCTTATTTTGTATGTGGATGACATGTTGATTGCTGGCAAGCACTTGGAAGAAATTTCAGCTTTGAAGTCAAAGATGGCAAAATCGTTTGACATGAAAGACCTGGGTGAGGCAAGTCATATACTTGGTATGCGCATTGAGAGAGACAGATCAAAGAAGTTGATTTGGTTATCTCAAACAGAGTATATTGACAAGGTTTTGCAACGTTTCAATATGGAGAAGGGAAAGGCACTGAGTATTCCATTGCCACCATATGTGAAACTTAGCAAACAAGATTGGATAAGATTCCATATGCGTCTACAGTGGGTAGTTTGATGTATGCAATGATTGCTACTCGCCCAGACATTGCATTTGCAGTGGGAGTAGTAAGTCGATACATGTCAAACCCAGGCAAAAAACATTGGGAGGCAGTGAAAGGAATATTGAGATACCTGAAAGCTACAAAGAGTATGCGTATATGCTATGGGAGTCAGGAGCTAAGTGTAAAGGGTTTTACAGACTCAGATTATGCAGGTGACTTAGACAACCGAAGGTCTACGTCAGGGTATGTCTTTACATTGGTTGGTGGAGCAGTATCATGGCGTTCTAGATTACAAGATTGTGTTACTCAGTCTACTACAGAGGCTGAATATGTTGCAGCATCAAAGGCATGCAAAGAATCAATTTGGCTTAATCGACTAGTAACAGATTTGGGAATCAAAGAAGAGATGCCCGTGTTATATTGTGATAGTCAAAGTGCTATACAATTGGCTCGCAATCCAGTTTATCACTCAAAGACAAAGCATGTGGATGTGAAGTATCATTTCATCAGGGAAATGCTCGAGGATAAGCAACTTCAGCTTGTCAAAGTTCACACCACAGAAAATCCTGCTGATCTACTTACAAAAGGACTTCCCTCAGAGAGCTTTGCGCATTTTCGCAAGCAGTTAGGTGTAGGGTAGTACATCACTTCTCTACATCTCTTGTATATTAGCTTGTATAGTAGCTTCTCTCACACTTAAAGTACCACATTGGACTTTAAGTGGGAGGTTGTTGGGGTATAAAGCCCAATGTGGTCGCCCAGGTAAGTGGGCGGGCCGCCAGGTATGTACACATATTCTTTTGTTAAAACCTAATAAGAACTCACTATGCTCTATACATTACAGTAGAGCGAGTTCACCATATCGTCGTGCTCTTCTTCTCGCACTCTCTCTCTCGTCGCACTTCCGCTCGTACTCCTTCACTCCATGGCCTTCCTCTCCCCTAGCTCTGATACCAATATAAGACCTAGGGTAAGTGAACCTGGGATCCTCCTCCTACCGCCCCTTATATAGGCTAGCTCCTAGCGCTTGCCCTAAGCGGATCTCCAGTCCGCACTGGTCCAGCCTGCCCTTGGCCTAGGTCCCTGACCCCCTAGGTTGGGCCTTGCCCTGTAGGACCCTTGTCCTGACATCTCAAGATGTGCTTCACTGCTTTCCAATGCTTTTTGCCTGGATTTTCCATAAACCTGCTGACCACTCCCACTGCATATGCAATGTTTGGCCATGTGCTAACCATGGTGAACATAAGATTGCCAATTGCCGAAGAATACAACACCTTTGCCATCTCTGCCTTTTCAGCATCCGTCGATTTGGGACAATCATGCTTGCTAATTTTTTTGTATGCTGCCATTAGTGAAAGGGCAAGGGAACTGGACATACTCATCACCACCCAGCCATGCCCTATATAGGCCCTTGGCCTTCTAAATATAGGGACCCCCTTGATTGCATGTCCATCCTGGCCCTTGGCCATGCCTGGTCTTACCATTGTCCTGACATTACTCCCCCCTTGGAGAAGCGTTTTCGTCCACAAAAACACAAGTGATGGTATCTTCATAAGAACATGACTGTTTTCTATCGTGACATCCCTCATGGATCCAACGGTTCATTTGAGTGGAACCCGGTTCAGTAGGAGGTTCAATGAAACCAAGAGTAACATCTTGATTTTCTACATTGTTGTCCATTTGCAACCATCTGATGGTACCAATTCCTATCCAAACATAGTGTGTAGACTCCATTTAGAACGTTCATGAGCATGGTAAATGAGTTTATCACAACTAAGATGTACCAAAAAGAGTACCTCTTGTCACTTTCTATGAAAGTAACTTGCTGACATAACTCATCAACCAAGTTTAAGTCCTTGACTTTTTAATCAGTAAACAACCCCACCATAACTAGTGTTCAAGGTTGAGAGCCTGATTTAAACATGAAGAGACTAAACTTAGTCGCAAATATGCATTAACTGAGAGTAAGTAAACTCCAAGTAGAGCAATAAATGCTTACTGATTGGATCGTTTGGTGCTAACGTACGCACTTTGCATATCCTTCAGCACAAGATTACACTTTGTAATTTGCCTATCCCCTTGGATAACTGACAGTACTGAGGTGTGTTTTCCCTCACGGTTTACAGACAGTCTTCCCAGATGACTGGTAAATGGGAATCACAATATCGTGTAACATTGTTGAGGAATCAACAATGTTTGGAGTAACCATCGTGGTTAACTTGAAAAATCCACAAACACCCAAACCAAGCCATGACCTCTATTGGTGATTAGTAGCCCCAAAAGTAATCTCATAGAGGTACTGCACACAGAGTGCAACATACTTCGTAAGCAACAACTTGATGAATACGCATGCCGTTCCAAATCAACCTTTGCTAAACACTAGGGCCCATAACACCTAGTGTGCATGCATTTAGCAAAAAGATAGATCCGAACCTGTATATCCATGGTGATCGTTGCCAATACTTATGGCAAATGTGATGCGCCTAGCACACATTAAAAAGGAATGTAAATAGTTCTGAAAAGAAACTAAATACTTTCAGTTGCAATCTTTTGCAAGCCTTGCTGAAATGTGTGAATCACAATAGAAGGTGAAACATTGATCACTTCTAGGTGCAGACAATGAAACTTTTTCATTAACAACTTAGAGCCTTGCTATATGTATAAACAACCATCTGGAATGTTGTTTAGCAGTACTTGTACCTGAACAAATCATTCTAAAGCCTCGCTCTTATGGACAGCCACGTTGTCTCAACGGATTGTTGCATCGATACTTCCTTGTAGAGATCAGGTGTTGTGAGTTGAAGATGATCAAAAACTCAACTTGAGTGTCACACTGAAAACATGTAGTGCAAAAATGGCACCCTAGACATCCGTAATGACAAGACTCTTGCTTGTCCAGTAATGTCGATGTGTACTTCCCGGGGTAGATCTGTTCGATCTTGAAAACAATCACCCAGAGAATGGCAATAGTTAGGTCTTACCTTTGGCCTGACAATGACAAGACTCTGGCTTGTCCATTAACGTTGATGCGTACTCCACTGGGTAGATCTGTTCGATCTTGAGAACAATCACCCAAGGAATGCCAACAGTTGGGTCTTACCCAAGATCTGACAATGGCTTCTTAGCCAGCCTGTGTGTGTCTCATAGCCCTTATGGCAATTAGTGTTCAATCGATGAACCGATGAAGACTAATGTGAATGGCATCTTGGCCAAGTTCTAGCTGAGCATTAGAGCACCTTGGCTCAAATTGACTCACAAGAAAAACATGTATCAAAGAGCTTCTTAGAAAGTTTTCCTTATTCTTCGAAAGAGAAAGATAGAAGGAGAGAGAAGAAGAGCATGCTGGGCTGAGGAACTTTTCGTAAATTTCTAGAGTGGGTGCCCAATCAATGTGCTCTTACACTTCTTATGCTTGACTTGCAGCTTATGCTATAAGCATGCAACAATATGCCTGTATAATGCTCTCATCGAGAGAGGTAACAGAAAACACAAGCCACAGCTTGACCTACATGGTTACCATGTATGGGGTCGTGACGTTACCAAAATGACTTAAAAATGGCACTTTGCCTGTGAAAGAAGCCCTAAATTTAGGTTCCTTTTAATTTTGGTGTGTGTTGATAGCAACCAAAAATCAGGGTAAACAATTTCGAACTTATCTTGTCCTTGATAGAGTGTCTGGTGTTATAGCGGCAACATATTGCATAAGGCGGTAGAATTGAATCTACCTAGCTAGCATGCCGTGCATGCAGAAATTTAAGCCCTTTGCAAAAGTGATGGCCTCAAACGTGAGAGCCCAAAACCATAAGTGCCTTGCACAGATGTACTGGTAGGAGATTTTCCCTATTTTGCCAGTTTCCCAAACTTTTTTGCCACTGCTCGTGATTCCAAGTCATTGGGCAGTACCTTGGCACAAGGGAGAAGGCTTGCTTCATGTAAAATTGTGTAAGAACTTTGCTTTGCACAAAAGCATTAGTTTCCAATGTAAATGTATAAATATGGAAAAACAAACAATATTGAACATGGTCTAACCTGGTCATCCTGCTGTGTAACCAGTTGGCTGGAGATGTCGAAAGAATAGCTCGCTCAAATGGAGTACATAACCATCTCTATTGCGCGAGAGAAAGTTGGCTTGAAATATCCTGCAAGCATATGGAGAAATTCCCCAAAGGCATGTGCACATAGCATATCCCAAACGAGAAAAATTTCAATGCACTATTTGTAAATTGAAGCCGTGCCGAGCAATTTCAATTGAAATTAACCAAATCTGTGTGGTAAGCATCCTCTGTTAGCGTGTAGAAACAATGACAAAGAGTCGGCCGGGCCGAGAAACTTGTTGCCTTCAACAAGTCCAGTAATAGGCCATGCTTGTCGTCTTGAGATACTAAAGAATTGGTCGTTGCCATCAAAGTATGCAACAAAATTTGAGTGCTTATGAGAACTGTCACAAATCGTGCTTGTGCTTGGAGTGCTTCAAGTGCACTCGCCTTTGTTGCTTGATAGAAATATACAGCATGGTTTGTAACATTTTGCCAAACAAACTGAAAAATAAAAACTATGCACACCTAATTAATCACATGCCGCGACCTGTCGTAGGTCCTTTCCTTGCCGATTGGTTGCAGCCTTGCTTGGTGGGTGTATATATGTAATAAGCCTTGCTCACACAAAATTTTAATAAAACCACTCATAATTTACCTTAAGCAACATGTCGCAAATCAATCAGGAACATCATCCTTGTCATAATCTCTTTGTCGAGATTGCTCCATGCGGGAAGACATGGCCTTGCAATTGGCTTCCCAATTGCAAATGCTAGCATGACTGTTATCCGCCTTGATCTCGACATGATTCGTTGAAAACCGAGAGTCCCGTTGTGTTTAAGATGGGTACAATTTCACAGCAACCGACTAGGAAGATGGTGCTCAGGTTGGCCCCTAATATGCTCGAAAGCTTGTGTTCGGGCCCACCATGGCAAAACCCTACATAATGGATGCCTTGCCAAGCCTATGATGGTGGCCTTTGCCGCATGAAGACACGCAACATGTTGGAGCACATTTGCCGCCAGCCTCAGATGCCTAGCATGGGCTGCAGCCCTTAGCAAGAGTGGGTGCCCGAAATAGGGCGCCCAACTCTGGATTCCAAAAAACGGAAAATAAAAAACTAACCTTGAAGTTGACTGGCCATGGCGTTGCACAGAGCCGCCGCCGATGGGGAGAGAGACCAAGAGCATGCTGCACGTCTCTTGCTCGAATGCGCCAGCTTCAAAGACGTGATCTATGTGGCTGGGCCTCACGCTCCCGTCGAGCTCCATAGCTCCGGGTTCTACGCAAGTCGGCCCCTCTCCTCCCTTTCCCTCAAGAGGCCGTGCACACACCCGGTTGTTCCTTCCCCGCCAGTCAAGAGAGGAGCCCCACAGCGTCGCCCTCGCTTGTCAAGAGATCCTACACACACGGTGTGCCTCGTCCCCGACGTTGAACACCATAGCCTGCATGATTATGCAAGACCATGCATGGCACGGCTTGCTGCTGAAAACGAGGGAGAGAGAGAAGACTCCGGAGAGAGGGAGGCCTTGCCTCATGTTGCGAACGAGAGAGAGAGAGAGAGAGAGAGAGAGAGAGAGAGAGAGAGAGAGAGAGAGAGAGAGAGAGAGAGAGAGAGAGAGAGAGAGAGAGAGAGAGAGAGAGAGAGAGAGACCAAAAGAGAGAGAGAGTCCTTCTCCCCTCCCCCCTGAGCTCTGATACCAGTGAAAGGGAAAGGGAACTGGACATAGTCATCACCACCCAGCCATGCCCTATATAGGCCCTTGGCCTTCTAAATATAGGGACCCCCTTGACTGCATGTTCGTCTTGGCCCTGGCCATGCCTGGTCTTACCATTGTCCTAACAATTAGGGTACTCAATGCTTTCCCCCCTTGCATATTAAAACTTTGCAAGACCTTGTGAATATACTCTCCTTGTGAAAGTTCAAGTATACCATGTTTGCGATCTCTCTTGATACGCATACCAAGAAAATGATGTGCATCACCCAAATATTTCATAGCAAACTGCTTGCTTAAGGCATCCTTGAGAAGTGCAATCTCATCTTTTGACTTTTTGGCTATGAGCATATCATCCACATACAAAATCAAAATGATGAGGGAACCATCATTCAACCTCTTGTGTACAAGCAATGATACTCTTGGCTCCTTATGTAACCCTGGGACTGAATGTACTTATCAAACTTGATGTACCATTGCCTTGAGCCTTGCTGCAATCCATACAAAGCTTTCTTGAGTCTTGTTAACCCTCACGGCTCACGGACACCCCATCACCTACGACGGACGTGTATTATGCATTTGGTAGAGTCAGGTACCGGGCTTGTCGGACCAATAGGAAAAGGGTAAGAGTGATCGCCGATGAGAGGCGCACTCTAACTGGGACATTCAAGGGGTTAGTTGGCTAAGCATGGGCGCCCAAGTGTGAATGGGGTGAGCTCATATAAAAGCCAACTAAACCTAATTTTTACTCATTCTCTCATTTGTGCAATAGAAGAGTGCTCTTGCTCCATCTCCATCTCCATCTTCTTCTTCTTCACCTCCTTGTGTGTGTGTGTGTGTGTGAGAGAGAGAGACAGAGAGAGGGAGAGTGTGTGTGCGATCGAGCATTACGAAGGCATGACGGCGGCGAAGCGGTTGAGCGCGGCACGACTGCAGCTTCTTCTTCATCGCGGCAAGGAATCCACCACGAAGGCGAGCGTAGAGCGGTGAGTGACACACCCTTTGCTTTCTTGAGCTTGCTAGTTTAGGCTTGTTGTGTGCTTGGAGCCGTCTGCGGCTCGCACACGGTGTATTGGCAAGTCCCTTGCTTCGACAGTGCGGCAAGGAGCGCACATTTTTGGCGCCGCTGCCGGGGATATGCCCTACACTAAGCTCGGTTAGCACTTTACGCTTCCTTGTGGTGCAATTTCTATCATAGGAAAGGCAGGGAAGGAGTGTGTGGAGATTTCTGTTTTTTGCGTTTTCTGCATTTTCTGTCAAGTTTCAATTTCTGCTATTGTCTGTGCTTTTTCAATTTTTTGCATTTCTTGCGTTTTTTCAATTTCTGCAATTTCTGCATTTTCAATCTCGGCGTTTTCAATTTCTGCAATTTTCTGCATTTCTGCGTTTTTTCAATTTTCTGCATTTCTGCATTTTCAATTTCTGCGTTTTTAATTTCTGCAATTTTTTGCATTTCTGCGTTTTTTCAATTTTCTGCATTTTCAATTTCTGTATTTTTTGCATAAAAAAACAAAATAATTCTGAAAAAAAGTGATTAAAAAAAAAAATCGGGAAAAAAAAATTTTCAGGAAAAAAAAAATTTATAGAAATAAAAAATGTGACTCTTAAAACGGACGGGTTGGTTTGTATAAAAGATAGATCGGAATCGTTTGCCCAGGCCTAGGCCCAAGCCTCAGCCCTTAGTCTTATGATATATACTAGACTCACTCTTATATATATACCCTACTCCCTCAAGAGAGAATGAGAGCATGTGGGACAAGTCCTCCACTCTCCTCCTTTCTCTTCCCACTTGCACCCTTAGACTTTCTAGTATGGGCCTAGTTCCCTACTGGAAATTGACAGTTTTAGGGATTCCGAGGGCATAGAGTGACCAAACGGAGGGCTGTAAAGCACGGAACGACCCTCTGACCGATACGCTCGTTTCGAGCTATCACACGGCCCATTCCACGACACACTCTAAAAAATCTAGCAAAAAAACAAACAAAAAACACGCTAAAAACTAGTCACAAGGCCTCCTAGAGCAGCTTTTTGACACCTTAGGGTATCAAAAGCACATGCACTTACGCTCTGGGCGGGTGCTAGAACACGAGCATATTGAGGGTGCCTCTGTTCATACGGACACCCATTACCCATCCACGATAAGCTCTAGACCCTCAGCGGGGACACAAGGTAGCACCACCCAAGACCCTAAAATAGCCGCTAGTGATTCCTCCTCCGACTCAGAAATCATGGAAGCATACCCTGCCCAAAACACTGAGAGAGAAGGCCATGCACCTCCCGAAGCTCCACTACCTAGTACTAGTATGTTTAGCCGTTTCATGGAAACATTAGGTAGAGCTACTCGCTCGGAACCTGATGCAAATGAAGCACACGAAGGGGGTGGGGAAGTGGACTCTCCTTTCACATCGCACGTGGACCCCACACCCCCAAAGAGTGTCCATGTGGATATCCTGCCAACTTCTTACCAAGAAGGCCCTGTTGAGCTGCCTCCTTCAGAAGTTCCCTCTAGAGTACCGTTGGTGACAAGTAAAACCACGGGGAGCAACATTGCTTCTACCTCACAAGAAACCGTTAACATGTCGACTCTAGAAGGATTGTTCATTAATGACCATTGGACATACGACCTCCACACTGAGGTGTTGACGGATCTACACTCTGGCCACGCCTACCATGTAGGATGGATAGAGATTGTACAATCCACCTCTAGTGCCACGAGCATCGAAGATCAACAGAAAATGATCTGTAATGTTATCCATGGCATTATTCAATCAGAAAGGCAAAACCGAGGGGTAAATATACTCTCAACTGGCCCCATGAGATTTCTGGATACGAGCAAGGCTCAATAGCCTACTCTATCACAAATGGAGACTCCTCTAATGAGCCCCATGGACCCATCTTACGTCATTTCACCTGGGGTCTCTATGCAATCTGAGCCTCCGAGCGAAAACTTTAGCTTCCCTAACGTGGCTCAACCCTCTATTAAGGAAAACCTAGTGCTCACAGAGAATGTACCGATGACATCTACGGTTAGCGTAGTGCCACTACCTAGTGTCGTAGTACCTAATATGGGGCCTCGACCATATGTGCCTCTAGCCCCTTATGCACACATGGCCCCCACACCTCCAATTGTACCACTTGTTCATGCTCCTCGAGTGCCGCTCCCTAGCTCTTATCCGAGTGGACCTATGCCCGGTTATGTTCCATATCCTGCATCATCCACACATATGCCAAGACCGGTACCCGTTCTTCTCCCACATATGATTCCAAGAGTACCTCCACCGGCCCTGCCTCCTCACATAGGTGACTTGGCAGCGTTTACTCAAACCATAGGTCGATCTATCGCGGAAAATATGCTTCATGCATCTGATAGAGAGCCTAGAAGTAAGGCAGTACAAATTGCCAAACTCACGCAAAAATTCAATGGGGACGAAGGTGCTAGGAAACACATTGAAGTGTTTGAACAAGTATGTGATTCCTTAGGGGAATGCAACGAACTACATAAGTGCAATGCCTTAAGCTTGACATTAAGTGGGAAGGCTGGAGATTGGTATAGGACCCTAAGGGTGGACGAGAAAACAATCTACCCTACCCTTCGAAGGTTGTTTCTAAAGGAGTACATACGAGAAGGTGTGCTTTGGGGTGTAGCATCTCAGCTACAGAAGGCCGAACGTAAGGAAGGAGAGTCAGTAAGGGACTTCATTAGTCGTCTAAAGCACTTAAACTCTCGTTGCCCTGTAAATGAGCGCTTCAACAATAACCAACTGCTTGATCGATTCATTCGAGGGTTGAGGAATGAAAGAATCTATAATGGACTACTGATTAGAGGTATCACAACCTGGGAAGATGTCACTGCCAATGCAATCCAATTAGAGGACAACTTGATGATAGCAGGCATGAGGGTGTCTACTGACACGAGATCCACTAGCTCACAAGCCATTGAGTATGAACCCATGACTGCAAAGCCCATTGCCAATGAGCCAAAGGTATTTGAGACATTCTTGACAGACCTCACCAAGGCAATCCAAGAGTCTCTTAAGGATAATCGACCCCCTCAAAATAGTCACATGTATCCAAGAAGGGAGCAACAATGGTGTTCCATTTGCTTAGGTCCACATAGCACTAGTGAGTGCCCTACGTTTAGAGTAAAATTTAATGGAACTTGCAACGCATGTGGTAGGTATGGTCACCAAGCTAAGGATTGTTTAATGATCAAACGTATGATGGCAAATAGACCACCTGTAGCCTGGACGGATGCACCTCGAGCTCCTGTATTGATGCCTACTCCACCTGTTGAGCAACTACCGCAACACATGGTCCCTAGATCTCAAAATGTTGTACAAGCTACACCGCTACCACCTCCTGTGCTAGGACCGCAGCCCCCGCATCCAAGAGTCGCCCCTATGAACCAAGTGGGTTGCGAGCCATCAAATGCTTATCCAGATGGTTGTGAGGAGGAAATAGACACTAGTATTGCCTACGGACTTGATACATTGGAAGAGTGTCCTATATACTACATGGAAGATTGTTGGGGGCAAGTCAAGCCGGTTTATCAAGCTGCTGCTCTCGCATCCAGAGGTCAAAATATCAACACCCAGGCTAGGAGGCCACCTCTTCAATGCTACGAGTGTGGTGGACCACATCGAGCAGCGGAGTGCCCTATTAGGCTGCAAAAGAATGCTGCACAGATGCAAATGAATCAAGGGAGCACGTCTGCAATGCCAATACTCACATGTAATCGTTGTGGCATAGATCACTTGATTGCCCAATGCCCCTATAACCCAAATGCGCCTAAAATCACACCCCTGAATTTGGTCGAAATTGCTAGTGTGACATCACCAATACCACCCGTCGCACCCGCTTATGCGATTACACGGTCCATGCTTCAAGGGCCAGGACATATCCTCGAAGAGAGAGATACCGCGTCAGTTATCCAAGCAAAGAAAAAGAAGACACGAAGGAAGAAGTCGCAGAATACGGAAAATTCAAAGCCAAGTTCCAAAACAAACATAGGAACAGGAGATGACCCCGTGTATATGAATGACCTCGAGGATGATTCAGATTCAGTCGAGACAATGGAGACTAGAACCAATACCACAAAGAGAAAGACCGACAAAGAAAACCGTAACATGGAACCAAATGAAAACCGAATAAGAGAAAACCATAAGGAGCCTCTGAAAACACCACAAGTGTTTCCAAATCCAATCCAAGACCCCCAAGATAAACCGCAGGGGCAAAAAGGGAAGAATCGTAAAAAGAAGATTGGGACGTACCCAAACCCAGTAGACGAGATTGAGCAGGTGACACATCTAAGAGGTTTAGTGGAGAAGACTCAAAGGAAACTAGAACCAGAACCCATGCATGTCAAAATTCATGACACAGTGTTTCCCACGCAAGTTCATCCACCCCACATGAACCATAGACCGTTAGCCATATCTAGTATCATCCAAGAAGGGAGTGAGGACGGGACATCAGAAAGTGAGCATACACCCTTCTTGTTGGAAAGGATGTTTAACGAAGGAATACCTGATCCCATTGAGGAATATGAGATTCCATCCTCACCAGTTCCTAGTCAAGGACCTACACCCTGCAAAACGCCAATGAATGTTGCCAAACTAGTGGACTTCATGTCTTCTGAGGTTCGAACCACGATCATAGCAAAGCTGTATGGAGATCCTGAGTTATTCCTTGCACTTCGAGCATTCCTTAACGGAGAGCTACGAACGGGATTACCGCATTTTGCGCAACCAAATAGGCCTGACTCGATTATGATTGATGAGGAAAATCATGTGCAATCACTTGACTTAGATGGACACGAGTCTGTGATCGAGGTACCCATTAACGAATTAGGGCAGTATTTTGAAGGCGACGAGTCTAATGCGACCCTACCCATCACTACCAAGGGATTAACTATAAAGGGAATTCTTGATGGTGGTGCGGGAGTTAGCATCGTTACAAAAGATTGTTGGGAATCCATGGGAAAACCCCGCCTCAGTGTTACTAACATTGTGGTAAAGATGGCAAATGGTACCATAGCCAAACCTATGGGGATGCTCAAGGATCTTAAGATCAAAGTTCTAGGACACAAGGTACGAGATACGTTGTAACATTTAATGGCCTAAAATCTTATGTGTAGCGGAAATTAGCATGAACATAGTGAGCATTTCATTAGAGTTGATTCCTAATGAGAATTACAAGAGTGCTTGGGTGGAGAGAGCAACAAAAAGCATAACACCTAGTTAGATAGCATCGACAATACTTTCAAAAGAGAGAGCAATTAAGCTATTGACAACAGTTGAGGACCGGATTTGCATGGAGCCGGTCCCCCCTCCAAAAGGCTTTGTATTATGGTTTCTCCCATCAAGAGAGACATTGTACAATACAATTCTTTGTGTTCCTTCAAGACTAGCTAGTGCAATGAAGATGGAAGCTTCATACACCAAGCAAAACACTTAATCAAACACAACTTGAATTATCCCCGTTCTCAGACCCAAGACCTCACACACCTTCGAAGATGGTGAGAGCTAGCAGGGTATGAGAGTAGATTGAAGGAAAAAGAAGTATCTTACGAGAAAGAAGTACATCTCCTCACATAATCACTCATATTAGCATAGCTTAGCTTAGTAATTAGCTTGGTAGAGAAGATGAGCATGCATTGGAGCTTGGCTCTTGGTTGGATTTGCATCCACATGCCAAGAGAGTGTTGATGTAGGCTTCTATCTCACAAGCTTGGAGTAGGTGATGAGCTCTCCATTAAAGCTTGGGAGGAGATAGAGTATTTTCCCTTCACACATGGTCAAGTGTGAGAGTGTGTGTGTCAATGCCAAGCAAAAATCAGCCCCCTCTCTCTCTTGGGCGAGCCCTAGCTGCTATGTTAGTCTGGCTTTTGCCTCATTGGACCTCCCCAGGTCAAGCCAATAGGGATTAAGCAGCATAAGTGATAGCCTTCTGACATGTGTCCCCCTTTCCCCTTTTGTGAGAGCTTTAGATAATTAAATAATTAAACTAAACTCTCATTGGACCCCTTTGCCTCCTGGCCAATAGGAATCAGGCAAGCCATGGGGCTCCTGAATGCTCATTGGACCCCTTGGGAGACTGCCCAATAGTCTTCTAGGACACTTAATTCTTATTGGGTTCTTTTATTAAATGTTTTTAAATTAATTAAACTAGATTTACTCTAGCCTAATTCTCATTGGTCCACTTCAAGGGTCTTCCAATAGGAATTGGGCACACCTTGTGGGCATCTGGCCTAGGGAGCTGACATGTGTCCCTCATTCCCTTTGTGTAAAGGGAGCCTGTGTGTGTGTGTGTGGCTTTCTCTCTCATCCCCTAGCTTTGGGGCTCGCCCCCTCCCATGTAGGGATATGCAAAGACTTTTTGAGCTCACACTAAGCATCCAATTTTCCCTAGGGTTAACCTTTGGACACAACCTTTGAATTTTGGAACCTTAGCATTTTGGAAGTCTTAATGGGCTGAACCTTAGGGTCTTTTTGGCCCATTGTTTCACATGGCTCTTTTGCAGATGGCCCCCCCTTTGGATCCCTATTTTCCCTCCTTTGGATCCCTACTGTGGCCGGTCTGCTAACTTAACCAATATTCTAGCTTTTTCTCCCTTGGCACTTCCCCACATTAAATGATCAGTTTAATATGAGAAAATCATTTAGGAGAATTAGATATTGATTATTATGACATTACCTCTCTCTTGAAATCATAGTCGTCCTCGACTATGGTGTAGAGAAGATAAAGCATATACATGAGTCCTTTTCTTAGCGGGTAGAGGATCCCTTGGTTACCCTACGACATCATTCCATAATGGATGACTAGTCCATTTGGCGCTTGAGAGCCTGAGGCTGCCGCAAGCATGTCTGCACATTAGTCCTATCAGTCTTCCATAGTAGAGTGACAAGCTCTACTTGGTGTTTGGGAGACGTCGTCTCCACAAACTTGATCTAAGCATGCATACTACTTCATTTTTGTGCACAAATCAAGAAAAAGAGAGTCTTATAAGACAAAAAAAAAATTTGTTCATTTTTAACATTTTGTACATTTGCTTACTCTTGGGAAGCATTGTAAGCATTGACAAGGTTTAGGTTATCCTTTAATTGTATGCCTTGCATCCATCTAGCATCTTCAAAAGGATAATTCTTAAACTTAATAAGATATCGTCGGATAGTCTTACCGCCTCTTAATACCTTGTCTTCATGTCGGAGAATGGACTCGGGCTGCAGCACCTCCTCGTGGTCCTCGATCTCCGGTGGGTCTTCAATAGTTGGTTGTTGAGGTGGCTCTCCTTTGTAAGGCTTCAAGAGGCTCACATGAAAAGCATTGTGTATGAGCCAATGATTGGGCAACTTAAGTTGATAGGCCATCTCATTGATTGGCCTAAGAATCTGGAAGGGACCATAGTACCTTTTTGCTAGTTTAGCATAGTACTTTTGGTGGCCCGTAGGATTCTTGCCCGTCGTGTGCCTTAATCGAGCCTTGGGAAACTTTAACAAGACCCAATCGTTTTCTTTAAAGGCTTGGGCTCTTCTGTGCTTGTCAGCAGCAGCCTTTTGCCTTTGCTGTGAGATAGAGATAGCATCCTTAATCTTTTGGAAAGATTCTTGTAGGTCTCGGCTATACTCATCTGCAGCGAAGATCTTCCCATGTACCTTAAGTAGCAAGGGACTTTTTGATCTTCCCTCAATTACCTCGAAAGGTGCTTTTCCTGTAGAAGTATGTACAGTGTTATTGTAAGCATACTCTACTAGGGGTAAGTACTTCTCCCATTGGGATCTTTGATCTACTTCCGTTACATAGGCTTTTAGTAGATCGAGAATAGTTAGGTTAGCTATTTCACTTTGGCCATCAGTTTGTGGATGATAGGCCGAAGAGAAGTTTAGCCTTGTTCCTAAATTCTCAAAGAGACCCTTCCAGAAATTACTGGTCATTCTAGGATCTCTATCCGACACTATGGACATTGGCAAGCCATGGTACTTGAAAATTTGTGAAATGAAGAGGGTTGCCATTTGATGGGCTTTGATAGTCTTTTTGACAGGTATAAAATGAGCTTGTTTACTGAACCTGTCTACTATCGTCCATATTCCCGTATTCCCATGGATAGACTTAGGCAATCCAAAGATAAAATCCATGGATATGCTCTCCCACGGTGAATTAGGGATTGGCAAGGGTTGAAGCAATCCAAGTTGCTTCCCTCTATCAAATTTTGTCTTTTGACATACCACACATTTGGAAACATACTCATGTATGTTCACTTTCATGGTAGGCCAATAGAAATATGTTTCAATTCCCTTTAGGGTAGACTGAATCCCTCTATGCCCCGCATATGGGGGAGCATGAGATTCATACATTACTTTCTCACGTAGTGAGTTAGTAACGCATAGTCTATTGCCATAGAGAAGATAACCATCTTGTAAAGTAAATGGTTCTTCTTTCTTCCCTAATGCAAGGGCTGAAATCACATCTCTAAAATCGGGATCAATAGCATACTCATCTATCATTAAAGATAGATCATTGTGGGTTGCTATGGAAACCGCATTCACTCTCGGTCGTCTTGAGAGTGCATCGGCTACTTGATTATGCTTGCCAGCAATGTGAGCAATATGAAAATGAAATTGCGAAAGGAAATTTGCCCACCTCATTTGTTTGTCGGAGAGCTTGGTCTGCGTCATGAAGTACTTAAGACTTTGGTGATCCGTTCGCAGAATGAAAGGAGTCCCCAATAAATAGTGCTTCCATGAGTCTAAGGCATGTAAAACTGCAAGGAGTTCTTTTTCGTATATGCCTAGAGCTTGCTCAACAGGGTCGAGCCTTCGACTCTCATAGCCTATGGCGTGCCCTTCTTGGAGTAGAACAGCCCCAAGGCAATCACCACAAGCATCACATGGGACCTCAAATGGTTTTGAGAGATCCGGTAGTGTAAGCACAGGTTGAGAGATAAGCTTTTCTTTAAGCTTTTCGAAAGCATTGTTCTCCTTAGCAGACCACGTATACCTAACATTTTTCTTTGTTAGGTCATGTAATGGTCCCGCAATTTGTGAGAACTTTTCTATGAAGCGTCTATAGTATGCACACATACCTATAAAGCTTCTTAGTTCATGAAGATTCCTTGGTTTAGGCCATCCTTTTATTACCTCTAACTTGGATGGATCCATTTGGATTCCATCTTGAGAGATAATGTGACCTAAATATTGAATCTCTTGCAAGAAAAATTCACTTTTCTTTCGATTAACATAAAGTTTATTCTCTCTTAAAACTTGAAATATTACCTGGAGGTGTTGCTTATGTTCCTCTAATGAATTAGAGTAGATGATAATATCATCAAAGAACACTCCAGTGAAGGTTCGATGAGGTCTGAACAGCTTCTCCATCAAGCGGTTAAATGTGGCTGGTGCATTAGTCAAGCCAAAAGGCATGACAATGTATTCGTAAAGACCAAATGTAGTACGAAATGCGGTCTTTACAATGTCTTGATCAACTATCCTTATTTGATGATAGCCACTTTTTAGGTCAATCCTACTGAAGTAGGTCGATCCTTGTAGCTTATCAAATAGGTCTTCTACCTGTGGAACGGGAAACCTATTCTTGATAGTGATCCTATTTAGTGCTCTATAGTCGACACACATACGATATGTGCCGTCTTTCTTTTGCACTAATAGCACAGGTGAGCAAAATGGAGATGAGCTAGGCCTAACCATACCCTTCTCAACTAACTCATGCACTTGCCGCATAATCTCCTCTTGTTGAGCTTGAGAAACTCTATAAGGAGGTTTGTTAGGCGGTGAACTTCCTGGAAGAAGTTCAATTGCATGGTCGTCATTACCTCGTTTAGGAGGTAGCTCACAAGGGATGTCGTCAATAAAGACATCTTGAAACCCCTTGAGAAAATTGGATAACTCTAATTCCTTTTGGTTGCTTTTATTTTCTTTTGCTAAAGCATTAGGTTCATTTTGAGAATCTTTAACAAAAATCATGTACACGGAAATAGAGCTCTTTATTGACTTGTTGAAAGCTGGTGTATGTACAATGGGGATGGTGTTACCCATCTCCCTAGCATCTATATACATGTCCTTTTCCCTGAACTTAAAGGAGATTCTCCTTTCAGGAAATTTAACATGGGCAGCCAGACGGTCAAACCATGGTGCCCCTAGGATTACATCCTCATGCTTGAGAGGAGAGATAAAGAAGTCCTCTTTGTCCACATAGCCTTGAACATGAAGCCTCAATTTCCCGATTAAGGGAGTGACTGAAGCTTCTTGCCCCTTGAAGGCACTGTCTGCGGGTAGGATATCTCCCATCTCGTAGGATTGTATGCCTAGCTTGGTGGCTAACTCCATAGATATAAAATTGTGAGTAGAACCAGGGTCAAAGAGAATAAAAGCATCATGTTCTCTTACCTTTCCCCAAGCATGGCATAGAGGAGATCCTTTGTGGTGAGTTTGGTGAATCTCCTCCTCTTGGATTTCAACCAAAGAAGCTCTAGGAGGATCTTGGCGGTTGTTCTTTTGGGGACAAGCGCGGTACGCATGCCCTTGTTCGCCGCACTTGAAACACCGGTTATCTTTACGATAACGCTCAAGCTCTTCAGGAGAGAGTTTATTCTTTCCTTTGTAAACTCCCTTCTCTTTAGCTTTGTTGGAATTGCCCTTAGGAGACTTTTGGACATTGTCCTTCCCCTTAGGCTCATTGGAACCTTTGTTTTCCGGGGGCTTATTATTTCTTTTACCCCCCGTTTGGAAATTGATTCGCGAGGCCACCATAGTATGGTGTATTACCGCCGATATGGTACGTGGCCTTTGGGAGTTGACATACTCCGCCATTTCTTCGGTTAAGCCCGCACAAAATTGTTGCTTTTGCTCTCCAAAATCCAACTTTTTGAAGACAGTGGCTTTGAGTTGTAGGTCCCAAAACTTGTCTACATATTTGTGGATGGATTCATTGGGAGAGAGCTTTAAACTTCGCCATTCGGTGAGTACTTTGTCTTTGGCATCGGTGGCCAAAAACTGCTTCATAATGGAAGCTCTTAAAGCCTTCCATGTTCGTGGAGCTTCACCGTTGGCTCGTAGGCTAGACCACCATTGTCTGGCGGACTTTTGAAAGTGCATAGCTACATGGCGTAGCTTAGAGGACTCCGTGAAGCCCTCATCTCCAAACGCCGCATCGAATTGCTGGATAAAGGCCAAAACTTTATCTGTAGCACCGAAGGTGCCATCATAGGTAAGGAAAGAGATGCTCTTCCCTCCCTCTTTGAATTTCTTCAGCTTGGACGACCTCTTCCATGCGGCATAGGATTTCCTATGGCCTCTTCTTTTTGATGGTTCAAAAGTTGCACCATCACTTTCTTCAGAAGATGAAGAATTTGAAGAAGGTGGAGAAGAGGGTGACCTCTTTCTCGCCTTTTTCTTGTCTTGATCTTTGTCGTCTTCACCATAGCTTTCATAAGAGGAAGAGGATAAAGAAGATGGAGAAGAGGGTGTCCTCTTTCTCGCCTTTTTCTTCTCTTGCTTTTTATCATCCCTCTTTGAATTATGGCGTGGAGAAGAGTGTGATGGTCTTCTCCGCTTTGGTGGTGATGGAGAGCGTTTAGCCCGCCGTCTTCGTGGAGCCATCTCCGCCGAGGTGGCGGGAGACTCGCTTCTTTCTCGTTCCTTCGGTGGGGGCTCTTGAGTTCTCCTTTGGGAAGGAGATGCATCATCAAGAAGTAAGTTCTTGAGCCCTTCATATGGATTCTCTTCTTCTTCCCGAATCGGAGAGAGACCTCTTTTGGTAGTCTCACAAGGAGGCTTCCTAGGTGTTCTCTCGTCATGGTGATGAGCTTGGAGAATCCCGTGAGCACGGAGTTGCCGTTGCACTTCACTTTGGAGAGATGGATTGCCCATGGCTTGTTGAAGCCTAGAAACAAGATAGTTAACAAGCATTGAAGCATCATTAGTAGCTTGCTCATGAGCAAAATCAAAGTTATCAACATTAATTTCACTCTCTTTACTATTGTCAGCCATTCTAACAACTTTTAGGTGTAAACTTTTTAGGTGTACTTTGGCACTTCAAGCCCTAGTTGCTACTCCTCTTTACCCCTTTAGAAAAAGCACTCAAGCTACTGTACCCGCGGCTCGAATACCATTAATTGCAAGGAATAGAAGAGAGGGTCTTTCGACACCAAAACAGCACCGGCTCCTGTCAAGCTTCTAATAGCTCAATAGTGGTTAAGCCGTAGGCAAGCCCCGTAGGACTCCACTATTAAGACCATAGCTCTCGACGGTGATGCCCCGTTAACTGCACAAAGGCAGGCGCACTGCAAGGCTGAAAAATCCCTATTCTACTTACTCACAGGCAATTAATAATACCAACCATTTGTAGCTAGCTTGAGGACCTCCCTTCTTGAGCAAGAAAAGAGAAACCTTGAGCTCTGATACCAATGTAACATTTAATGGCCTAAAATCTTATGTGTAGCGGAAATTAGCATGAACATAGTGAGCATTTCATTAGAGTTGATTCCTAATGAGAATTACAAGAGTGCTTGGGTGGAGAGAGCAACAAAAAGCATAACACCTAGTTAGATAGCATCGACAATACTTTCAAAAGAGAGAGCAATTAAGCTATTGACAACAGTTGAGGACCGGATTTGCATGGAGCCGGTCCCCCCTCCAAAAGGCTTTGTATTATGGTTTCTCCCATCAAGAGAGACATTGTACAATACAATTCTTTGTGTTCCTTCAAGACTAGCTAGTGCAATGAAGATGGAAGCTTCATACACCAAGCAAAACACTTAATCAAACACAACTTGAATTATCCCCGTTCTCAGACCCAAGACCTCACACACCTTCGAAGATGGTGAGAGCTAGCAGGGTATGAGAGTAGATTGAGAGGAAAAAGAAGTATCTTACGAGAAAGAAGTACATCTCCTCACATAATCACTCATATTAGCATAGCTTAGCTTAGTAATTAGCTTGGTAGAGAAGATGAGCATGCATTGGAGCTTGGCTCTTGGTTGGATTTGCATCCACATGCCAAGAGAGTGTTGATGTAGGCTTCTATCTCACAAGCTTGGAGTAGGTGATGAGCTCTCCATTAAAGCTTGGGAGGAGATAGAGTATTTTCCCTTCACACATGGTCAAGTGTGAGAGTGTGTGTGTCAATGCCAAGCAAAAATCAGCCCCCCTCTCTCTCTTGGGCGAGCCCTAGCTGCTATGTTAGTCTGGCTTTTGCCTCATTGGACCTCCCCAGGTCAAGCCAATAGGGATTAAGCAGCATAAGTGATAGCCTTCTGACATGTGTCCCCCTTTCCCCTTTTGTGAGAGCTTTAGATAATTAAATAATTAAACTAAACTCTCATTGGACCCCTTTGCCTCCTGGCCAATAGGAATCAGGCAAGCCATGGGGCTCCTGAATGCTCATTGGACCCCTTGGGAGACTGCCCAATAGTCTTCTAGGACACTTAATTCTTATTGGGTTCTTTTATTAAATGTTTTTAAATTAATTAAACTAGATTTACTCTAGCCTAATTCTCATTGGTCCACTTCAAGGGTCTTCCAATAGGAATTGGGCACACCTTGTGGGCATCTGGCCTAGGGAGCTGACATGTGTCCCTCATTCCCTTTGTGTAAAGGGAGCCTGTGTGTGTGTGTGTGGCTTTCTCTCTCATCCCCTAGCTTTGGGGCTCGCCCCCTCCCATGTAGGGATATGCAAAGACTTTTTGAGCTCACACTAAGCATCCAATTTTCCCTAGGGTTAACCTTTGGACACAACCTTTGAATTTTGGAACCTTAGCATTTTGGAAGTCTTAATGGGCTGAACCTTAGGGTCTTTTTGGCCCATTGTTTCACATGGCTCTTTTGCAGATGGCCCCCCCTTTGGATCCCTATTTTCCCTCCTTTGGATCCCTACTGTGGCCGGTCTGCTAACTTAACCAATATTCTAGCTTTTTCTCCCTTGGCACTTCCCCACATTAAATGATCAGTTTAATATGAGAAAATCATTTAGGAGAATTAGATATTGATTATTATGACATACGTTCATTGTAATGGATTTCTCTAAACACCTTATGTCATATGAAATGATTTTAGGACGACCATTCATGAGGGAAGCACAAATGGTTCATGATTGGTCTAAAAATCATGTCTATTTGCAATTCCAAGACTCTGTCCTTAGAGTGGATTTGGTGACTGGTAAGGTACACCCCTTAGGGAGTAAAACCATTATTGATCATCGCTCTGACACCACAGTTCACTCGGCCGCACTACAATATTGTTACACTTGTAAGAAGGATACAGACATTGGCCAAGATTCTCCTTACATGGATGTGTTACCGGGTATGACGGAATCAGACAATGTGGATTGGGTCCACCTAGCATCAACCATAGACACTTGGGGAAATAGGGGGACGACCTGGGTAACACCTGAGGGGGATGAAATGCCTATACCCTTAAATATGCTACAAGCAATGCATATCGCTTCTGACAAGACTCATCCTAATGTAACGAAGAAAACATACAAGTGGGTCCCTAAAGCTTCTTTAGTGACCATATCTAGTGCTAAAAAACAGAAGCCTTGTAAGAAACGTACCACTCGCTCCAAGAAAAGTAAGAAAATGTTGCGATGGATCCCTAAACGACTATTGGAAGCCCAAGGCTACTATCAAGGAAATGATCAAATCTGGGTGCCAAAACGTAGATTGTGCTCTTACCTATCACCTGACCCAAGTGAGCCCAATCCCGTAGCTCCAAAACGAATCAATGATCGTGGAAAGGGAAAAATCACAGAACGCTACACACCCGTTCCCGAGCTAGTTTGGGTACCAAAGAAAGAACGATTTGTTCCACCTAGCTCAGGAAGGGGGGAGTCCCATGAAGCTTCTAGCTCCTCATGTAATACATCCATAGAGGTAAAAGCTTCTACACAGCCTCCATCTATAGTAGTGGACCTCCATGAAGCTACAAAAGAATCCACACCTCCCAGTGTTCAAGAATCACCTGATGAACCACTTCAAGTTCGATCCTGGGAGATTACCTTACCACCCTTGCAACTTGACGAGGCACCTAGGGTAATAGAAAACTACTGGAAAAAATCCTCACCTATTACCAACTGGAACAATTGGTTTCAAAGGGTGACAAGCTCATTTCAAACAGTATGATCTATCCAAGGAAGGGGGGAGTGTTTGTGGACATCCATCATTCATTTGTTTCCCTCTCAACCTTTTTCCCTGACCTCTCAATCACCAATCTTAGGGAATGTACATATAAAGCTTGATACTCACAAAAAAAAAATAAAAAACAAAAAAATAAAGAGCAAGAGCAATTAGCAAACGAGTATGCACATTAAAAGTCAAAACATTGACTCAGACCTACACATGTCACATCTGGTACAGTGAAACAGAAACCTATGCCATAAAACACCTTTGATCCTCATCACTTGAATGATGGAGGGTAGGTAAGATTAGTACGATAGGAGTGTTTCTGTTTTAGAGTTGAGTGATTAGAAAAGTTCTCTTTTCCCACTGATGTGCCTCCTAGAGGTATTGTTTGTGTTTCATAGTGTGTACAGGAGCGTGTTGCTATTGATAGGATTTGGACCTTCATGGAACCTTTCTCTCGTTCACACTTCAAATCAAGCGCGACCATCAACACAAACAGGTGTTTCTTGTCCATTAGCATTGCCTTTATCTTTTTGCATCTATGATTGTCTGCTTTGATTGTGATTGGTAGCATAATATTCACCGCATTTGCTTAGTATCAAACATTTAATTCAATGTAATGTTTTGTCATAATCACTTGTTTAGGGGTAAAAATCAAGCAGTCCGACTAAGCTAGTTTGACCAAGCTAGATATTAGAAATCTTCTCTTAATACCATGGGGAATGCCTTCCTAATAAGAAATGGTTACTTAGGTTCTTAATCCGATTTAGGCAGCATTGTGTGAAATGTACTAGGGCTTTCTAGTGGGCTTAACCCTAGTGACCTTTAGCTTAAGTATTATAAAGGGAGTTTACTAATGTGATGAGCCTGGGGAGGGTAACAGTGTTATATGACCCCCCAAAGTTACAAAATTTAAATGCTGAAAATGAACAAACAAAAAATCAAAGTGCCACAATGTAAAATTTTAAGCTGAAAGAGAAATCTCAGCTTGATGTGGTACTTCACTCACATGTATTGCCTATGGTACTTGAGCCCTAGAGGTTCCCAGTGTGGGCGCTTTTCCTTGAAAAGCAAAAAACCCAAGGCATACAAAATAAGCACACACATCATAATTGAATCAATGTGAAAAGACTTGGGGGGGTCAAAGAAAAAGTAATCAGTCAGGCGATGATTTCATGAGAAATTCCTTTTATGGTAGCTTAACTACAAGGTTTTCTAGGTATAGCCTCTAGTCAGCCCTCGAACATGAATACTTGGCTCTCGCGATTAAACAACTTAATTGACCACTGAAAATTAAGAAGCTTACCCATGGTATTAATATTCGATCTCTAGTGCCTTTCGACCGTCAAATTAGCGACCCCAGACTTGTTTAATTTTCTACCTTTACATCTGTTTATGCATTTGATTACATTGCAATTTAATGTTCATTGCTAACAAATTGTTTGAAATTATTTTACCAATCAATTTGTCTACCTAAAACTGCATATGCTTTTTAAGAGAATGCAATTACTGTGCCAATGTTGTTTGATTTTGCAGTGACTGAAGAAGGCTAAGGACATTCATCTCAAATGCTCTTCCACCTCGACGAACCAGCTTCAACTCAATAGCTTCCGAGGACGGAATCTACATCAGGAAGGGGGGCATGTTAACCCTCATGGCTCACGGACACCCCATCACCTACGACGGACGTGTATTATGCATTTGGTAGAGTCAGGTACCGGGCTTGTCGGACCAATAGGAAAAGGGTAAGAGTGATCGCCGATGAGAGGCGCACTCTAACTGGGACATTCAAGGGGTTAGTTGGCTAAGCATGGGCGCCCAAGTGTGAATGGGGTGAGCTCATATAAAAGCCAACTAAACCTAATTTTTACTCATTCTCTCATTTGTGCAATAGAAGAGTTCTCTTGCTCCATCTCCATCTCCATCTTCTTCTTCTTCACCTCCTTGTGTGTGTGTGTGTGTGAGAGAGAGATAGAGAGAGAGAGAGAGAGAGAGAGAGAGAGAGAGAGAGGGATAGTGTGTGTGCGATCGAGCATTACGAAGGCACGACGGCGGTGAAGCGGTTGAGCGCGGCACGACTGCAGCTTCTTCTTCATCGCGGCGAGGAATCCACCACGAAGGCGAGCGTAGAGCGGTGAGTGACACACCCTTTGCTTTCTTGAGCTTGCTAGTTTAGGCTTGTTGTGTGCTTGGAGCCGTCTGCGGCTCGCACACGGTGTATTGGCAAGTCCCTTGCTTCGACAGTGCGGCAAGGAGCGCACAAGTCTACACACCAGTTCTGCTCGTGTTGGCTGCTCAGGCTTTATCGCAAAACCCTCTGGCTGTTTCATGTAAACATCCTCTTCAAGATTCCCATGAAGAAATGTTCTTGCGGAACCTTGTACTTTAGTGGTGTACTAGGTGACCAATTGATCAAATAAGCAACTATCGTAACAGCTTCTCCCCCAAATTCTTGAGGTAAGTTGGTTGTAGACAACATAGAAGTGACCCATTCCTGAATGGTTCTATTCATCCTCTCAGCCACAGCGTTTTGGGTGGGTGTGTAAGGTGTGGTAAATTGTCTTCTAATGCCTCTTTTACCGCAAAAGTCCTTGAACTTAGAGGAGATATACTCACCTCCATTGTCACTGCGCAAAGCTTTAACCTTTCTACCCGATTGGTTCTCTACCAATACTAAGAACTTCTGAAAGACACTAAAAACGTCGCTTTTCTACTTCAAGAGATAAACCCACACCTTTCTAGTAGAGTTGTCTATGATTGTCAGGAAGTATAATGCTCCCCCTAGAGACTTGACTAGCATAGGTCTGCACAAGTCGCTATGAACGAGATCTAGAAGAATCCCTAACTCCTTGTCCAAAGGCACTTGATGTCAACCTAGTCTGTTTGCCATAGAAACAATGCTCACATAAAGAGAAGTTAGAGTAATCTAACACAGGGATATAACCAGTACGTTGCAAGACTTTCATTCCCTTTTGACTCATATGTCCTAGCCGGCTATGCCACAACTCTGTAGATGGCAGCTCGGCTACACAAATAGAATTCTCTTTCACAGAATAAACACAAAGTGAGTACAATGAGCCAGACTTATGGCCTTTAAGCATGACCAGATTTCCCTTCTTGATAATCCAAGAACCATGAGCAAATATGGTATTGTAACCCAAATCATCCAATTGTCCAACTAACATCAAACTCTTTGTCAATTTGGGTACATGTCTGACTTTATGCAACATAAACACTAAGCCATTACACATAGAAAACTTGATGTTACCCACACCGCATATATTAAGCTCATAAGAATTGCCTAGCTTCACCGTGCCCTACGTGGCAGTGTATGTAGAAAACCACTCCTTGTGACGAGTCACGTGAAAGCTAGCACCTGAGTCCACAATCCAATTCTACACATAACACTCGTCATGAGTTAACAATGCATCATGACTCAAATTCGATGTAAAAATTAACACATCATTTGGCACGTCAAAAACTATCTCAATGGCTGGATACTCAACCACATTAAGCTCTTCAATTTTCCCGCTGCTTTTAGGTTTGTCAGACTTTGCTTTCTCTTTGCCCTTATCACGCTGCATTGTGCGGCAATCTTTCTTCAAGTGTCCCTTTTTATGACAGTAGTAACACTCTACATTTTGCATGTCTTTGCCACGACTCTTGCTACGACTTTGCCTATGATCTTGTGAATGACCGCGGCTACGACCACGCTGCCTTTGCTTGTCACGATTGCCACTAGCCACATATGCATCACCATGTCCACTCACATTAAGAGATTGACGTTGAATCTCCTTAGTGAGCAACACACTAGCAACACTGCTGAAATCTAGCTTGCCATTGGGTACAGAATTACTTATGGTTGTGTTGAAGGTATCCCATGATGATGGTAGCGAACATAGCAAGAAAATGGCCTTCATTTCATCATCGAAATTGAGACCTTTTGAAGTAAGCTGTGAAAACACATTGTTGAACTCGTTCAAGTGAGAAATAGCAATAGTGCCTTCTTTCATGTTCATGCGCATCAATTTCTTCATCAAGAAAACTTTGTTCAAGGCATTGTTGCCATCCCAAGCCTGACATAGAGCATCCCACAAATATTTGGCATTGGTCTTATCCATTATGGAATGGTCGCCATAGCACGCTCATTCAAGTCATCCCACTCATCATCAATGTAGACATTCTCTCTTCTTTCACGCAAGGGTGCGATCAAGCCTTTATTGACCAAAACATCTTTCATGCGCTACTGCCAAATGACAAAGTTTGAGCCATAAGCTTTTTGATGTAGTACTCTTCTCTTTCGGAAGCACTACTCGCAGCTTTGATTAAGAGAATGTAGCTAAACACTTTATGGCGAATTGCCTGGGATAATTTAGACAGAGTTTTCCTTAGAATAGGAGCGAAAACTCAAACCAAATGTAGTAGAATCACTGTGTAAGAATAGCTAGAAGTGCTAAGAACGCAGAAAACGGACTAGCAGGAAAAATATGGCAGAGTCTCCTTTGTATGAGGAGTCAAAATTCAACTCAAAAACGCATAAACTGCTCCAAAAAACCAATGGGAATCAACTTTTCAAAACCACTATTGTGTGACCACCAACTCGGCGTAAAAAACACAAAAAATCGTCCAGATACATGTCCTATGGCGAGGGTACCGTAAAGGGGAACTCCAGCTACCTGTATCACCAAAGGTATCTCAACATTCAAGAATACCCCAGCTCAAAGAAACCTCACGCTATTGACCCTCCAGAGGCTAATGCAGACACAATAGGACTAGCCACAGTCTTAGAAAGGGCTCTTCCAGTATGAGTCTCAGAAACGATCGAGAAAACTGCCAAAATAGCCAGAAAATGGCTCCACACGAAGTACAATGGGCAATGTCCGCAACTCAACATACATGAGTGACCGCGCTCAAACAGGCGCCAAGAACTATTGCATGCAGTAAAAGTGATCCTTGCTGGGATATCTGCTCTCAAAAGAGCTCAAATAGCACTATGGTGTGCTAAAGTAAACATGCATCTGTCAATGCATCTGTCCGCAGAGAAACTACTGGCAAAATGACCGCTAAATTGCCTATGAAAGCCCTGTGCTTGTAAGTGTTTGGAAACCTGGATAAATTGTGTGTGAACGAACTCAAAATCCCCCCGTAACCTGTAACTTGCGTGTCGGTGTAGATATGTGCCGATTTCCACAGCCGAGCAGAAATGTGCTAGTCGAATAGCCACCAAAAGGGGCTTGGAGTCAAAATGCTGCCATAGAGTGTGCTCGGCGTCGATGACGGGTGTCACTCCTCTGTGGTAGAGGCACCTCACCCGTGCATGTGGCAAGCACGACCATCCGCTGGAAAGGGCTCGTCTGCAAGAACGCTCGGTGTCGAGGTCGAATGTCAGAGATCTACCGCAATGAGAGGTGATATCGAGCCGATGTAGAATTGCAAGAATCAGTGTCGAAAACTGATGCGGCAAGTCGCTGATGTCAAGGCATCTCTCACCGATGTCGGTCTCGATATCGAGGTTGCTACACGAATGCCGATGCCAAAAAGTCCGATGTCGCGAGCCAAAAACCTGTTCGCTCTCTCTCTCTCTCATCTCTCAAGCTCGGTCGGATGGTTGTGAGCGGGTGTGTGTGAGCAGTTGAGGAGTCGGGGTGGGGGGGGGGGGGGATGGTCGAGGGCTCCGTGGGAGCGAGCCCTTGCACACACTTAAGTGTGTTGATCTTGAGCCTTTTTATTAAAAAAATTGAATTCTCTGTAACAAGCCTGCATGGTTCTGACAAGCCTGCCAATGTGAATTTGGGTGTGTTTTCAACTTGCCTCTGCTTGCAAAAGTGCAGAGCTTCACCATCGACTGTGTGTGTGTGTGTGCGTGCGCGCGCGACCTTCACTAGTGACTGCGTGTGTATGGGCACACCACTTCAAAGCTCATTGATAGTCATCGATTTGATTCAGGTGCAAAACTCGCCTACGACCTGCTGCCGATTTGCTCCCTGAAGCTCTATTCTGCACATATTGCGCGCTGCCCGATTTTCTCTCTGCCTCCCAAGCTTGCTCTCAAGGCCTATTTTTCTTGGCCTACATTCGAGCCTGCCTACCCCCGATTGCACATGCTTACTGCTCACCTTGCCAGCCTCTATTACGTGATCTCGGTCCCTTTGCTATGTTCTACTCATTGCCAAGCCTTCGACTTTCTTTGCTTGCTCTCTTGTATGCTTCTCGATTGCCTCGACTCGATTCCCTTGCAAGCACCTCGATGCAGCCCATGACCCGTAGAGCTTCAAGCTCTCTTGTTTCCTCCTCGATTCGGGAGGGATGTACTCGCGGTCAGCCGGGGCTCGGGTCCGGGTGCCGTGAGCTCTGATACCACTTGATGGAAGCTATGGAGGAGAGTGCAAGGGAAGGGAAGAAGGGGAAGGGGATGGAGAGACAGACACAGGTTTTGGTGGAGCTTGTGAGAGAATAATCTCTCACTCTCCTTATTGTCATTATAGCTATAAAGAAATAAGTGGGCGGGTGCCTCGGCCACGGGGCCTGAAACCCAACAAAAGGGGCATCTTCCCTCCTAGCTGCTACTCAAGTGGAGGCAATATCAGTGGAGAAAGCAGCAGTGGCAGTAGCAACAACAAAAGCTACAAAGGTAAAAAACCTATAAGAGGATCAACTCATGTGATGGAGGACGATTAAGAAGACATCACGCCATACTCTAACGCCATACTCTAACGATTGTAGCCTCTCTTCAAGGGGAGGATTTTTTGTCATCCTTTGTGGATCTATATTGACATCCTATGTGGATACTATGTGTCATCTTTAGTGGATAAAGAATCTTCAATGTATTGTCCTAGTCCAAACCTCAAGGGGAGGATTGTCCTAGAGTCACTATAGTGTGAGTGAATGAGAGAAGAGGAGGAATTATCCCACATGTAAAGGGGTAAGGTTGTGGAGCTACTTAAGTCTCCTTTCATGAATAAACCATTCCAAGTTTCATTACATGTCTCTTGTCTTGGTGAGCTTGTGATGGGTTAGCAAACTTCTCAAGATTGTGTTTATGAGTCTAAGTTAATCTATCTTGGAACCTAATTTGCTTCAGTAAAAATCTAGCCTACACACACTCACTTGTATTCATTATGTTTGTCTTTCACCCACCTTAGCTAACACAATCCCATTCCCATCACTTTGCAAAGAATATTAGTAGAAGACTATGGCTTCTAACTACCATATGTGGGCATGTTAAATAAAAATCTAATGAAATAACTAGCACAAATAGTCATACCACATTGCTAATTGTGTTAAGAGTGAAAACCGGAATAAGTATTGAAATACAATGTGAATTAGTATCTATAGACAATACATGTGCTAAATAGCATACATGGATATTTAGTACAGCCAATAGAAATTAAAGTGATAATTTGCAACGTTACTAACATTTTAATCAATGTATACGAACATGATACAAAGAGTTAAAAGACACTTTGACAATACAAAGTGTCTTTCTCTTGACCTTCAAGGATTTAGGGTGTGTCCTTCAAAAAGCCTCACTAGACCTTCAACGCTTCAGGGTGGTGTGTCCTTCAAAAAGCCTCACTAGAGCTTGCATAGATCCGACTATTTGAATATATTTTCTTGCATAAATCCTTGATAAAATCTTTAGATAATATTAATGAAAAGAAAAATGATTCTATCATCTTTTGTAAAATCTCTTCATTCAGTGCCTTGAAACTCCTGGACATAGTTGATCGACACCAAGTTATTACGAAAATAAAACTTAGAACACAAATCCAATACGCTATTTTCTCCTCCTCCTTTAAAAAAAAAAGAACCCCTTATGATTAGCATGATTTGCTTGTGTATGTTGCAAGCCTCTAAAGAATGAAGAAGACACCACACAATAAAATTAGCTAGGAAGTCTAAGAATACTTCTCAAGCAAAAATACCAAAGAACAATATTTTTAATAAGTAAGCAAATTATCTCTACCCAAATTCTTTATCCAAGTTGGCTAAATCCATAGAGCAACACTTCTGAAGCATGCATAAGAAACATACAATCCATCAAAAAGTTTCCTCCTTCCATTCATTCATGTGCAGGAATTTTACTCAATCAAAGGCTGTGCCTCCGTCTACTATAGATGACCTTATTTGCATTGTAGTGTAGATGTTACCATATACATGTGGTAGTGATGTGTGTGAACACACTAGGACTGTCGGGGCATTTTTCCCCTCCTTAGGAGGTTTTTCCCCCTGTGCATCGTATATACGCCCATCACTTTAGGGCTATCTATCTTTCCATTCCACACTAAGTAACACACTCTCTATTGTGTGCCTTGAGCTTCCTTCATCTTCTCCAAGCTATGTGTGTTTCCTTGCAACCCTAATTCCAACAATTTGGATCAGAGCAGGTTGCATCCTCTCGGGCTTAGTCGCCAGCAGCTCCAGCACTCTGTTAACCCTCACGACTCACAGACACCCTATCACCTATGACGGACGTTGTATTATTTACTTGGTAGAGTCAGGTACCGAGTTTGTCCGTCCAATAGGAAAAGGGTAAGACTGATCGCCGATGAGAGACGCACTCTAACTGGAACATTTAGGGGTTAGTTGGCTAAGCATGGGCGCCCAAGTGTGAATGGGGTGAGCTCATATAAAAATCAACTAAAACTAAAATTCCCTCATTCTCTCATTTGTGCAATTGAAGAGTGCTCTTGCTCCATCTCTATCTTCTTCTTCTTCATTTCCTTGTGTGTGTGTGTGTGTGTGTATGCGTGAGAGAGAGAGAGAGAGAGAGAGAGAGAGAGAGAGAGAGAGCGATCGAGCATTGCGGCGGCACGACGGCGGCGAGGCGGTTGAGCGCGGTGTAGCGGCGTCTCCCTCTTCTTCGCGGCGAGGAATCTTCCACGAAGCAAGCGTAGAGTGGTGAGTGACGCACCATCGTCATCTTTGAGCTTACTAGTTTAGGCTTGTTGTGTGCTTGGAGCCATTTGTGGCTCGCATGCGGTGTATCGGAAAGTTCTTTGCATTGACACGTGCGACATACACGCACATTTTTGGCGCCGTTGCCGGGGGATGCCATACACTAAGCTTGAATGGCACTCTATGCTTCTTTTGTGGTGCAATTTCTATTGTAGGAAAGGTAAGGAAGGAGGGTGTGTGTGTTGAGAAGAAGGACTTTATGTTATACTGTGTATTTTTTTTGTTAATGGAGTTTTCAAAGGTACTGTGTTTATTCTTTGTGTATTAAGGTTGTTAGTTTTCTTTGTTAATGGAGTTTTCAAAGGTATTGTGTTTATTCTCTGTGTATTAAGGTTGTTAGTTTTCTGTGTAATGTAATGTATAGTAAGTAGGAAGTAGATCTGTGAGAGCTAATAGAGTGTGTTAGTGTGTAACAGTAGGTGTATTAGTTAGAAGTAGGTAGATAGAGTGTGTGTGCTCTCGAGCAGGCCGCGGCGACCTTATCCTTTAAAAAAAAAAAAGTAAAAATAAATTAAAAAAATAAAATAAAGGTAGGACCGGGATCGGAAATATCTCCCAGACCCAAGCCCAAGCTCACGCTTAGGCCTACGCCTTAGTCGCCTTTTAAAATTACGAATTTTAGCTTCACACGTAGCTAAAAATCAATTTTTTGAGGACCAACGGAACTTCAGATGCTCGAAAATTGTGCTGTAAAGCACACAACGACCCTCTAAGTGATGCGCTCGTTTTGAGATATCATACACTTTAATAAAAAAAATCAAACATTAAAAACGTAAAAAACACGAGTGAAAACGGACGCTAGCTTAAAAAAGGTAAGTGGTTAACCTTCGAGGTTATTCGCCGAGGCTTGTAGGGTGCCAAAGGCACATGCATCTGCGCTCTGGTCGTGTGCTAAAGACGGAGCAACTAGAGAGAATTTTGACTTACGCGAGTTCTCAATATCCACCTACTTTAGGTTCTGGGCCCTCGGCAGGGACCTAAGGTAGTACAAACCAAGACCCGAACATAGCGGCTAGTGACTCTTCCTCTGACTACGATGTCATGGAGGGTTTCCCAATGCCTAATCCCGATAGCTCAAGCCAAGACATGCATGCCATGGGCCCACGGTCCAGGCCGAGCGTGCTTAGCCGCCTGAAGGAAACCTTTAGTAGAGCCACTCGCTCCGAACATGGAGCTAATCATGTAAATGAGGGGGGTGGGGAAGTAAATTCTCCATTCGTGACCAACGTAGACCCTATACCCTTAGAGAATGTGCACGTGAATACTACATTCATTGCACCTCCTGACTCTTCAGAGTTATTTCCCTCCGAGGTCATATTACCCGATGGTAGAAGCCTTGCCGAAGTGCAAGAGGTTGAGCGATATATCCTTGCAGCAGCGAGGGAAAAGGAAATTGAGAGCTTACGCAAGGCGGAGCAACGAAGAGAGTTAAAATCAAAAGGGCCTATGTCAATATCCTTGCTAAAAGAGCAATCGAGTGCTCTTGACTTAGCAACCACTAAGGGCCAACCCCTAGAAAGCAACATTGCCTCTAGCTCAAAGGACACCCCTAGCACCTCAATCCTAGATGGAGTGTTCTTAAATGAGAACTGGGAGTACGAACTACAAACGAAAACTCTGACCGACCTATACACAGGTCACACCTATCACGTGGGTTGGTTAGATATCCTACAATCCACAATGGGCGTTACTAGTGTGGAGGATCAACAACAAAGAGTTTGTGAGGTCATCCATAGGATCATTGAGTTAGAGAGACAGAACAAGGGGATCAACATGACTTCAACGGGTCTCATGAGATTCTTGGATACAGGAAAGGCTAAACAACCGACCTTATCGCAAATGGAGACTCCCTCGGTAAGTCCGATGGATCCTCCATACGTTGTTTCGCCAGGGGTCTCAGTGCAATCTGAGCCCACAAGTGATATCATTACCTTTCCAAGTCTAGCTCATCTTTTCGTTGATGACACCATGGCTACCATGCCTACCCTAATGATGGGCATGCCGAGAAACACGCCATGGACCTCATTTGTTAGTAAAGCACCGCTACATGGTAGCTCAATGCCTGCAACAGTACCTACAAGTGTGTACCAATCGTATGCACCTATGGGTCATCGCACTCATGTAGTCCCTACCCCTCCCATTGTGTCAACTACCTATGCTCCACAACCACAATACCCAAGTTCTTATTTCCATGGGACTATACCGGCTAGCATTAGCATATCACATCCAACGTCTGCTATGCCTAGGGCCACACATATGAACTTTGGACCACCACATGGCACAACATCGTACCCAACGTGGAACCCAAGGGCTTCCTATGCGCCAAGCCCAATGCCAATACCTACTCCACATGTAGTCTCTGGAGCACCTTCACCCACAGTACCTGCTCACTTAGGTGACTTGGCAACATTTGCTCTAGCTATAGGTCGATCTATTGCTGAGAATATGCATAACACGTCTAATAGAGAGCCTAGAAGTAAGGCAGTGCAAATAGCCAAGCTCACACAAAAATTTAGTGGAGACGGGGACGTGAGAAAGCATATCAAAGTGTTTGAACAAATATGCGATTCTCTAGGAGAACACAATGACCTGCATAAGAGCAATGCATTAAGCCTAACCTTAAGTGGGAAGGCAGGGGATTGGTATAGAACCCTAAGGGTGGAAGAAAAAACGAATTACCCTACTCTTAGGAGACTATTCTTGAAACAATACATACGAGAGGGAGTACTTTGGGGTGTAGCCTCTCAGCTCCAGAAAGCCCAACGAGAGGAAGGAGAGTCGGTGAGAGACTTTATTAGTCGCTTGAAGCATTTGAATTCTCAATGTAATCCAAATGAACGCTTCAACAATAACCAATTGCTCGATAGATTCATTCGGGGATTACGACATGAGGATATCTACAATGGCCTAGTCATTAGATACCCGTATCACCACTTGGGAAGCAGTCACCACCAATGCGATCCAATTGGAGGATAATTTAATGATTCAAGGAGAAAGAGTGTCTGTTGAGTCTAAATCTATTAGCTCACAAGCATCAGGGCATCAACCAATGACCCTAAAGCCTATTGCTAAGGAGCCAAAAATATCTGAGATGACTTTAACAGATCTCACCAAGGCTATTCAAGAGAGTCTTAGAGACAATCGTGCTTCGCAAAACAATCATATGTATCCAAGAAGGGAGCAACAATGGCACTCAGTATGCTATGGACCGCATAGTACCAGTGAGTGTCCTACTTTTAGAGTAAATGGGAATTGCAATGCCTGTGGTGGAAGGTATGGTCATCAAGCTAAGGATTGCATAGTATTTAAGTGCACGATGGCCAATAGACCAACCTTAGCATGGACAGACACACCTCGAGTGCCTGCATTGATGCCGGCTCCACCTCTTGAACAAACATCACAACACATAGTCCCTAGGGCCCAAAATGTTGTTCAAACAACACCTTTACCACCTCCAGTGCTAGGACCGCAACCACCACATCCGAGAATCACTTCTGTGAACTCAAGTGGGTTGTGAGTCATCTATTTCTTGTTTGGAAGGCTGTGAGGAAGATATAGATCCTAATATCGCCTATGGGATGGATGTGCTTGAAGAAAGTCCACAATACTACATGGAGGACTATTGGGGACAAGTCAAACCTGTATATCAAGTAGCTGCTCTTGCGGCAAGAGGCCAAAATATCAATTACACTGCTAAGAGACCACCTCTTCAATGCTATGAGTGTGGAGGTCCACATCGTGTAGCCGAGTGTCCTATTAGGCTACAAAAGAACGCCACACTAATGAAAACCAATCAAGCGAGCACGTCTAAAATGCTGATACTCATGTGTAATCGATGTGGCATAGATCATTTGATTGCCCAATGTCCAAATAATCCAAATGCACCGAAGATCACACCATTAAACTTGATTGAAGTTACCGAGGAGCCATCACAAAGTACACCTGTGGTACCAATAAACGTACTCACACAATCGATGCTCCAAAAACAAAATTATATTCTTGAGGAAAGAGACACAACATCAATTGCCCAATCTCAAAAAAAGAAGAAAATACAAAGGAAGAGATCGCAAAAAGTAGCGAAGTCAGATCCCAGTTCAAAGACCAACATAGGGACTGGTGACAACCCCGTACATAGGAATGACACTGAAGAGGATTCTGATTAAGGAGAAACCATGGAGACCAGAACGACCACTAAGATAGAAACCAACAAGGAAGATCTTCATGAGCCACAATGGCCAGGATCCAAGAAGAAGATAGGAACTTATCCAAACCCTACATAGGAGATTGAGCGAGTCAAGAAATTAAGGAGTTTGGTAGAAGATACCCAAAGGGATCTAGAACCAGCACCTAGGAAGATCCAGATTACAGACACCGTGTTCCCTACGCAACAACAACCTCACCAAGACCATAGACCCTTAGCCATACCTAGTGTCATCCAAGAAGAAAGTGACTTAAAGTCATGGGAAAGTGGGCGTACTCACTTCTTGATGGAAAGAATGTTTACAGAGGGACTACTTGATCCTATCGAAGAAATGGAGATCCCATCTTCCCCACGTCAAGGGACTGAAGTCCAAAAGGTGCCGTTAAACATTACCAAATTAATGGATTTCATTTCTTCAGAAGTTAGAACCACCATCAAGTCCAAACTATATAAAGATCCTGAGCTAGTCTCAGCTCTTCGAGCCTTCCTCAATGGAGAACTAAAGTTTGGGCTACCACAATTTGCACAGATGGATGGAGCTGGTGAGATGCCAATAGAGGAGGAAAACTTAGATGCACAACCCAACCTAGATGAGAACCTTGTTATAGAAATACTTGTTAACAAGTTGGGACAATACTTTGAGGGTGATGAATCCAATGCGACCATACCAATCACTACTAAGGGATTAACTGTGAAGGGAATCCTTGATGGTGGTGTTGGGGTTAGCATTGTGACTAAAAATTGCTGGGAAACTATGGGAAGACCTCACCTTGCGACCACAACCATAGTAGTGAAGATGGTCAATGGGTCTATTGTTAAACCTATTGGGATGCTAGAAGATCTCAAGATCAAGGTCTTTGGACATAAAATAAGAGTTACCTTCATTGTTATGGATTTCTCCAAACACACTATGGCATCGGAGATGATCTTAGGACGTCCTTTCATGAGGGAAGCAAAAATGGTACATGACTGGTCTAAAAACCATGTCTACCTGTAGTTCCAAGATTCTGTCATTCGAGTGGATCTTGTAACTGGTCGAGCACATCCCCTAGAAAACAGGTTTATAATTGATCATAGATCTGATACCACAGTTCACTCGGCCCCATTGCAGTATTGTTACACGTGTAAAGCGGACACTGATGTTGGGGAAGATTCTCCTTATATGGATGTACTACCTAGGATGACTGAGTCGGACAATGTGGATTGGGTCCACCTAGAGGCAACCATAGACACTTGGGGAAATAGGGGGACGACCTGGGTAACACTTGAGGGGGATGAAATGCCTGTACCCTTAAATATGCTACAAGCAATGCATATAGCTTCTGACAAGACCTGATGTTTAAACCTGACTCCCAGTGTTCAAGAATCACCTGATGAACCACTTCAAGTTCGATCCTGGGAGAGTACCTTACCACCCTTGCAACTCGACGAGGCACCTAACGTAATAGAAAACTACTGGCAAAGATCCTCACCTAGTACCAACTGGATAAATTGGTTTCAAAGGGTGATGAGCACATTTCAAACGATATGATCTACCCAAGGAAGGGGGGAGTGTTTGCTGACATTCATCATTCACTCACTTCCCTCTCAACCTTCCTCCCTGACCTCTCAATCTCCCAATCTTAGGGAATGTATATATAAAATCTTATACTCAAAAAAAAAAAGCAAGAGCAATTAGCAAACGAGTATGCACAATAAAAGCCAAAACATTGACCCAGACCTACACATTCACATCTGGTACACTGAAACAGAAACCTATGCCATAAAACACCTTTGATCCTCATCACAAGAGTGATGGAGGGTAGGTAGAATTAGTACGATAGGAGTGTTTCTGTTTTAAAGTTGAGTGATTAGCAAAGTTCCTTCTTCCCACTGATGTGCCTCCTAGAGGTATTCTTTGTGTTTCTTAATGTGTACAGGAACGTGTTGCTGTTAGGATTTGGACCTTCATGGAATCTTTCTCTCGTTCACACTTCAGATCAAGTGCGACCATCAACACAAACAGGTGTTTCTTGTCCGTTAGCATTGCCCCTTATCTTTTTCGCATCCATGTTTGTCTGCTTTAATTGTGATTGGTAGCACAATATTCATCGCATTTGCTTAGTATCAAACATTAAATCAATGTAATTTTTTGTCATAATCACTTGTCTAGGTTTAAACATCAAGCAAGTCCGACTGAGCTAGTTTGACCAAGTTAGGTGTTAGAGATCTTCTCTTAATACCATGGGGAATGCCTTCCTAATAATCAATGGTTACTTAGGTTCTTAATCCGATTTAGGCAGCATTGTGTGAAATGTACTAGGGCTTTCTAGTGGGCTTGACCCTATTGACCTTTAGCTTAAGTATTATAAAGGGAGTTTACTAGTGTGATGAGCATGGGGAGGTGTAATAGTGTTATATGACCCCTCAAACTTACAAACTTAAAATGCTGAAAATGAACAAACAAAAAATCAAAGTGCCACAATGTAAAATCTTAAGCTGGAAGAGAAATCTCAGCTTGATTTGGTACTTCACTCACATGTATCGCCTATGGTACTAGAGCCCTAGAGGTTCCCAGTGTGGGCGCTTTTCCTTGAAAAGCAAAAAACCCAAGGCATACAAAATAAGCACACACATCAAAATTGAATCACTGTGACAAGACTTTGGGGGGTCAAAGAAAAGAAAATAAATCAGGCGATGATTTCATGAGAAATTCCTTTTATCGTAGCTTAACTACAAGGTCTTCTAGGTATAGCCTCTAGTCAGCCCTCGAACATGAAATACTTGGCTCTCGCGATTAAACAACTTAATTGACCAGAGAAAATTGAGAAGCTTACCCATGGTATTAATAGTCGATCTTTAGTGCCTTTCGATCGTTAGATTAGCGACCCCGGACTTGTTTTATTTTTTATCTTTATAATTGTTTATGCGTTTGATTATATTGAAATTTAATGTTTATTGCTGACAAATGGTTTAAAATTTTGTTACCAATCAAATTGTCTGCCTACAACTGCATATGCTTTTTAAATGCTTATGAGAATGCAATTACTGTGCCAATGTTGTTTGATTTTGCAGTGACTGAAGAAGGCTAAGGACATTCATCTCAAATGCTCTTCCACCTCGACGAACGAGCTTCAACTCAATAGCTTCCGAGGACGGAATCTACATAAGGAAGGGGGGCATGTTAACCCTCACGGCTCATGGACACCCTATCACCTACGACGGACGTTGTATTATTTACTTGGTAGAGTCAGGTACCGGGCTTGTCGGTCCAATAGGAAAAGGGTACAAGTGATCGCCGATGAGAGGTGCACTCTAACTGGAACATTCAAGGGATTAGTTGGCTAAGCATGGGCGCCCAAGTGTGAATGGGGCGAGCTTATATAAAAGTCAACTAAACCTAAAATTCACTCATTCTCTCATTTGTGCAATTGAAGAGTGCTCTTGCTCCATCTCCATCTTCTTCTTCTTCATCTCCTTGTGTGTGTGTGTATGCGTGAGAGAGAGAGAGAGAGAGAGAGAGAGAGAGAGAGAGAGAGAGAGAGAGAGAGAGAGAGAGAGAGTGCGATCGAGCATTGCGAGTCACGACGGCGGCGAGGTGGTTGAGCGCGGCGTAGCGGCGTCTCCCTCTTCTTCGCGGCGAGGAATCCTCCATGAAGCAAGCGTAGAGTGGTGAGTGACACACCATCGTCATCTTTGAGCTTACTAGTTTAGGCTTGTTGTGTGCTTGGAGCCATTTGTGGCTCGCACGCGGTGTATCGGCAAGTTCCTTGCATTGACACGTGCGACATATGTGCACACACTCGCTTGCTCACTTTCTCTGATTTCAATGAGCTTTGGCGAGCGTTCACAGGTCGACAAAAATTTCAAAAGAACTCGCAGAGCTAGTCTGCTCAAATTTTTTATTCACGCTCATTTCGACCTCCGTTTCCACTACAGGTAGTACTGCACATGCTATTTTGTCATTTTGTGCAAAATTTCTTTTAGTGTCATTTTTTGCATAACAGGTGCCTTACAGTGTTCTACAGTTTATGCTATATAGCACGTGTTGTTCTCGCTTCGTTTATCCTCTTTTCGGGCAATTTTCACATCAGGTGCAACATTTACCATGGCTGACAACAACACATATGTGTTCAAGATGTTTGATGTTCTCATTGGATGGGGACAATTACCCTATGTGGGCTTACATGATGCAACATGTTCTTGTGTCAAATTCCCAGACTCTTTTTATGTCAATACTCGCCGACACCACTTCAAAGTAATTGTGGAGATCAATCTTCTCCAGATACTCTGACATATTGCTTCTGACGAACTCATTGAGTTCCCGTGGTAACATTGGTAGCTCTATCACGTTTCCGTCGGTGTCTTTGAACACGCCTTGGTAAATCTTTAGATCATCGGATTCCAGAAGATCTTCTTGGATCCATGTGCTTGTTGGCTTTACAGTTCCTTCTGGTATGACGAAGGGCTCTACCTCTTCTAGGTAATCTTTTATGGTCATTCTTTTCTTCTTTGCCGGTGACTTTGCAGCTGCCATAGATCCTGTTGCACTCAGTAGTCCGAAGTTAGCGTATTTTTCCATATTAGTTGAGAAACTGAGTTTTATCTATCCAAATGATTTGAAAATTGAAAATAAAGCTTAAAAGGAACTTGTGAAATTGTGCATGTGCTCACAGTGCAATTCTGGCCAAAAATTTCCATTTAGACATCCTACGCGTAGGATGTCTTTTTCATCAGAATTGGGTGATACTTGACATGTTGGTAGTCCTTGGCCTATGGAACATGGCTATGTGCTTGGATTTGGATTTGGGCATCAAAAAGTGGATTTTTTTTGGCTGATTCAGGCTTTAGGTCACAAATTGGGTAGAAAGTCCATAACAGGTAGCAATTGATGTCCAAATGGGTTGAAAATTGATATATGGGCTCATTGCACCATGGTATTGACTCCCATGATGTCACTCTTTGCACAGAAGGTCAAAAACATGCTAGAGATATCCTACGCGTAGGATGTCTTTTTCATCAAAATGGCATGGGATTTGTTCTGTGGGTAGTCCTTTGCATATGGAACATGGCTATGCTCTTGGATTTTGATTTGGACAAGAATTGATGCTGGTAAGAGCTTGTGTAGTGTTTACGGCTCAAAAAGTGTATCTTGAAGGTGTTGGGGGTCAAAAATGATTAGAATGGCTTCAAACTTGGTATATGAGCTCTTGAAGATGATGTGATTGGATCTGGAATGGACAAACACCCTCTGTAGGCCAAAAATGTCAAATAGACATCCTACGCGTAGGATGTCTTCTTCATCAATTTTTGCTTCTGACCACACAGAGTGGTTGGTTATGTGCTTGTGAATGTGTTGTGCAAGTTTCATGTGATTTGGACAAGATTTGGTAGGTCTATGGCCCATTATTGCCTCTATGCCCTAACTTTGCATTTTTCATGCATATGAGGTCAATTTTGGTCAAAATGTGATGAAACTTGGTGGCTAGCATGTAAAGGTCATTCAGAAAATGTGTGTGATGAAAAATATTGGGATCTGTGCCCAAAAATTCCCATGTCTCTTGATGATTTTTTCATGGATTTTGTCACTAGTGCCTGCCCTTGGTCCCCTGAGTCCCTTTTAAGCCTAATTTCAACAAAAAAGTCAAATGGATAGAAAGTAACTCCCTGTGTGGATTTCAGAGCCTTCGAGCCATTTTCTGACTTTTGGAGTGCTTTTTGGCGATGAAATTTCTTGATGTTGGTCTCCATAGCTTCCCGATCCCTTGGGGATCCTTGCCGTATGGTTTTTGTCGACTTTGGCTTCACCGAAGCTTCATTTGGCAATTTGTCACTCTAGAAGCACCCGGGGTTGCGTTTACATATCTTCGATGATTTGTGGTGGTCTACCACCATAGGACTTGGTTGTTGATGGTCTAGGAAAGCCGCTCGTGAAGTTTGGTGGCAAACGGGCACGCGGTTTGACCGCGAGAGCTATTTGATGTTTTGTGTGTCTGATGTTGTTTCTGAAGTTTAGTGCCGCTTCGGGTCACTTTTTGGTCATGTGGGCCACATAGACTTGTCGAGCATATCGAGATGCTCCTACCCATGAATTTTGGTAGCATTTGGACGCCTTTTCGCCGATTTCCCATTTGGTGGCCTCTTGCGGGATTCTAGGAATTAGGGTTTTTCCCGATGGTTTTCTACTGCCTTTGGACATCCAAGACTGGTCTCCTATGCTAGGGTAAGCTGCCAATGAAGTCTCGTTGCTTTTGGGTTAGCCATTAGGTGGCCGCTTCTACTTGTAGGTCTCTACCGCCCGCTTTGTGTGTGAACCCTACGCTAGTTTTCGCGACAAAATGACAAACATGTGCAAAAAGCTCAAGGTGGTGAGCCTACCTCTCATGTCTGAAGCCCGTCGGGTAGTCGTGCGCGTCGTAGAAGCTGTTGGAAGTTCCGCTCGCTCTAGGTGGCAGAAGCTCTCTCTCGAATGTCAATAGTGAAAATGAGCTAAAAATGAGGTGAAAATTTCTTATAATGGAGGTCCCTGAACCACTTTTCATGAAATTTGACATGTGCTCCCAACTTCTTGCAAGATGCGGTTTAGGCTCAATGTTTTTTTTGATTTGGACTCTATTTGCTCTGTTTACGAGAAATTTGGCATTTCGGTCAAAATCTGGCCAAAACACGCTTTCCGCTCTAGTCTCATAATTGCACCCCCACTGTACCATAGGTTGTCCTATAGTCACTGATCATCCCCATATTTTTTGTTTTTCATTACGATCCTTTTTCACCTGCTTTTTGTATTTTTAAAGTTTTTCTGTCAAAAATTAGCAAAACTAAAAGGGAAATAGCAAATCAAACCCAAAAAATCCCCAAAAATCATAATAAATCACAAACATCACCGCCAAACATTATATACACTCACATGTAATTTTTACAGCCGGATTTCTCCGTTTTACCAATATTTTGCCCGAAAAATGGCTATTTCTACTTATATACACACGTAGGGGCTTGATTTGGCGTTTGGCCCCATATACCTATAGATACATGCTGTATAAGGGCATATGTACTTGGGTTAGTCTGGAAAGTTTCACAATCAAACAACAACCCTTAAAATAGTCAAAAATCATGCCCTTTTTTGCTCTTCCTGCTATTAGTTCCGCATTTGGGAATGCCTCCCCCCCTCCTAGCCGGAGTCCTCCCAGACGACCAGGTATCGCCTCAGAGTATGTGCCGTGCATAGGTTGAAAAATTTGTGCTAATGCTTGGCCGATTAATGTGGCCCTAATTGATGCATACTCGGTCAATGCATAAAAAAAAATTAATGCTGTGCAAGAGAAGGGTATAAGCAAGATGCTTATTGGCATTCACTATCGAGGTTTCCTGTTTTCTTTGCAAGTAACAACGGTAACTCTACTGCTCTCTATTTAATTGTCTTTCTTGCAAAAGGCAGTCTCTTTGCCGCTACTGTTGATATAGCCGTAGTTGTTTCTGTGGAGAGGATTGGCTTGGCCGGAATTGCCGTAGACCGTATTTCTTTTGCTTTCCATTGGTAGCTTGTTTTTGCTTGTTTTTGTAGGTGTTTTGCTACTTCATGTGTTGCCACTGTTTTGTTGCTGATTGGCATCCACATAAGTTGGTTGTCCTTTTGCAAATGCTGCTCTCTGCCGTTCGATGTTGCTTGTACTGAAGGGAGTTTCTTTTGCGTTTGTTTCGGTAGACAAATGCGAGTAACATTTGGGTTATTGTTGAGCATTTTCTTTGGGATCCATATCTGTTTTATGCCCTTGTTTTTTGGTTAAACTATCTGCTTCGGTTGAATTCTTTCGTTGCATTGTTTTTGGATTTCCATGTCATTTCTATCCTTCCGCATCCATACTTGTTTCCCTTTTTTTGGTAACCTAGATCTTTGCACTGCGATCAGTGACTTCATATGTATGTAGTTAGCATGGTTGGATTTTACCTGTTTGTTAGCCTTGGGTATCATGTTGTTCTTTAGTGGCTCTCGTGCTTTTGGCTCTTTTTCCTGTGATTGCATTGCTGGCAACTGATTATTCCGGTATTGTTGACCAAAGGCTATTACATGTTGTTCTTGTGCATGCTGAATTTTGACTGCATTCGCGTTCCAATCTGTGTGCACATTGTACTCTTTTTGCCAAGGTTGTCCCAACAACATTGGGTGTTGTGTGCTTTCATCCTTGACTACATAAAATTGGTGTGGGTAAATATATGGATGTACTTGTACATGCAATATAGTCCAGCCCAATGTTTTCAGCGAGTGTGATGTACTACTTTCCAGCATTTGAGGAGTAGGATGAAGTTGACCTGTGGACTTGAGCTGTTGCTATACTCCGTAAGAGATCAAATTTGCTTGAGCTCCAGAATCAAGCAATGCCGTCGATTCAACTTGATTGCTCCCCACTTTGACTGCAATTATAGGCTCCATTGTGTCTTCATCCAACTTCGTTAGTCGAATTGCATTGATTCGCAATGGTGCTTCACCTTGTTGTTGTTGTCATAGAAGTCTTCGTTTTGCAATGCGTTCTCACTAATCCAATTGGCCATTTCTTCACCTGCTAATGTAGCAAGCTTGACAGCTCCGCTTTGTGATAGATCACTAATCACAAAGGGTCCCATCCCTCGCTTTTTAAGTTTCTTGGCATGTTGCTTCAAAGTATAAACAAGTACATAATCACCTGTTTTGAACTCTTTAGTGCGCACATGCTTGTCAAATAACTCTTTTTGTCTTCTCTTTTTAGCATAGATTGAAGCTACAACTCTCAAGCGGAGTTCATCTAGCTTTTCAAGATCATCTATTCTTGAAGAGAGCTCATGCCCTGTCCATTCTAAGCGTTTCGCTACTTGTAGAGTTGGAATTAAAAACTCTATGGATAGTATAGCATTTAGGCCAAACACCATGTTGTACGGTGTTGTTCCTATCGATGTTTTGTAAGCTACCCTGAATGCCCATAGTGTCGAGTGTAGCTGCTGATCCCAATCTGTTCTTGACTCTGACACAATTTTAGTGAGAACCGTGCATAGTGTTTTATTTGTGGCCTCAGCTTGTCCATTTGCCTGTGGATGGTATGGAGCAAATTTCCTATGTATGACCATGAATTCCTCTAGCAGATATTCAACGACTTCATTAAGAAAATGTGTTCCACGATCACTGACAATTTCTATTGGTAAACCGTATCGTACAAAAACATTCTCATACAAAAATTGTGCAGTGATCCGTGCATCTGCTTTTTGCATTGCCTTGGCTTCCGCCCATTTTGTGAGATAGTCCGTAGCCACAATGATATATTGGGTATGGGTGCGATATGCAGGGGGTGAGATAGGTCCCACAAAATCAATGCCCCATTTTGCAAATGCCCTTGCTCCCATCATTGGCCGTAGTGGCATCTCATCTCTCTTTATCGGCACCTTGGTGCGCTGACATGCGTCACAACGCTTTACAAACTCTTCAGCATCTATATGCAATGTAGACCACAATATTTCTGCGGTTAAGACAATTTTTGCCGTCGCCTCCACTTATTCCGCTATGTGCATGTTCTAGAATCAGCAGGTATTCACTTTCACTTGCACAGATTCTAAGTTGATTGTCCTTTCCTCGCTTATAGAGTTGGTTCCCAATTAACTGAAAGTCGCGAGCTTCCAGCTCTATAGCCCTTTTCCGTGCTCTTGTTATGTTCTCAAAAAACGTCCTTGTGGTTAAGAAATCAATGATATATTGACTCCATGCAGGTGCAATGTTTACCTGAAACAATGTCGCGTGATCCACTGGTCGTTTGGCACTACATATAGTACAATTGGTAACATAAGAATGTGTGTCCGCATACATAGTTGGCCAATAAACCCCTAACTGTTTCAGTCTCTGGTGTGTTTTCACTGTTGAACAATGAAATGCACAATCCTGGACATGTGCTTCTTCAAGGTAGCACTCGAATTCTTTCGGATTTATACATAATCGTAGGATTTGGTCCGATCCTAGATGATACAGCCGTCCTGCTATCAACTGAAAGTTTTTTGTTGTCAAATTGTTTGTTGTTTGGATCTGTATTTCGTATTATCAAACCTACTTCCAAAGGAAAGAATGCTAACAATTTCCTGAGACCATTTGGGTATCATTTCAATATTGAAAAGATAAGCATCTGGTATGTCATCATCTACTTCTTCAGGAGCTTCCCCGTTATGTATCCTTGAAACATGGTCCGCTCTTAGATGGGTTTTACCCTTTTTGACCACCATTGTGAAATCAAACTCTAGCAATATAATAAACCAGCGTACAATTCTCCCTGTATTGCATGGTTTATTTACCAGATACAAAAGAGCTTGATGATGTGTGAAGAACACAAATTTGTTTGCGAGCAAATAATGCCGTAATTTCTTTACAACATAAATCATTCTAACCCTTTTCGTTCAGTGGTTGTGTAGTTCTTTTCCGCACTGTTTAACTGTCGGCTTGCATAACAAACTAGAAAATCCATTGTTCCGTCTCCAGGTTGAGCCAGAATACTTCCCATTGCATATGCAGAAGCATCAATGTGAACATGGAATATCTTTTCCCAATCTGGTGCTTTAAGTACAGGTGCTAATACAAGGTTTTCCTTCATCTTTTGGAACGAAGTTTCACACTCCTTGGTCCAATTGAAATTGACTAGCAAATGATACAGAGGTTGTGCGATGACGGCATACATGTATATAAATCTTCGATAATATCCGCAGTGTCCCATGAAGGATTGCTCTTGTTTTGCATTAGTAGGCCTGGGTAGGTCTACTATGACTTTGACTTTGTCTAGGTCAGTGGTTATGCCATTTCTTGAGAAAATGTGTCCTAAGATGCGGTCTTGCTTAACCATAAAAATACACTTTTCCGGGTTAAGTCAGATTCGATATGTGCTGCATTTTTCAAATACCTTTTGCAAATGGTCAATATGTTCCTCTCGTAGAAGAGAGTGTACACAAAGATCATCCATGTATATTTCTAAGAATATTCTCAGGTATTATTTGAACGTGTGCGTCATTAACCTTTGGAAGGTAGCTGGGGCATTAGTTAAGACAAACAGCATAACTTGATACGCATAAATTCCCCATTCTATGGCAAACACTGTTTTGTGTTGATCCTCCCTTGCAATTGCCAGTTGGTTGTATCCTGAAAACCCGTCCATAACGGAATAAGCCCGTTTTCCGGCCACCCGTTCAAGTACATGTTCTGTGATTGGCAAGAGATAATTATCCCTTATGGTGGCTGCATTTACCTTTTTGAGGTTTACACACACTCGCAGTTTTCCGTTCTTTTTGGGAACTACCGCAATGGGTGACACCCAATCTGTATGTTCAATTTCATAGATGAATTCAGCTTCCATCAGCTTGTCAATCTCCTCTTTGATTCGGTTAGCAAATGTATCATTGTATGTATAAGGACGTTGTTTGCTAGGTTTTGCATCCGATTTCAAAGGAATTGTATGTTGGCATATCGATGGATCAACTCCTTTGAGGTCTTTAGAGGACCATGCAAACACATCTTATATTTCTTGAGAAGTCGTGTTAGCCGTTCTTCTTCTTCAGGCTCTAAATCGTTTGTTATATAGACCGACTGAGGCTTTTCACCAGGTTCCGCGAGGTCTATCCCTTTTGCATTTTCAGGCCCATCGTAAGATTCTTGGTTAGTTCTTTCCCTGACTGGTGGTGTCATGATGATTTTTCTGTCATGGATGGTAAATTTCCGATAGTGTGATGGTACATTCATGTTTTCCTTCTCTGACTCCCCTTTACCATCACTATCTTCTTCAGCAGTCCATATCTCACATAGGACCGTTTCAGTTCTTGGTATTGCTGTTTACGCTCCAGTTTGGTCCACTCTTGGCCTTTTGTTGTTTCTTTGTTTGATTTTTGAGAATTTTGTGATTTTGTTTCTCTTTTAGCTTTTCGTACTTTTTTTATTTCTTCTCGTGTTCTTTCCCTTCGATCTTTTGAGAATCTTCCTGATATTTGATCTTTTACACAATCCTCTGCTTTTACAAGCATCAAATAGTGAGTTTTAACGTTTATCCTGGGCATCAGGTTCTCTCTCGCTTTTTTTCCTGCTCGTTTCCTCCTATAGCGCTCCTGGTGTCTAGGGTGCTGATTAGCAAAATCATAAAACTTGCTATTCTCTGTTTTCCCCCCACGCTCACTTGAGTTGTCTGAACACTCATTATCTGCATCATTATTTACTTCCAGATGTTCAGAGGAGTTATAAAACTCTTCTCCTTCCGGTGGTTCTACCGTCTCATCTTCTCCTGGTATAATGCTTACCATGTAGTAGGGTAGCACATCATAGCCATCCTTATCGCAAAATTTTGTTGTTGGACTATCTGTAATGGTACAGACATCCAATGTTGCTAGTATGTGTTCCCATTCTAGAGGTTCCAAGGCATCTTCAGAGAAAGGTTCTGGAATATACTCCTTGTCCTCAATCGCTCTTTCTAAGACGCATTCCTCCCTTCTTAAGCTTCCACAATGGGAAGCTCCGCACATCCATAGCTCTTTTTGTTGCCCTAACCATGCTGGGAGTTCCGATCTTGCTCTGTAGCTGAATCAAACTCTTCCACAGGTGTTTGGTTCACATCTTTGTAACTATGGTCTTTCAAGTGTATTTTAGCTGTTGTCTCACCATGTCTGAGGTATATGTGGTCGTAACCCCAATCTTGGACCATCTTCAATTGTCGCATGAATGATCTTCCCAAGATGATCTCATAATTGTTCCTTTTGTGGAAATCGTCTATTGCAAATGTATGCTCATACTCGATTCCACACGAAGTGACAATCACTTTTTCTAAGAGTCTAGAGGCTTCTCCATGAACCCATCTACCGATTGCAATTTCATTCTGGTAGCTCTTAAAGTTGGCTTTTCCCATTTTTTCCAGATTTCCTTGGTGGCGATAGCAACTCCCGCTCCACTGTCAAGAATAGCTTTGGAAACTACTCCTTGGAATTCTACTCGTAGCGTGGTGTTTCCATCTTCTCCCTCGCAATACTCTCAACCTTGTTTAATGGTACTGGCCTAGTGTTTTGTTGAGGCCTGTCCAACTCTCTGATCCCTTCCTGTAGCCTCAAGGTGGGGTCTTTCACTCCAAATTTTTCTAGGCATTTACCTACTGTGGTCCACATGTTTGGTTGTAACCTTAGGAGTTCGGCTAATGTGATTGTGCATGCCACCGGGGTGGACAATAACTCAATCAATCCTTGTGAATCCATTACTTTGTAAGAAGAAAGTCTTTGAGATGGGATTGCTCTCACTTCCGAGTTGGCTTCATACTCTCCTAGGTAAGAGGGTAAAGTTTTCAGCGAGTTTGGTTGGCTGTGCCCCGAACTAATTGATCCCTGGTCTCCCCCTTGTGAATGTATCTCAAAGTTCATTTGTGACCTTGCCTCAAATTCTTCAATAGGAGGTAAGATCACATTCTTCTCTTTTCTCGTGCTATTCATGTGGTTACTCATCCTGTTAGCCTCGTTGGCCTCACGGATTTGCTTCCACAGATCGTCTAGACCGTTACAGTACTTACCCATTTCTGTCAACGTTTTAGGCTGGAACCTGTCAGTTGCCTCATCTGTTGTATTTGGCACTATGATAGGCTCTCCTCTGGACTCATAGGCATTCGTGAGTCTTTCCTTTGTTTCTACTTGTTCCTCTAAAGTTGGTTGGATAGGGGCTGGAGCTGGTGCTTCATGCCAATTTGCAGGTTTACCCAGCGGGTCTTCCATCAATGATTGAGCTATTTCAATCATCTTTTTACACATTTCCAACCTTTGTTTTTCTATTTTAGCATATGGATAAGTCATCCACCTTTGCTCCTGGGTTTGGTTTTTTTTTGAGTTTGGCTTCATAAGCTTTTAGAAGCGCATCCAACTGCTCATTTACCTTGTCTGCCAGTACAGATCCTCCTAATCCTACACTTTTGGGCTCTGCTATTTCCTTGGGTGCTATGGTTGCCGTGGTGTGTGAGCTTAAGCTAGCTAGATCCTCTAACCGCTCTAATCTATCCTTTGTATGTTTTAACTCCTCGGATAGAGCTATTTGCTCTCGTTCTTTCCTGGATTTCATACGCGCCTTTCTAGCTTTCCAAGTGCTTCTCTGATTTTTTGTTTCTGAACTTTGGGCATCGGTTTTTGGCTCTTCCATTATGGGTTCGTTCGTCATTCTTTGAGCTTGGGCTCGTGTCACCGCCTAAATAGGTATGATTGTTTTATTTTCTGACCCTTCACTGGAAGGTACTGTTTCTAGCATGTTCAAGGTGGTTTTTGCTCCTTTGCTCGGGTTTTTAGGGCAATCGGGAATCAGATGAGTAACTCCACACTCGGTGCAATATGCGTTGACTCTAATGATTTCATCATGAGGGCAGTCTCTTAGCCAATGGTCTCCACCACACTTGTAGCAGGGTTCCTTGGGTTGTTGAGGTGCTCCTTGAGCTCCCCTTTGTTGGTATGCATGTCTCTGTCCGCCCATGCCTCCATTGGCTATGAACAACAATGTTCGTTCATCTAAGCTATATCTTCCTTCTCCTGTGCCTGTGCAGCTGTTGGTGGTCCTGTACTTCCTATCATGCTCCATGGTTCTGGTGTCGAGGGTTCTTCCGGTGGATAATAGGCAGAGTTTGCCGCATATCCATTGGGATCTTCATAATATGCATGCATAGGCACCAAAGCCTTTTCCTCTGATTCGGTTATGGTTGGTGTGTATCTTATAGCGACTGGTCGTAATCCTGGTAGGGGTGGTTGTTGCCCCAACACCGGTTGTGGTCTTTCTACACCTACAGGTCCTGGTAGGTTGCCTGCTTGATACCTAAGCATCGGTGGAACTTGAGGAGAAGCTACCTGAGCTTGGGGAGCGTAAGGTCTCTCTCACATATCCCTTGTTATAATAACATTCATCTGTCCCATGGTTTGTCCATTTTTGTTCAATAGCACACCACTTGGGCTGTTTAGCCTGGGGTTTGGCGTACAAGTTAATCTTTTTTAGCACTTCATCTACAAGCAGCTCTTGGTTTACAACTACTTCTCCTTTTGGTGCTGTCTTAAAAGACTTGCTTCCACTTTGTTGTGAAGATGAATCGTCGTCAAGGTCCTTGAACTTCCCCTCTTTGTAGACTGCACAATTGTCCACAAGGTAAAGAGCCTCCTTGGTCAACTCATTCAACGTCGTGCTCCTCTTCATATGTAAGTCTTTCTGGAGATCCGCATTCGTTAGTCCTTGGATGAATATAAGCATAAGTCTGGACTGAGTTGGCAGTTCTGAGTTGGCAGTTCTTCCACATGACAGAACTTAACATATCTTTTTAGTCTTAGGGCTGCATTTTGTACAGATTCCCCATCTTTCTGTTTGAATTTATGGATTTGTGAGACGGTATTATGAGCTATCCCCCTTTGTGAGAATTCCTCGATAAACTCGTCAAACACTTCCTCCATAGACTCAAAGTCTCTACGCTCTACAGAGTCAAACCAAGTAGCAACGTCATCCTCTAGGGTTAGTCCAAACCCTGCAAATTGGGTAGGGAAGTCTAACACCTCTTCATCTCTAATTACACGCACAAAGGCTGCTACATGATCTCTTGGGTCTCTGTTTCATGTGTATTTCTTGTTTACCCATTTTTGCACTTGAGAAGGTCTAATTCTACGATGGTCTACAAACCTCATCATTGGATCTCCACGTCCTAATCGATATACCTCCTCAGGTCTTCTGTAGTAGGCTGGTTCCTCTCCTCATGGTGCTCCTAAGCCATAATTTCTAATAGTTCTTGCCAGAGATGGTTCATCTCTTTGAACTCGTTCTATGGGTGGTCCTCCAGGCTCTGTTGACCCTTGAGTCTTTGGCTTACTCTCTCCTTGATACCTTGAATAGAGTGGTGGTTCTTGAAAATCCCTTAGCCCTCGTGCGGCTTGATAACCATCTCGGTTTCAGTCTTGTTCCAATGTTGCACTCTGTCGAAGCCATGCCTGCAATGATGGCTGAGTTGCTGGTTGGTTTTGATTGTTGAATGTTTGCGGTCAGGTAGAATGTGAGGTGGAGTCATAATCTTTTGAAAAGGGATTCGTCGACTTGCTAGGGGTGTAGGTGGCTCTTGGCACCTCGTCTGGGGCATATGTTGATGCTCCTGGAACTGTTGCCTTTTCTACCTCCTCTGGTAGAATACGTTGGTATTCTCGCCCGTACCTGTCAACAAAAACTATATCCTTCCCCATAGCAGTTTTATAAGAGAATAAGTAAAGAACCTTCTCTTTGCTTAATTCGTTTAAGTATGGTTCTTTGCAGCGAAAGTAAGCGACTATTCCCTCACTCTCATGCTTGTAGATTCCCACGTTCTTATTATAAGTTGGAACCCTGGTTGTTTTCTTATCATACATAAAAATTGCTCCAGGCCGATCAATGTTTGGTGGCAGTTCTTGAGCTTCTGAAACCATTTTCCCTTTTGCCACGTTATCTCCATATCTGTTGTAATCTTCAGGTTTACTGACTATTAGATAGTGGTTCCTGTTTTCGTCTCGGAATCTATCTCCATCATCATAGACTCGAATTATCTCCAATCTCTGAGCCGGCCTCTCTTCAATACAAATGCACTTGTGTCCTCGATAATATGAATAGACTAGGGCTCCCCTCGAGTTTGTTCCCTCTAAGAAGATCACAGTGAGCTTGGAATCATTCAAAGGATTTAGGGAGGTGCTTCCTCCTGGCATTGGTCCGTCATAGGTGAAACCTCCTTTCTGTTGACTACCCATCATGAAGAAAGATTTGTCTGACAAAGTATCAGTATCACTACCTTCCTCAATAATCGGTGCTAGTGGATCTAGCCTTGCCTGAGTTACACTCTCCTCGGTGGACACTAAGCTACCTTGGTCACCTGCCACCTTCTGGTCTCTAAAAATGTATCTTCCTGATCTTAAATTCATCAAACTTATCAATGCAATTTACCACAAATCCAACCAGTCACTTGGCAAAGGATCAGTCTCCGCACAACTTCTTGCTTTGCTGCTGAATATACCTGTATACAAGCGTTTAATTTCGGCAATCGAATCAAAGCATTTATCTGCTAGAGGTTATCTTAGTAATGATTGGTATAACTGGAGAGTTAATCTCGACCACTACTATATTTTATACACTATTGATGTTCTGGATTAGGTCAGCTAATCTGGAACTGTACTCCCCTCGAATGTTGGTCAATTTACGTGAAAAAGTCTGAATTCAGTCTTTGCTCCGTCAAATGGACAAACAAGGTCCAAATTCACTTCTGAAAGAAGTTCTGGAACCCTTAAGCCAAATGGAATCTCACTGTCTAAGCCTAGTCAAATTTTCTCTTTAGTAGGCCCCAATAGACATTCTACGCGTAGGATGTCTCCTGCTTGGTTTTGCCTAGATTTTTGCACTATGGATTCCCCTTGATGTGCTGAGTCCACAACTATTTTTACTTTTTGATTTGGACACCTATAAGGTGGTCAATGGATCAGAAATCTGTTCCGACAGCCTGTTGCTGATCTTGATCAGTCTAATCATCTCCAATTTGGACCAAAATTGACTAGGAGGCTTGCCTCATGCTATACAACACCTTGCTATGCCCACAGTCAGTTTCTAGCTTCAATTTCTTGCTTTAGACATCCTACGCATAGGATGTCTTTTTCATCAGAATGGCTTCAAATTCAAAACACACGCTCCCCTTGAGTTGCTGATCACTTTGGTATGCTCAAATCTGGATTTGCAGTGTAAAATCACACAGAAGACATCCTACGCGTAGGATGTGTTTTTGGTCTGTTTGACCCCAAACTTGACCCACAACTTCCCCTTGATATCAGAAACCCAGTGGTATGCTTAGATTTTGGTTTGGATTTCAAAAGTCCCCAATTTTAGCTGTTCTTGCCTTTTTTTGTCAAAAGTGCTAAAGTCTGATTTGAACCCAAATTTTCTCACCCAAATGAGATGAAACCCCTCTCAGTCACTCAATATATCATGCAAATCATGCTCATACAACCATCATATGGTTTTGGTCTTAAAATAATGCTTTGGCACAATTTGGGTAGGATGTCTGGCTATTTCAAGATATGGTCAAATTTCCACTTTCCAGTTGAAAATAGGGAAAACCCCACGTTCTGAACACACTGGTCAACTTAAAATCCCAAAATTCCCACCAGATTAGCATGTAGAAATCCTACGCGTAGGATGTCTCCTGGCTTGAAATTAAATTTTTTCCTAACAGAAATGCTCCTGATGCTCTGCAGCTCTATCAGAAACACTCACAGTAACTTTTGGGCTTCACTTCAGCTTTCAAACACACTTTTGCGTCTTTTACAAACTTGTGATGAATTTACCAAGCAAGTATACATGCATGAAGTGCTCTAGATCCTAATCATGATGTCCTACTTACTCTACTCCTACTCATCATGTGAAATGGTGATAATGGTGTTTTGGTTGCTATCTGGCCTCTCCGGACTCTCAAGCTCTCCTCTCACCGCTCTACCACTCCAACTCCTACTCAAGAACTCAACTAATACCTAAAACTATCTTAGTCTACCTAAATCTACCTAAGTCAAAGGATCTAGGCCATACACTCGCTTCCTAGACTCCCTCTAAGACCTAGAGAGTCCTCCACCCTCTGGTCCTATCTAAATGTAAAACGAGACTCTTGGAAAGCCAAAAATCCCTATCCTCAAGGACTAGTCTCGGTCACCTACCTAAGGTTTTCGTCCCCGGCAGCGGCGCCAATGTCGCCGCGACGGACGTCAGCAGAGCGAGAACTCACCTAACAAGATTTGTCAGCTAAGGACGAAACTCGACCCGCAGGCGTGTGGAAGCAAGTATAAGGTGTCAACCTACACTCGACCGACTCCTAAATAATTCCTTCTACCCAATGTCTAAGTCACAGTCTTCAAGAGTGCATAAGAGGAAACTTCCTACAACGCTTTCTAGAGCCGAACACCCATCAAACAATCTAGAAACACCACAGAACTTGAAGGAGACCCTACTATCACCAATAGGTCGCTCTCCCTAAGGTCTATGAACCAAAACCCCAACCCAAAACACACGGTGCAGGTCTCCGTTTTCGAAATCTAAAGTGCCTAATGTGTAGCTCTACTCAATGTGAACGCGTGGATATGTTGCAATGCAAAATCGGACAACATATGCTCACCAAATCACTAGATGAAGCTCGTAGAAGGAGCTCACAAAATCGGACCGTACGCATGCAATGTAGGTATTGGCACGTAGCTCTCGTCGGGGGAACACGCTGCACTTCTTCGCACTGATCGATTCCGACCACTGGTGTACACATAGCGTCAAGATGAAGCTCACACTCTCTCTCGTACACAGTACGCTCACTCACAGACTTCAAAACTCTCTTTAAAAATGACAAAAGGTTTTCTTATTAAGGTCAAAAAGTGGTATAAATACCTTACAATTCTCCAACCCTAAAGTTCCAAATCATCCATCTACTCAATCTAACTATCAAAACTGGGATACAATTTGGAAACTTCTGTAAGCCCCAATATTTACAAGGTGAAATGTCGAGTTTTCTCAATAAATGAATAATTACAAAAAAATGATAATCTGCCGAGAAGTCAGTTTCCGTAGGGTGTGTCCAACTTCTAACAATCTCTTTCCTTCACAAGGTAAGGTACTTGAGCAGGTTCATCCACTTGCTCTTTCAAGTGGTTCTCCCTTCACAACAAGTCACCCATAAAGATGTCTTGCTATGGAGTGAAGAAAATGAGCAACAATTTAGCAAAGTGAAACAGATCCTGGCTACACTTCCCACCATTGCACCCCCTAGATGGGACGAGCCATTTTATGTTACCCCGAGTGTAGGAAGTGATACACTTGGAGCCGTACTAATGCAGAAGGACCCCCAAAACTCTTTCATGTGTCCTATCTACTTCTCTAGTCACGTCATGACCCCATCAGAAAAAGGATTCACCAGAGTAGAGCACATGGTGCTTGCATTGATGTTTGCCACTACAAAGTTCTGCTCTTATTTATTGCCTAGATCCTTTGTAATTCTAACAATGGAAGAGGTCTTTTCGTATGTGATGCAACACATGGATGTCTCATGTAGAATCTCTAAGTGGCTCATTAGATTACAAGAGTTTGATTACACTATGCAAGTGGAGAACGCTACTAGGGCTAGTCTAGCAGGTATTCTTACTCATCGTCACTATGAGAAGAAGCTAAAGGTCAACATAGAAGGTAAAGGAGTGACACCAATGGTAGAAATTCCTAAGCTAGAAAGAGCTCACTCTCTTTTCTTTCATGGAGCTAACAAAAGAACAGTGGACCAGGCTGCAACTAACATCGTCATTTTCAATGAGCAAAAGGAAAAGCTATTCTCTATTGGGAAGCTGCTACACTCTCACTCCAACAACGAAGCAGAGTACGTGCCTCTAAATTTTGGTTTAATACAATGTGTTTTGCAAGGGGTTCAATGCCTAAATGTGTTTGGTGATGCCATGCTCTTGATTAAGCAGATAAATGGCACTTGGATTTGTAAAAATCAGTTTTTTCTTGGCCAATTACGCCAAGTTAAGGATCTTTTAAGAAAGTTTGAAGCAGTACAATTATTTCATGTCCATAGGGCAAAAAATCAAGAAGCGGATGGTCTAGCCAAGGAAAGAATACAAGATGTTCCCATAGGAGCAATCAAACTAAAGCCGTCCCTCTTTCATGGTAGCGATGCTATGCCTGATATGATCAGCTTCTTAGATACAGGTGAATGTCCCGAAGGGTATACCAAGGGCTAGAAACAATGGCTTGTTCGAAAGGCAACAAGATACCACCTTATAAGCAGCACCTTGTACTGCAAGGGCAAAGACCAGATTCTTAGGCGAGTGCCAATATCCAGTGAAATTACAGAGGTAATCTCAAGTTGCCATGATGGTGTTTGCAGCGGCCACTTTGCTCTAGATATTACTAATAGGAAGATTCTACAAGCAGGATTCTCTTGGCCTAGTCTGAACACGGACGTGCATCATTGGTGTAAAACATACAGATCTTGTCAAGTATCCAGTGATCAAACACTAATCTATAAGCCACAGACTCCTACTATTTCATATGGCCCGTTTGAGAAGTGGGGAATAGATGCAATTGGTCCTTTACCAAGGACCCAATCAGTTGGTGTAGACTACATGACCCGATGTGCGGAAGCAGCAGCCACCACACGCATTACAAGACAAGATGTGGTGAAGTTCATATTTGAGCACATTTATTGCCGATTTGGCACACCTCTGGAGATAATATCTGATAGAGGGCCAGGTTTCAGAGGGGACTTGGTGGGAGAACTGATGAAAAAGTTAGGCATCACACACCGACACTCCACTCCATACTATCCACAGTGCAATGGTCTAGTAGAAAAGGTAAACGGCATGATCAGTTAGATAATCACAAAGCAGGTGAATACCACACAAGTGATTGGGATAAGCATCTCATTGCTGCTCTTTGGGCCTATCGCACAACATTTCGAACATCACTAGGTTTCCCCCCTTTTCATTTGGTATATGGAAAGGAGGCCATTCTACCCATTGAGGTACATATAGCCAGCTTCCTAGTCATGGATAGTTAGTTACAATGCCCAATTGCCCATCTCCGCAACCACATCTTGGATCTAGAAAGGATTTAGCTAGATAGGGAAGATGCGATCAACCACTATGCAACGCAAGCAGAACATTGATGACTCACATTCAATCAAGGGCTTAAGGAAAAGGGTCTGAAGAAAGGCATGTTAGTGTTGAGATACGACAATAGATTTGACACTAGGAAAGATAAGAAGTTTCAACCCAGATGGGAAGGCCATTCATTGTCAAAAGGCGACACGCCAATGGCAGCTACAAATTGATGGAAGTAGATGGTCAAATTCACAAGACCAGAGTCAATGGATAGAGGCTAAAAAGGTACTTCTTAAGGTTTGATCCAGAGTTCATGCTAGATATTCCAGAGGAGGGATAACCCTCCAACTCCGTTGCTAGGGAATCATAAGCAGAGCTAGTGACTTGAATGCCTCTAGCTAGAAGGGGAGGGCTAATGATGGCCGGCTTTTGAAAGCCGTGGCCGCAAGAACCAACCCCAACCGAGAAGCTTGGAATAATAACAATAAAGTAAAAAAAATGTATTTTGTGGGTTCCTGCATGCCGCCACCTCCCTCCTTGACAACACTCACAGAAGGTGCCGCCAAGCATGGCACTAACCTCCTCCCTCTCCTCCATTACCCCCCCCTCCATTATCGCCACCCCTCCCTCTCCCTCTCGTTTGTTTGCAAGCGGTCAAAATCTGTTTCTCTTTCTTGTTCGCCACTCCAACCAGGGGCTGCCACACTTCCCCTTATCCACCAAGTGTAATCAAATCTCTCTCTCTCTCTCTCTCTCTCTCTCAACACACATACTTACACTCCCGCTCTATCTCTCACTCTTGCCATGTTTTCTCTCTCTCTCTCTCTCTCTCTCTCTCTCTCTCTCTCTCTCTCTCTCTCTCTCTCTCTCTCTCATTCTCTGTGTCACCAAGCCCATAGGGCACATAAAATATCCCTCTCTCTCTCTCTCTCTCGTTCGTCAACCCGGGAGGGGGCCAGCCCATGCAGGGTGCAAGAGTCTCTACCTTTCTCTCATTCCCAACCCATGCCCACATGCTTCCTCACCCTCTCCCTCACCCGCTCTCTCAGCCTCTAACCCCCGTTGACTCCCTCTCTCTCTCTCTCTCTCTCTCTCTCTCTCTCTCTCTCAACCATCCACCACACACCCACCCACTCATACACATACACACACACCCACCCACCCACCCCCCCCCCCCCCCCCCCCCCCCCCCCCCCCCACACACACACACACACTCTCTCTCACACTCTCCCTCCCTCTCTCCCCATCGCTCGTTCACTGTCTCACTTCCCCTCTCACGCCCTATCTCTCTCTCTCTCTCTCTCTCTATTTCTCAGCAACATCAACCCAAAGCAGAAGTCACGCTCTCTCTCTTTCATTAGTTACACACCCACACACACACAGACACACACACACACACACACTTACACACACACACTTACACACACACACAACCACCCCCCCACACACACACTATCACCCGCTCTCTCAGCCTCTCTCTCTCCCCCACTCTCTCTCTCTCTCTCTCTCTCTCTCTCTCTCTCTCTCTCTCCTGAGTCGACCGAGGCAGCATTAAAAAAATATCTCTCTCACACTCTCGTTCCGACACACATACTTGCCGACACACTCACCCACTAACACACACACAACACAATGCCCTATACATACCCACACACACTCCCTCGGTCTCTCTCTCACTCATCTCTCGCTCTCTTTCCATACACACATACGCATACACACGTACACTGCACACATTCAAACAAACGCACGCACAAGAAGAAAAATGAAGGAACTTGACATCGACAAAGAAGAACGCCAAAATCATGCGAAGGCAACAACGAATCAAGAAGGCATGCCTTGGCCAACAGCCCCGAAAGTGACGAACGTGCTACACCGACGCACCAGCGAGCCCGCATTCACCGGCATCTTGTCCACGATGCATCTCCGTAGTAAACATCCATAGGGTAATCTATTTTTTTGTTTTCAAGCCAAAACCTTGTATAAAGAAAACCAATTGTATATTGCCACCTCTCTCTAGGTGATGGTCACAAAGGCCCACCTAGCAGATATCATTTTAAAGTTCTCTTAAAACAAAGCTAGGGTCAACCATCTAGGACCCGGTGTTGTGTTGTGACACGTACATAGTGGGAACGAATGCTACAAGATGTATCTTGTGACTTTTTATATACATAAGTATATTTTGTATAATTTACATATGCATATCTAAGTATAATAATAAAGCTTTCTATCCCATCCTATTATTTATCTCAAGGGTAACATATTCTTACTTTACCGTCTTTCAGTGTGGCTTCATCTATCCAAGCTTTGGTCGGTTTTAGTCCCATCACCTCTCTCTAGGTGATGGTCACAAAGGCCAACCTAGCAGATATCATTTTAAAGTTCTCGTAAAACAAAGCTAGGGTCAACCATCTGGGACCCGGTGTTGTGCTGTGACACGTACATAGTGGGAACAAATGCTACAAGATCTATCTTGTGACTTTTTAGATACATAAGTATATTTTGTATAATTTACATATGCATATCTAAGTATAATAATAAAGCTTTCTATCCCATCCTATTATTTATCTCAAGGGTAACATATTCTTACTTTACCGTCTTTCAGTGTGGCTTCATCTATCCAAGCTTTGGTTGGTTTTAGTGTTTCATCAGGGATAGTGTAGGGTTCTACCACCGCAATGATGTCTTTCAAGGATAGACTCTTCTTCTTTGCTGGTGATTTATTGGATTCCATTGATCTTGCGCGCACTCCCAATGCAAAAGTTAGCATCCTTCACAAAATTTAGCATTTTCTCAGTTTCTAGCTATCCAAATGGCTTCAAATTTGAAACACAAGCTAATTAGGGCCTAAGGGTGCTATGCATGTGGCCAACAATACGTTTTGGGTGCAGATTCGTGTTATGAGATATCATACGCGTATGATGTCTAGTTGCTCAGAATTGAATGATTTCTCATATGTGCATGGTCTTTATACTATGGGGTGCACATGCTCACGATGAAAGTTGTGGAGTTTGGCATTTGTATGAGAGAAGAGACATCATACGCATATGAGGTCTGTTGATGCAAAACTGCTCACATTGGGTAAGTTGTGTATAGCATGTGCATGGTGTCCATAGTCTCAAATTTGAAATTGAGCTTGTGGATGGGTCTCAAAGGGCTTGAAGAGGTTTGTGCATCCATATTTCCGCTTTTATGGGTGATTATGGGTCAACTGATACCCAAATGTGGTGGAAATTTGATGGTAAGCTCATAATAATGTGGTCAAAGTGTTGGATTTGCAAAAATCTCAGCACCATGCCATTTCCAAGGGTCTAGACATCATACGCATATGATGTCTAGGTTGGCATTTTTGGCTCAAACTTGGTGCAAAGGTAGCTCATGTTGTGTGTATAGCTCTGCTGTGTGCGAATATGAATTTGGACTAGTGCTTATGTGCCCAAAGCCATAGAATGGGTTTAGGACACTTTGATTGGGAACATGATGAGGTGGTGATCAAAACATGCCCAAATGTGCCTAGACTTGGTGTAGAGGTTATATGTACCATGCTTTACAAATCTAAATGTTCATAATGTTGAGAGAGATCCTCTGTGTGACAAGTCTAGACATCATATACATAAGTCTACTTTTGCAAACTGGATATTTGAGCATTGGGACATGATGTATAGGCTATGTGCTTGCTTTGTGTAAAATTTCACTTAATTTGGAGCACTTTTGGTAAGTCCAAAGCCAAATTATGAGAGGACTTTTTACGTGCTTCATGTTTAGGTATGCACAATGTATTTGTAAAGTCAAGTATGATTTTTGTGCAAAATTTGATTGTGAGACATCATATGCGTATGAGACATACCTTGATAAAACATGAGTTTGATACCTTAGTGTGTTTTGTGCTTGTGCCCTAAACCCTACTAGCTAGTTTTCAACTTAAGCTTAGAAACTCCCTATTTGGCATTTCAGGGATTTCTTCATTTGGAGACAACTTCCCGCGATGATTCCTTTTGAGCTCCATCTCCCAGGCTTGTGGATGCAGAAGGGCACCTTCCCATGGCTTCGGTGTGGCATTTGGCCTTATAGATACCCTTTTTGGCGATTTGTCACTCAAATAGTGTCTCTTTGGGAGGAGATGGTCGGTGACGTTTTTTCTTGTTGTCTGACCATAGGTGCTGGCTGTTGGTGATATGTCGATGATGCCTGTGAAGTTTGGTGGCAAACGGATGCACCGTTTGGCCGTGAAATCCAAATGACGCTTTGTGTATCCGAAGCCTAGCTTGATGTTCTGACCAACACCTGGTAGTTTGACTCTGGAGGCAATTACATAGGCTTGTAGACACCCTTGAGGAGCACCTATTCTTGAAATTTGGTAGCATTCTGGCAACTTTCTTCCGGGTCGTCGGCTTCTGCTGGCTCCAGGAAGTTAGGGTTTTTTTGATTGGTCTAAATCAGCATAGGACATCATAAATGTGTTCCTCTAGCCTATGGTTAACCCCCTATCGAGTATCATAGCTATCGGGTTAGTGGTTATTGCGTTGCAGCCCCTTTTTGGTCTCTTCCCGGTGATGGTCCATTGCCGTTTTCGTAGGTTTTCGTAATGAAGTTAGTGTAGAGCATGGAGAGGACATAGTGAGGAACCTACCTCTCGTATCTAGTGCCGATTGGTGTCTTGTGTGTGTCGTATGAAACCGTAGAAAGCTAACGCGCTGTAGTTCTCTCTAGCTCTCTCTAACTTGTGAATACTAGAAATGAGAGAATAAGTGAGGCCAAAATATCTTATATTGGGGTTCCCCGAACCACTTGCCATGAAATTTGACATGTGCTTTTATATCTTTGTGGAATGCACTTTAGGCTCAAAAAATTTCCCATTTGGACTCCATTTGGCCCATTTCTAGATAATTTGTCCTTTTGTCTAAAAATAGGCTAGATTGGGGTTTCGCAACTTTTTTCCATAATTGTGCCCAGACTTCACCATATGATTTCCTTTGTTTACTGATCATTCTTGTACTTTTGTTTTGTCGTTTCGACACTATCTCACCTTCTTTTTCTATTTTTTCAAGAAATGAGCAAAAATAGTAGGAAAATAACTAAAGTTACTTAGAAAATACCAATAAATCAAAATAAATAAAAAACAACACAATGAACCGTTATGTATAGTTATCTGTAGTATTTTTGGTTGGATTGCTATGTTTTTCTTACTTGTATGCATGAAAACTGCTATTTTTACATATATACACACACCTAGAGGCTCATTAATGGCGTTTGTCCTCATGTCTCTATAGAATCACATCAGATAAGGGCCTATATTCTTGGGTGTAACAAATTTTTGCACTCAAACGCAATCAAAACCCAAATTAATAGAAAACAGTGCCCTTTTAATACTTTTCTTAGTCTGTAGGGTTTGCATTGAGAATGCCTCCCCCCCTCCGAGTCGGAGTCCTCGTGGTGGACAACGGTGTATTGCTCAAGGGTATGTGTTGTGCATAGGTTACCAAGCGGTGCTAATGCATAAGCGATGTGCTTATTGGTAGTTGATGATGTTGAGGTTTCCTAGTAAGTCCGTACCAAGAAGATAGCGGTGAAATAATAATCGTTCTAAGTGCGCCGCTCGTTGTTTGATTGACAATGGTTGTTTTGGTACTTCTGGTACGTGTTTCCAGTGTTGTCTATAGTTTTTTTTGAATCCGTAATCCGCATGTGGCTTTTGTGTTGGTATTTGTTTAAGTATCCAAATTTTTGTTTGGTTCTTTTGAGCTTGCTGTAATTGCTTGGGTACCCAAATTTGTTGCACCTCTGGTTGTGGATCATATGACTTTGGTCTTGGTGTGATCTGAGGGGTTGATCTCGTAGAAAGTTGCTTGTCCTGTTGCTTTGGAATCCAAATTTGCTCTTGATTACCTTGTACAATTAGAAATTTCTTCGACACCCATACCTGATTATACCTTCGGGTTTGTTGTCGTAGTTTGTCAGTTGTCTTCATCGAGGTAGCTTGTTGTTTGCTGGGTCGGCTTAACTTGTGCAACCGCTTTCTTTTTTACCCAAACTTGCTTCGGTGTTGTTGGTGACTATTGTGGTGGCTATTGTTTGGTGGTTTTGTCGAATAGATTCTTTGGACTATTCTTGTTGCTCGGCTCTGCAATAGTAATGTCCTTTCCTTTGCTCTTTGGAAGCCATTTCTTATATGTTATAGGTAAGGGCTCGTTACCCTTAGCTTGTAGGTTCGTTACCAATGGTTTTTTGTTTTTTTTTGTTGCAAAGGGAACTACTTGTTTTTAGTTGCATGCTAAATATTGACTGTATCAGAGCTCTAATCAATTTGTACATTGTACTTTAGCTGCCATGGTTGGTCCAGTAACAATGGATGATGTGCTGGCTTATCTTCTACCACATAAAACTTATGTGGGTATATATATTGATTAACCTGTCCATTTATCAACACCCATCCTATTGCTTTATTGAGTGCTTTGAATAACTTTGGATGCCCTGATTTGTCAGGTGAAGCTCTTGCACAAGTATTAGCTGCATGTATAGGCTGTAGGAAATGATATTTCCTTGAGCTCTGGAATCTAGGATTGCCTTGGCCTCCACTTGATTACCTCCAAGCTTGACTTTTATGTTTGGGTCCACTATATGCTCCTCTTCAAAGTCGATCAATTTAATCACATTGAAACTTATCGGTGGTCCGTGGTATTGTTGTTGTCATAGAAGCTTCCATTTTTCCATGCACGCCGTGGCTTCTTCTTAAGCTTCTTTTACTACCCATTACTTTTCTTGAGAGCGTTTCCTTTCCGCATGGATTTGTTGAAGCATGTTCTGGGTTAGTGGGAGATGGTACCTTTTAGGGCGACACCCACTAATCCAATTTGACATTTCCTCACCCTCTAATGTAGCAAGCTTGATGGCTCCACTTGGTGATATATCGGAGGTGATCACCCAGGGTCCCATTCCTCGCCTTTTAAGTTTTTTAGCATGATGTTTTGATGTGTAAACGAGGACATAGTCTCCAGTTTTAAACTCTTTTGAGCGTACAGGCTTATAAAAAAACTCCTTTTTTTGCCTTTTTTTAGCGTAGATAGAGGCTATGGCCATCAGGCGAAGCTCATCTAGTTTTTCAATGTCATCGACTCTGGAAGACAATTCATGGCCTGTCCATCCAAGTTGTTTAACTACTCTTAGAGTGGGGATCAGGAACTCCACTGGCAAGATTGCATTAAGGCCAAACACCATGTTGTAAGGTGTTGTACTAATCGAGGTTTTGTATGCTACCCAATAAGCGCACAGTGTGGCGTGTAACTATTGGTCCCAATCTACTCTTGAGTCAGATACTATTTTGGTCAAAACCGTGCATAGAATCTTATTGGTAGCTTAAGCCTGTCCATTAGACTATGGGTGGTATGGAGCACACTTCCTAAGAACCACGATGAATTCGTTCAAAATATTTTTGATAACTTCATTAAGAAAATGTGTGTCACGATCACTGACAATTTATATGGGTAAGCCATATCTAACAAATATATTTTTGTATAAAAACTATGCAGTGGTTCTTGCATTTGGTTTCTATATAGCCTTAGCTTTATCCCACTTTTTGAGATAGTTTGTAGCCACAATGATATATTGGACATGAGTTCTATAAGCTGGGGGTGAAATTGGTTCGACAAAAACTTTGGTGTGCTGACACGCATCACATCTCTTAACATATTCATCAGCATCCACGTGTAATGTAGGCCACCATATTCCAACGGTTAAGACAATTTTGGCCATCTTATCCCTTGAGAAATGGCCTCTACCACTGAGTCCTTCATATGCATGCTCTAGGATTGGTAAATACATGCTTTCGATAGCACATATCCTAAGCTGCTTGTCCTTTCCTCTCTGATACAGTTGATTTCAATTAGTACAAAATCTCAAACCTCTATTTCTTTGGCCCATTGTCGTGTCCTAGAGGTATGTTTCAAAAATGTTCTCATGGTCAGATAGTCAACAATGTATTGACTCCATTCTGGTGCAATTGTCACCTGAAACAATGTAGCATGTTCTAATGTTTGTTTAGACCTGCAGGTTGCACAGTTAGTAATATACTCCTAAACATCAGTGTGCATATTCGATCAATAAACTCCTAACTGATGCATGCACTACTATGTTGTCTATTGCGAGCAATGAAATGTTAAGTCTTGAACATGTGCTTCCAAAAGATAACAATTGTATTCCTCTCGATTTATGCATAACTGCAAAATGTTGTCCGAGCTCAGCTGATACAAACACGCCAAGTCATTGGAAATATCGTGCTTGTCGAACTGTTCGTTTTTTACTTTCTTGTCCCGTTCTATTGAACTCACCTCCATAGGATAGTAAATTGACTATCTCCTGAGACCATTTTGGTATCGTCAGGGATGTCATCGTCTACCCATTCTGGAGCTTCTCGTTTGGTAGTTTGGCAAGGTGACATGCTCGTAGATATGTCTTTCCTTTTTTGACCACAACAGTAAAATCAAACTCTAGCAATATGATAAACCATCATACAATTCTTACGGTATTGCATGGGTTGTTTATGAGGTATAAGAGGGCTTGATGATCGGTGAAAGACATGAATTTGTTTGTAAGGAGATAATGCCAAAATTTTTGAACAATACCAACTCCTCTCTCTCCGTGGTTGTGTAGTTCTTTTCAGCACTATCAAGCTGCCTCCTAGCATAACAGACTGGGAAATATTTCCTTCTCGCGATTGGGCCAAGATGCATCCAATAGAAAATGTCGAAGCATCAATATGAACATGAAAGATCTTTTCCCAATCCAATGCTTTCAACACTAGAGTGGAGATGAGTGCTTTCTTCAACTTTTTAAAGTATTCTTCACGCTCCTCTTTCCACACAAAGGCTACTATAAGTTTGTACAATGGTTGGGCAATGACAACATACATGTGTATAAACCTCTTGTCCACTAAAGCAGTGTACTTGCTTTGCATTGTTTGGCATCGACAACTCTACAATTACTTTGATCTTGTCCAAATTGGTAGATATGCCATTCTCCAAGAAAATATATCCCAAGATCCTGCCTTGTCTAACCATAAATATGCACTTTTCTGGGTTTAGACAAATCCTATAAGTCCTGCACTTCTCAAATACTTTTCTGAGGTGCCCTGTATGCTCATCTCTCAAGAGAGAGTGCACACATAAGTCATCCATGTATATCTCCAAGAATATCCCCAATTATTTTTTGAAGGCATGAGCCATCAATCTCTAGAAGGTGGCTAGGGCATTGGCCATGCCAAAAAACATCACTCTATACACATATATACCCCATTCTGTGGCAAACACTGTCGTGTATTGATCTTCAGAAGCATTGGCGAGTTAGTTATATCCTGAGAATCCATCTAAAATGGAGTATGCTTGCTTACCGGTGGCCACTCGTTCTAGGACATGGTCAGTAATAGGTAAGGGATGATTATCCCTTATCGTGGTGGCATTAACCTTCTTTAAATTCACACACACTCGTAGTTTTCCATTTTTCTTAGCCACTACCACAATGGGAGATACCCAGTCGGTGTGTTCTATCGTAGATAAACTCAGCCTCCTTTAATTTATTGATCTCTTCCTTGATGCGCTTAGCAAACATATCATTGTACATGTAAGGTCTCTGTTGGCTAGGCTTTGCATTAGGATTTAATGGGATCATATGCTAACATATCGTAGGATCTACTCCCTTCAGGTCTTTATATGACCAAGCAAACACGTCCTTGTATTCCTTGAGAATACTTATAAGCTTTTCTTCTTCTTTCAGATTTAGATCTGTTGCTATGTAGGCTGGTCATGGCTATTCTCTGAGTCCTACCAAGTCTATCTATTTTGCATCTTTAGGCCCGTCGTAGGACTCCTTGTCTTTTCTCTCTCATAGAGGTTGCATCAACACTACCTTGCGATCTTGAATAGTGAACTTTCTGTAGTGGGATGTCACACTCATTTTGTCCTCATTATCATCTTCTCCCTCCCCACTTTCTACTTCCGTTGTCCACACCTCCCTGAGAGTCTTCTTAAGCTCACGGTACTTCTTCTTTCACTCCACCTTGGCCCATTTAGTTTCTCCAAACTCAATAATGCTAGTTCTTTTGTTTGTTTGGGTTTAGATCCAGATTCTTACTTTCTGGTTTGCTTTTGTAGGTCCTTTATGCTCTCTTTAGTTTTGGGATCTTGAGATTTCGAGAACCTTCCAGACATCTTGTCCTTAACACAATCTTCAACTTTTACCAACATCAAAAATTGTGCTTTGCCCCTTAGTCTAGGCATAGGATTCTCTCTTAGTTTGTTTTCAGTTCTCTTTTTCTTGTAGCGTTCTTGGCGTCTAGGTTTTTGATTTGGAAAATCATAAAACCCGGCATTTGCTCTCGTTTCTTCTTTCTCACTTGGGTTGTCGGAGCATTCATTATCCGTGTCATCCTCTTGTTCAAAATTTTCTGGAGAGTCATAAAGCTCTTCTACCTCTCTTTTGGCACTTACCAATAGATCATCTTCGGGTCCCTCTAGGGCTAACATCTCATCACTCATAGTTACTAGACTGGCCATATAGTATGGAACCACATCGTAACCATTTTTGTCACAAAATTTTGTTGTGGGAACATTTGAAATAGCACACACTTCTAGGGTTGCTAGGATATGAGTCCATCCTAATGGCTCAAGAGCTTCTTCAAAAAAAGGTTCAGGAACATATTCCTTATCTTCAAGCGCCCTATTTAGGATACACTTTTCTCGTTTCAAACTCCCAATCTTACAGAGAGGATGATGGCCTAACCAAGTTGGAAGCTTCAATCGTGCATTGTAGTTGAATCAAACTCCTCCACTGGGATTCAATTCACGTCTTTGTACCTATGGTGTTTAAGGTTTATGCGCGTCGTGGTTTCCATGCCTTGACGAGATTATTGGTGTTGGAGCTGGAACTTTGATCCAACTCTTTGGCTTACTTGCAGGTGGTTCTAGCAAAGCTTGGGCAGTTTGGATTATTTTCTAACACATCTCCAATCTTTGCTTTTCTAACTTTGCATAAGGGTCCATTTTTGTTCTTGGTTTTGTTTAGTCTGAAGTCGTGCTTCGTAGGATTTCATAAGTGCGTCTAGAGGTTCATTCACTTTTTTCCACCAGTATTGATGCTCCAAAACTTTCACTCTTTGGTATCTTTGTCTCATTAGGCTCTCTGGTCTCAGGGAGTTCCAACTCAAGGTTAGTTTGACTCTCTAATCTATCCCTAGTTTGTTTTAACTCCTCTGCTAGGGCTATTTGTTCATGTTCCTTTCTAGTTTTCATACGTGTCGTCCTGGCTTTCTAGGTGTTTCGTTGACTTTTTTGTTCGTAACCAGGCACATCTGTGTTAGGTTCCTCAATTATCAGTTCTTCCCTTGGTTTTTGAGCTTGTGCTCTTGTGATGACCTAAGTGGGTATCACCGTTTCATTTTCTTAACCGCTACTTGAGGGGATCACCCCCAGTATGTTTAATGCAGTTTTCACCATTTTATTTGGGTTTTTTGGATAGTCACTAATCAAATGAGTAATTTTGCAATCTGGCCAATACACATTCACTCTCATGATCTCTGTGTGGGGACAATCTTTCATAAGGTGGTCACCACTACACTTGTAGCATGGTCCTAAGGGTTGGCGAGGAGCTCCTGGAGCTGCTCTCTATTGATAGGCAAGTCTTGGTATTGTTAACCCATCATTGGCTATGAACAGCAATGTGGGTTCATCCAAATTGTATCTACCTTCTCCTGCAGCATGAGGTGTTATTCGTGGTCCAAAATTCCCAATCATGCTCCAAGGTTCAGGTGCTTTTGCTCTTTGCATGGATAGTATTTTGAACTAGCCCCATATTCATAGCCCCATATTCACTTGGCTCTTTGTAATACACAAGCACAAGCACTAAGGCTTGTTCCTCTGACTCCTCTATAGTGGGTGTAATCTGATGCCCACTGGTCATGTTCCTAGAAGAGGTGGTTATTGCCCCAAAACTGGTTGTGGCTGTTCAACCCCTCTTGGTCCTGACAAATTTTCTATCGCATACCTAGGCATTGGTGGTACCTAAGGAGGTGCTACTTGGACTGGTGGGGCATACTATTGCTCTCTCACATACCCCTTTGTTATAGTAACACTCATCTGTAGCGTGATTCATCCATTTTTGCTCAATGGCACATCACTTTGGTTGCTTAGCATGTGGCTTAGCAAACAGGCTTGTCCTTTTGAGAACTTGCTCAAAAAGTTTCTCTTGATACATCGTTATCTTGCTCTTTTGTGTGACTTTATAGAATTAGCTCCGCTTTGTTGTGATGATGAGTCATCATCTAAGTCTTTGTAGTCACCTTCCTTGTAGACAGCACGAATTGCCTACTAGGTATAGAGCCTCCTTTGTCAACTTGTTTAGAGTTGAGCTCTTCTTCATATGCAAATCCTTCAAAAGATCTGCATTACTCAGTCCTTGGATAAATATCAGCATGAGTCAGGACTGAGTCGATAATTCCTCCACTGGGAAGCACTTTACATAGCGTTTCAACCTTAATGGATTCTCCCTATTTCTGCTTGAACTTATGGATTTGTGAGAGTGTATTATGCTGCTATCCCTCTTTGAGAGAATTCTTTGATAAACTCATCAAATACCTCCTCCATTGATTCAAAATCTCTACGTTCAATAGAGTCAAACCAAGTGGCGGCATCCTCCTCTAGGGTTAACCCAAATTTTGCGAACTGTGTAGAAAAGTCTAGTACTTCCTCAGCCTTGATGAGATGCACAAAGGCTGCCACGTGGTTCCTTGGATCTCTATTTCTTGAATATTTCTTGTTAACCCATTTTTGGACTTGAGAGAGTCTGATCCTCCAATGATCAACCATCCTAAACATAGGATCCTCTATTCCTCCTCTATAAGCCCTTTTTGACCTGGGATACATGTTCCTCCCCTAAGGGTGCTCCTAATCCATAGTTCCTAACAGATCTAGCAAGTGTTTGTTCTTCTACTTGGTTTCTTTCTTCTTTTTCTCGTTGTGGTGCTTCCATCCTGATAGGATTTATCACTCATCCTACTCTCATCCTGGTATTGTAATGGAAATGGCCTATAAACTTTGAGAATAGCGGAATTAAGAGAATTAGAGTGAGAATTTTTGTGAGACTACTTGGAGAACATAAAGGGTTAACTTAATTAGTGGTAGCAACATAACCATGATACTGGCTCTTGGTTGGATTGCTTTCCATAGCCAAGAGTGTTGGTGTAGTCTCTCAACTTCTCAACAAGCTTGGATAAGGAGATAGAGCTCTTGCACTTTGCACTTCACACAATGAGAGATTGTGTGTGTGTGTGTGTGTGTGTGTGTGTGTGTGAGGGAGAGTATATGGATGCCCAAATTAGTCCCCCCCTCTCATGCTTGGTCCACCTCCTCTCTCTCTCTCTCTCTCTCTCTCTCTTGTATTATCATTTGAACAAGTGTCCTCTTTTTCCTCTTTGAGAGAAAGGGATTAATTATTTATTTAAATGCATCTAAATTATCATTGGACCCCTTTAAACCCTAAATTATCATTGGACCCCTTTAAACCCTATCCAATAGGATTCAAGCATATCATGAGGAAAAAATGGAGAGGATCTTGACATGTGTCTTTTATGATTCTTAAGAGTTGAACACTTCAAGCACCTTAGTCATTTAAGCATGACAATTTTTTATGCCTCTTTAGAGATCATGTTTGAATTGAACACTTCAAGCACCTTAGTCATTTAAGCATGACAAGCACCTCAAGCTTGGGCAAGGTTCCCACAAACACCTTGAGCACCTTAGGCAGCAAGCACGACAAGCACCTCAAGATTGGGTAGGATTCCTACCTCAAGGTCAGCCCCAACTTGCTTATGGTAACCCTAAGGTCTTTAAGCTCCATTAGGTAGCATTGCTCTTTGACAGAACATCTCTCATTTGGACCCTTTTACCTTGGCCCCGTGTTGAGATAGATCCATAAGCACATGTCTATATCCTAACACTTTTTCCCATTTATTCTTCCACATTAAATGATTAGTTTAATATGAGAAAATCATTTTGGGTTGGTTAGATATTAGATTTTATGACATTACCTCTCTCTTGAAACCATAGTCATCCTCAACTATGAGGTAGAAGAGATAAAGTCTTAGTCATTAGTCTACGTTTCTTAGCGGGTAGAGGATCCCGTTTTACCTTATGACATCATTTTAGAATGGATGACTAGTCCATTTGGTGCTTGGGAGACTTAGCTGCCGCAAGCATGTCTGCTCTTTAGTCCATTTCATTCTCCCAAAGTAGAGTGACAAATTCTACTTGGTGTTTGAGAGACGTCGTCCTCACAAACATGATTCTAAGAATGCATACTATTTAAATTTGTGCACAAAACAAAATTAGTCTTATAAGACAAAAACATTGATCATTTAGAAAGCATTTACATTTGCTTACTCTAGTGTAGCATTGTAACATTGACAAGGTTCATACTATCCTTAAGCTATGTTCCTTGCATCATCTAGCATCTTCAAAAGAATAGTTTTTAAATTTAATAAGAATAATCTTACCATATCTTAGTACCTTGTCTTCATGTCAAAGAATCGATTCGGGCTGCAACACCTCTTGTTGATCTTTGATCTTTGGCAGGTCCTCAAATATTTTTCCTTTTGGTGGCTCGCCTTTGTAAGGCTTGAGTAGGCTCACATGAAGAGCATTGTGAAGGAGCCAATGGTTGGGAAAATTGAGTTGATAGGCCAATTGGTTTTAAGATTTGGAAAGGACCATAGAATCTTTTTTCTAACTTAGCTTGGTGGCCCATAGGATTTTTGCCCGTAGTTTGTCTCAATTGAGCCTTGGGAAACTTAAGTAAGACCCAGTCATTTTCTTTGAATATTAAGGCCCTTCTGTGCTCATCAACAACAACTTTTTTTCTTTGTTAAGAGATGGATATAGCCTCCTTAATCTTTTGAAAGGATTCTTATAAGTCATACTCATCAGCAAACAACAAAGATCTTCCCATGTACTGTAAGTAGCAAGGAACTTTTAGGTCTTCCCTCTATGATCTCAAAAGGTGCTTTTCTCGTAGTAGTAGTATGGATAGTATTATTGTATGCATACTCTACAAGAGGTAAGTACTTCTCCCATTGTGAGCGTTGATCTACTTTTGTAACATAAGTCTTTAGTAGATCGAGTATCATAAGATTGGCTATCTCACTTTGGCCATCCGTTTGTGGGTGATAGGCCGAAGAGAAATTCAATCTTGTACCTCGATTTTCAAAGAGACCTTTTCAAAAATTACTGGTCGTTCTAGGATCTCTATTTGACATGATGGATGTTGGAAATCGATGGTGTTTGAAAATTTGAGATATGAAGAGAGTTGCCATTTGGTGTGCCTTAATAGTATTTTTGATAGGAATAAAGTGTGCTTGCTTTCTAAACCTGTCGACTCTTGTCCATATTCCCATATTCCCATGGATAGACTTGGGTAATCGAAAGATAAAGTCCATGGATATACTCTCCCATGGTGAATTAGGGATTGGCAATGGCTAGAGTAATCCAGGTTGCTTCCCTCTATCATACTTAGTATTTTGGCATACCACACTTTTTGAAACATACTCTTGTATGTCCACTTTCATGGTAGGCCAATTGAAGTATGTCTCTACTCCTCGAAGAGTAGGTTGAATGCCTCTATGCCCCGCATAGGGAGGAGCATGGGATTCATACATGACTTTCTCACAAAGAGAGTGGGTAACAGATAGCCTATTGACCTGGAGAAGATAACCATCCTGCAAGGTGAATGGTTCTTCTTTCTTCCCCAATGCAAGGGCTAACATTATGTCTTTAAAGTCAAGTCCAGTAGCATACTCATCTATCATAGAAGATAGGTCATTCTGAGTTGCTATAGACACCACATTAACTCTTGGTTGTCATGAAAGTTTATCGGCCACTTGATTGTGCTTACTAGCAATGTGAGCAATATGAAAATAAGATTGCGAAAGAAAATTTTCCCACCTCATTTGTTTGTCGAAAAGCTTGGTTTGCATCATGAAGTACTTGAGACTTTGGTGGTTCGTTTGCAAAATAAATGGAGTCCCAAAAGATAGTGCTTCCATGTGTCTAGGGCATGTAGAACAACTAAAAGCTCTTTTTCGTATATGCCCAAGACCCATTCATCGGCATTGAGCCTTCCGCTCTCATATGCTATGGCATGCCCTTCTTGAAGAAAAACTGCTCCAAGGCAATCACCACAAGCATCACATTGGACCTCAAATGGCTTTGAGAGATCCCGAAGCATAAGGACTGGTTGGGAGGTAAGCTTCTCTTTGAGCTTGTCAAAAGCATTTTGTTCTTTAGCAGTCCATGAGTACTTGACATTTTTCTTTGTTAAGTCATGCAATGGTCCTGCAATTTGGGAGAATTTTGCTATGAAGTGTCTATAGTATGCACACATACCAATAAAGCTTCTTAGCTCATGTAGATTTCTTGGATTAGGCCATGCTTTTATAACCTCCAACTTTGATGGATCCATATGGATACCATCTTGAGAGATAATGTGACCTAAGTATTGAATCTCTTGAAGGAAAAATTTGCTCTTCTTTTGATTGATAAAAAGCTTGTTCTCCCTCAAAGCTCAAAAAATTACCTAGAGATGTTGCTTGTGCTCCTCCATGGACTTGGAGTAGATGATGATATCATCAAAGAACACTCCAATGAACTTGCGATAGGGTCTAAATATTTTCTCCATTAAACGATTGAATGTGGCTGGAGCAATTGTCAAACCGAAAGGCATGACAAGATATTCATAAAGACCAAATGTTGTACGAAATGCAGTCTTTACGTTATCTTCATTCACTATCCTTATTTGATGATAGCCACTTTTAAGGTCATTCCTACTGAAGTAGGTCGAACCTTGTAACTTATCAAACAGATCTTCGACTCGCGGTACGAAAAAATTGTTTTTTATAGTGAGATGGTTTAACGCTCCATAGCTCACACACATGCGGTATGTAACATCTTTCTATTGCACTAAAAGGACTGGAGAACAAAAAGGAGAGGAGCTAGGCCTCACCATCCCTTTTGTCTACCAGTTCATGCACTTGCCTCATAATCTCCTCTTGTTGAGCTTGAGAAACTTTATAAGGAGGCTTGGTAGGCGGTGAGCTTCCTGGTAGGAGCTCAATTCAATGGTCATCATCATCCCCTCATTTTGGAGGTAAGTCCATAGGGATATCATCGATAAAAACATCTTGAAATCCATTTAGAAAAGTAGACAAGTCTAAATCTTCTTGATTCCTACCATTTTCATTTGATAAAACATTGGCGTCATTAGTGGATTCTTTGACAAAAATCATGTACGCAAAAAATGAGCTTTTCATATAGTATGACCAGACTCACTAGCATCTATATACATGCTCTTTTCCTTGTAGGTGAAGTAGATTCTCCTTTCAGGTGACTTATCAAAAGCAGGTGAATTTACAAGTGGTATAGTATGACTGGACTCACTAGCATCTATATACATGCTCTTTTGCTTGTAGGTGAAGTAGATTCTCCTCTCAGGAAACTTCATGTTGGAAGCCATGTGGTTGAACCATGGTACTGATAAGCGCAAATGTAAGATCCCAAATTTTTGGGTCTCTTTTAAAAATAAGAAAAATGACTTTCAATATCTATTTTGTTGAATTTTGATTGACAGTATTGGAAAGTCATAATTATGTCGGATGTTACGGTGTGGTGTAGTTTAGCTACGGTTTTCATTAGTTGGTTAGATACTGTTTGGATGGTCAAATTTAATGTAAAAATGGAATGGTAAGGGGGAGAGTTGACCACCAAAAAGCAAAGGCTTGTTTTTAGGAAAGAAAGAGTCTTTTTAGAAAAGAGAGGAGGAGCTTAGTTTATAACTCTTTTCTTGGAAGCCAAGCTTCTTCTTAAAGTCTCTAAATCGTGCATCAAAATCTGTGTCCTTAAAAAAAAAAAAAACTTAATTTTTAAAAAAATATAGTAAGCCGCGAATGTGCGTGAACTTGTCTCTCCTTGCCTCACTCTATTCTTAGCTAGTGCTTTTGGCCTTGAGAGCCTATATAAAGACCTCTCTTCTTTCACTTTGAGAAAGATATATACACTCTCAGACGCGGAAGCTCTTTTGCCTTGATGTCAGAATTACTTACCTATTATACGGAGTGGTGCAAGCTCTTCATCGCTATCTCCATAAACTCTTATCTCTCATGAAGAATAAGAAGAAGGATACTCTCTCTCTATTTGCTTATTACCTTATCTCTCGTTGCACGGTGTACGCGCTCTCCGGAAGTTTTTGTGGCAGATACCTCTACGTAGCTCTCATCACCGCTCTCTTGCGGCAAAGCAAGAAGCCTTTCGACAATCCCAAATCAATTTGAAAGCACGGTGAGAAACCATAAACTCCATAGTCATCATCTCTCTCTCTCTCTATGTCGTTTTTCTGCGTAGTCATCCTCTCGGTGATTGTTTTTTGTATACGAGTACATGCATGGATTAACCAAGTACATACGAGGTTGCCTCATGATTGTTTCATCATGTTTTACACGTCGATTTATGCACATGATGCGTTATAGTCACGCACGTGCATAAAGAAGCGCTTTTCGTTTCACGTCATAGAAGCGGTAGTAATACTGTTTTGGTCATAAATCACAAACCGTTATAAATCAACCCGAACCCTTTATACCATAGATAAAACACATCATTATTTTATGTGTCATGTAAAAAAAATGCAATATTTAAGAGATACGGTCAAAAAGCAGATTGCTGCCCACTACACAACCAAATTTTTTGACTCCAGGCTCCTTGGAGAACTAATATATAGATTCACCGGATGGACAAACCCACTTAACCATTTGAAAATCTTGATAAAACTTGATGATAAATGAATTTAGGTCTCCGTTATCACTTTGGAAATGCTCATTATTAATCACTCTATTATCAGTTTTACCTACACGCGTAGGAGTGCTATCAAAAGGGGATACCATATGACATCGTGAGTTAACCGAGCCCTTTTGATATGTTTTATGGTTTGTTTTGGTGAGTTGATTTCAATTATTAGATGGCCCTAAAATTACATGAGAGTATATGGTTAAACATTTCGAACCGCATAGGCAGATATGAATAAAGTGACTTTCTTTGGGGGTTACTGTTTGTTGTGTGAGTATCATATGGTCAGAGTGACACGATGGAGTGATAGTCTATATCATGGAGCTGAACTTAATGCATTGGGTTGAGGTCAAATACTTTCATTTTCATGTTTTGCATGCTCCCGAAAATGTCAGAAAATTGTTTTTGCATATGTGTGAAGTTATGGTTGACCTAAAGGTCGAAGTTGTTTTGCATCATGTTTATGGTGTTGGAATGTTATCATATGATATATGGGAACTCATGGATTGATGTGGATGCATCATATGCATGGTTATGATTGCTTTCCACCTTTCTAAGTCAAAACTAGCTCTATGTGCTAGAGTGGTGAAGTGCAGATGTGATGCATCGACTTTGCATGGTTGGATGTTGTCAAAAATTGGATTTTTATATCATGATTAGTTGCTGGTTGGACTCTTTTTATACATGAAAGAATCACATCTTAAGGGTCACATGTGTGTAGACTCCGGTTGATTGCAGGGGATATGTCAAACTCCAAGTGTGGGAGTTGGTTCAGTGTGATTATGATTTATGGTTAAGGGCTGAGATTCCCTCATGGATTATGGTTGATATTTTATGGTGGAAGCTGGTGTGGCTTATGTTTTTTTTCTGGATTGAGTTATGTTGCCAAAATTTTTGTAGCCATGTTATGTTCTAAGGTGGTTATGCAGGATTGGTCATGCCTCACCCAAGTAGGGTGGAGAGCTCACCCATATGATGTGATTGGATTATGGTTTATGGTTTATGGTTTTTGGATTGGATCATGAAGTGATCAAGATGGGTTATGGTAGACGTGTAAGGGTAGAGACACTGTACAATCTAACTGTTTGGAAAAGGAATTGTTTGTGCATCTGGGAAGTGCTATTGTGATTGGACTCATGTGTTATGTTTCTCATGGCAGTGTCGCTACAAGACTAGGATTACCTACATCGCTTAGCCTTAGACTAAAGGGTCGCTGACCTGGGGCTTTGCTGGATCGGGGGTGTTGCCTAGGTCTTCTTGTTTTTGTTAGGCTCATCTACACGGTTAGTGCGTCGGGGGTTGAATGACCTACATGACTAACGCTTCGGGGATCTTGCCTTGGCTTGGCCTAAACACCTGATGCTGGGCATCGAAGAGGTGTGGCGCCTAAACTGGTATGGTTGGTGTTGCTACCCTACCACCTGCTGGTATTTGGGATCCTTTCAGAGCTCGGGTTCATGGAGGGAGGCGAAGCAGCCTCACCTATGTCTGGCTCAGGTAGGATGGAGGTGTTCTGGCTCGCTCTTGGCGAAGTGAAATTCTCTCTGTCCATATTAGAGCGGAAGTGGATGGGTGGACCGGTTGATCCCTATACAGGCTCTAGTGCTCTGCTAGTTATTTTGTCATAAACTTTTTGATGTTATAGTATACACAGATTTTGTCATTGCATTAATACATGGTTGCCTGTTTCATTTAGATGGGCATTTAAAGATTCTCTATTGTCAATTTCTCATGTCTCTGTGCACTCTATTTCACCCTCCACTATATTCTCTCTCTCTCTCTCTCTCTCTCTCTCTCTCTCTCTCTCTCTCTCTCTCTCTCTCTCTCTCTCTCTCTCTCTCTCTCTCTCTCTCTCTCTCTCTCCGCAACGCGGTGTACACATATATTCACCCTCCACAATGTTATATTTTTTCTTGAGTACTCTTTCATTCATAACACCCATTCAGGGGTAGCACTAGTCGCTAGGTACCTCTAGATGTAGTCCGGCTCATGGCCTAAACTCCATGCTTGGTCGGGTGCTGAGAACTCCTTCCCTATGCAAATGCTTCCGCAACTCTGATGTATATTGAAAATTGTATAAATGTGTAAATTGTATATTCCGTGCATAGACCCCTGGGGAGGGGTATCTCTCAGCAAAGCACAAAACGGACCCCGACGTCCTCAACTCAAGGACCGTGCACGCCGAACTTGAATAAGGGGCACCACCTAGCTTTGAGTGGCTAGGACGTGGACAGTAGTGATTAAAGTAACACTAATACAACACACTATATATATATATATATATATATATATATATATATATATATATATATAGAGAGAGAGAGAGAGAGAGAGAGAGAGAGAGAGAGAGAGAGAGAGAAGAGAAAGAGAGAGAGAGACGTAGATGATGAAAATCCCTCGGGATGTGAGGGCAAACTTGATTGAAAGTGGTATATACAAAAACCTTAGTTTTGGTGAGATGGCGACCGTGGTGTGTGTGTGTGTGTGTGTGTGTGTGTGTGAGAGAGAGAGAGAGAGAGAGAGAGAGAGAGAGAGAGAGAGAGAGAGAGAGAGAGTCTATAGTGTGTTCTCTAGGGAGAATTCCATATGTACGGAGATTCTACTCTTGTGTGTGACGACCCTTGGAGTCAGGGTGTGTGCATGGCTTCCTTCTCAAGTGATGACTCCCAAGTGCTGCCCAAATGCTTCACCAGTGCTGTCAATGCTCCCTTGATAGTGACCTCTCAATATTCTTTTATAGGTGCATGCTACATTAGTTTAGGATAATCTGATTAGGTTAGGGCCCTAATCAGGAGAGACAAAGCAAGGAGCCGGTGTCGAGAAATTTGCGGTCTTGCCAGGAAAGCATCAGGCTTTTGGCTTTGAGAGTTTGTGAGAGAACTCCAAAAACTATACGAAGGAGTTAAACCATAGATGCCATGGAGTCTAGGGCTTGGAAGGAAGTGCAATCAAAGAAGCCCCACTCTTTGTCTCTTGCACTCACACACACAAAGAAAGAACACAAAAGAGAATATCAAAACAACACAAAGATGATAACATCAAGGCTATGGTCATATCTTATCATGGGTAATGAAAGGGTTAATAGATGAGTTAATGGCGTTCAATCTTTGCAGACCAAACAGGCTACGAATTAGTCTTTGGAATTGTACTTTTGTGCTTACCATAATATATATGTTTTGTCTAGTGATTGAGATTAATTGTGTGTACAAATCCTCTTGGTTCATAGCAAGATAACTACACTTACATCAAAAGAAAAGTTATAGTCTATAAGGGGTAGTATGATGGGTTTTGGTGAAAGAAATATTTCATTGAGCCTGTCTGGGCCAAAGAGAAACAATATACGTTGTTAAAAGTGTATTTTACGGCTAATCCATACGTCAATTCTAATAGATCGCACATAGTGGAAGAGATAGAAATTCACATCACTTGGATTATTCATCTAGGATAGTATGTGAGAAATGTAGATATGAGAGAAGTGAAGAGTTGAGAAGTTTCCCTCCCAAGACCTATTCTTGTCCGTAGGCAATAAGGATACTGCAGGGAGAGATGTACCTGTAGCAAGGAGAACTTAGAATTTGTAGAGAGAATGAATTTCTAGAGTGAGAGAGATAGGTTTAGTTAGAGAGGGAGATGAAATTAGAGATATATGTTGGATTAGAGATAAAAAAGAAAACAACAAGAAATCAACAAAATATCAAATTAGAACACATCTTACTTGATAAACCCTTCGGAAGTTATTTACCATTTTTGATGGAGAGAGAAGAAGAGGGAAGACTTCAAGCCTTGATTGATGCACCCAAGTTCAAGTCCTTCTTTGATTAGAGCTTATATTCCAAGGATAGCTTACAAGATTGGCTAGTCTTCCACTAGGAGTAAGTGTAGGCTTAGGCTTATGTGTATGGCTAAGTACAATTAGGCATTACTACTCTCACTCCCTCATGAATTTATTTCATGAATGGCTTGAATGATTTTCAAGGAAGAAGAGGCCTCCTTTTATAGGTGAAGGGGTCCCCTTTTATAAGTGAAGGGAATACCCAAGGGTTTACACAAGAAGAGAAGAACCAGTGTGAATAGAAACTAGAAAAGTTTGAAATGGGTTGTCCCTGCATGATGTGGGCAGACTGAGATCCAGTATTTTGATCATATCTCCTCAAGCGTGGCTCCAAATAAAAAAGTAAAAATAAGGGCTAAAAATGCAGTTCATAAGCTACGACTCTCGTTTTATATACTTTTTCAAATTCGAATTGGAACCTTGTGTAAAAAAATCATCAAAATAGGGTATAGTTTTGGCAGCAAAAGTGTTTTGGTGGTCCCCTTAGCTTAAACTTTCATTTGATACCAATGGACACCTCATGCAATATGAAAGCATGAAATTGCTCCTTGACAAAGTTTTGTAATCATGCTTGCAATAATGCATTAAAATAGGTGTATCTTTGAGAATCATGCAAGCTAGTGTCCCACTAGGATTTGATTCCTGCCTAGTAGCTATTAAAAAAAATATAAGAAAAATATGAAAAATACATAGAATATATATATATATATATATATATATATATATATATATATATATATATATATATATATATATATATATATATATATATATATATATATATATATATATATATATATATATATATATATATATATATATATATATTGAAAGTTACCCTACATATAGGGTCTAGCTACGGTGTGAGATAATAATGAGATAGTAGAAAGAAAGAACCAATCCCTTTTGCCCCTAGTTAAAGAGGCAGAGCTATTGACGCTTTTCCCCATAGTAGAAGGAATCAGAATTTACCAAGGTACATTTAGAGATTTGCAAGGCAATAAAATATATGTGCCCATGATCCCTAGAGAGCTTAGTGGGTATGCCAGCAAGGAAGCCATCCTCAACCACCTAGAGAGGGTCAATGTACACAATTTCTTTGTAGCAAGACCAGCAAGTGTGGATACACATAGGGTCTATGAGCTAACAAGCTCCATTCAGAACGATGGCAAAGCAATGATTTACTGCTTTGGATGGCCAGAAGACTGAGGTGGCAATTACCCCTCAAATCATTATAGATGCTTTGGAACTCCACAATAAGGGAAGCTCTATCATAGAACAAAAGAGATGATGTGAAGGTCTACGCTCACAAAAGGACAATTCCCACCTTCAAAGACCTAGAGGATCCAAGGGATGCAAAAGTCGTAAAGCTTTACAACCAATACTTTCATGTTTGCAACAAACGACTGTAAAAGTACACCACACCACCCCAGGCAATAGCCACCATGATCACATGGACACTAAGAAGCAGTGTGCCCAAAGATATAAACTTTGTCCAGTATGTGTATGAATAAGTGGCTGGAATAGGAACAGATAAGCCAAAGTACATTGATGGGACATAAGTTCTCACAAGGATTGCCTATGAAGCAATAGGAGCAAGGGGACTATGGCCAAAACAACCCACACAAAATGAGTGGTTGAGATTGAAAGAGGATGTTGAAGAAGAGACTCCAGCAGGAGTAGCCCCATATGTCTCTACGCGGCTCAGAAGAAAGCTCGAGACCGTGCAGGAGGATAAAGAAGAAGAACCACCAAAGAAAAAGCTGAAAACATCCATCATCAAAGAAGATCAACTAAAAGACACTGCTATCCAGAAAGCCACCCGAATTGAACGCCTTATAGAATAGTTCAAGGTAGAGAGGGATTAAAGGGGAGACTTTGAAGAATATTGGGTACCAAACCCTACAAGGGTGGGTGGTAGCTCCTGTCAACCCCTCAAAGATCAATTTGATTATTATATAAGGGAATACGAAGAGACAAAGTGAGTAATAGAGCAACACAATCTTGAGCCATTCACCACGGACGAAGCAGAGACTATAAAGAAGAAATTACAAGAGAAACCTGAAGTTCAAGAAGAGAAGAAAGTGATAGAAGATGTCAAGACCGAAGAACAAAGTGCAACCCCACCAACATCTCCCTCTGCATATATCCAACCACCAAGCCCTATACCACCAACATCTCCCCCTGCACATATCCAACCACCAAGCCCTATACCACCAAAATCTCAACAGAAGGACTTACCAAAGAAGAAAATAGAGGCTCATTTGACGCCATAAGAAAAAGAACGAGCACATCAATGCACCTATGAAGACCTTCTCAAATCTGGTACTCATCTGAGGATGCGTCTGCGACTGTGTATGAAACCTCTATACCACCATGGGCTGCAAAAGACAAAAAGAAGGCTAAAGAAAAGACTAAGGAACAAGACACACAAAGGAGCCCACCAGTAGTGCAATCACCAAAACCTGAAGTACTAGGGTTGGTACAAATTCCGCCTGTACAACAATGGAGATCAATGGAGCGCCCTTGGAGACCTCCTTCGATAGGAGTATAACTAAGCATGGGAAACCAAGTTCCATTTTTTGGCCCACTCCCCAGACCATCGGAAGGAAGCATAACATTTGCAAATTAAGAAGATTTGAGAGACGCCCATCAAATACTAGACAAGATCAAAACGCGGTCTCTCACACTTCCTGAAGAAGATAGCCTGCTACACACTAGGGAAGGCAATATGCAAATGAAGAAGATGTGAGAAACACCCATCAAATACTAGACAAGATCAAAACACGGTCTCTCACACTTGTTGAAGAAGATAGCCTGCTACGCACTAGGGAAGGCAATATGCAGGAAGGGTATGAGAGCATCACAATTACTCTCCAAATAGCAAGTCAAAGATCCGAGATGGTAGAATGAGAGTGTGAAACTCTCATTAAAACGCTAAGGGATGCAAAGAGCAAAAGAGATACACTTACACAGCAGATGGCAGAGATCTTAGGCAATGTCAAGAGTTTACAAGAAGAAAAGGAAAGGACAGAAAACGAGCTGGCAACAACAAAAGATAAAGTAATGGAGCTAAAAGCCAAATTAGAGCTCCAAGATGTGACAATACAAAGGCTTAGAGAAACCCCAAGGGCTGCATGAGCATGTGCAGGAGTAGACATCGAGGCTCAACAAGCCTTGGAGGCCCATGTTGTAGGACTTTAGAGGGAATTACGACTAGAACAACGTCAAAGACTGCACACGGTAGAAGGTTCCCTAGCTGTTGAGGAGCGATTGATAGCCCATCAGCAAGATCTACAGAAAGAAAACAAACAGTTCCAACTCCAGCTAGAGCATCTGCAAGAGTTGTTAGTTGATCAAGCAGAGGAGGCCACAAGAAGGGATAGCCTTGCACAACAACAATTGTCATAGCTCCAACAAGAAAAAGAAGAGACAAGAACATAAGAGACGGAGTAAGGGCCTAAAAATTTGGGCAAAGTGCACAAAATGAGCCCATGGAGATCCCCAAAGGTGCATAAGACCTACAACACCTAGAAGAACAATTACACTCACAAAAGGAGAAGGAGAACGGCCATTGATGGCAAAAGAGGAGGAACACCTCCAAAATTTATTTGAACAATCCATAACGGAGGACCAAAAGACAACCTTGCAATGGGAAAAAAGAATGATTCACTCTGTTGGAGTCCTAGGCCTGGCCACAGATGTACTTAGGGAAGAGTGGATGCAGCCATCCCTCCCCTACCCTCTCTTGAGATATGAAGTTTTGGCAATAAAGAAGAGAGTGGAAGTAGAAGCAATAGAGCCAATATATGAAGAAGATGTCAGGACAAGAGTCCTGTACCCTAAGAACTAGGTTAGTCATGGACTACGGCCAAGGGTCGGGCTAGGCGGTGTGGATAGGGGATCCATCTAGGGCAAGGGGCTAGGAGCACGCCTATATAAAGGGAGGTTGGGAGGAGGATCCTAGATTCTAGTTCCTAGTTCTTACACTGGTATCAGAGCCTAGGATTCTCTTCCACTCTCTCTCTAGGCGTGGTCTCTTGAGGTCCCTAAAAGCAGGCTCCTTGGGTGAGAACCGTTGCTTTTTTGGGCCCTTTTTCGTTTTTAGCCGGTTTACTTGCCAAATCGGATAGATCTTCCTGTTTTGGACGCGAGGCTATGGTGCATGAAAATCGGAGCTCTTGGGCTTGTAAGGGGTGCCATGGGGAGATAAGAGGCTGTGCCAGCACCTCTTGGCCATAGTCGGCCTCACACAACCCCGCCATCAAGACCTCGCTGTTTGCAGGCGGCAGCGCGCTACCTGTGAGCTATTGGCTTCAATAAACCACGCCATATTTACATTGGTAAGGCCCTTTGGCCATTGAACTTAAGCCTTGGCCACTTCAAGCAGCCTTTCCCACAGGAAATTCAACAAAGTTGCACCGGTGAAGCAAGCCCGAGCAACTCAAGCAAGAAAAACTCACATAGACTCTCCCAAGGTCGGACTATGCTCCGTAACTGCAGAAGATTACAGCGCCTGCAGTTTTTTTTTAGCACAATGACTTCAAGAGTCGTTCAAGCGACGACTTCAAGAGTCATTCAAGCAACATACGAGTTGACCATACACGGTAAATCTTCAACCATACACGGTGCGGAGTTCACTTTCAATTACGCTTCGACTCAAAGATAACGCTTCAACCATATACAGGGCGGAGTCAATTACGTGCTACGATGATTCACTGCTACGACGTGGAGTTAGCTATACTTTGCAAGTGCTACCAACATCAGGTATTTTTTTTGAGTACTTCTTAAACTGCACTGTGTAGCCATGGATTCGGATATCAACATGACATTCGATTTTGAGCAAAGTACTCCCGATCTTGCCAAGGACGGCTCGTGGCTGGATACTCTCAAGGAGAGTAGCCGCGATGCTACAACAGGAGAAGATACTTACGAATTGCTCGATATTCAGGAATTTCATGCACTTCAGACATGCATGACAGTCATGGATCAAAATTTTAAGGCTTTAAATGAAAATGTTACTAAACTTTCCACTTTAGTCATTCAATTGATGCAACAGCAGACTAAGAGTCCGGCTGACACCCACATGCATGAGCACGTTGGAACACAAGGGCAAGGCCCAATTAATGAAACACTGCATACTCTCACTGCCAAAGAGGTAGACGATTTGTTGAAGAATTTCAAACCACCAGTTTTCAAAGGCGAAGACCGGGACCGCAATAAGGATGAAGTGAACATCTTTCTCAGTAAATAGGATGGAATTCACGCCTTACGACGAACTCCGGATGCAGTAAGAGCTCTGCAAACGAGCTTAACTTTGGAAGGCAAGGCCTACAAATGGTGGATGTCTCTCAAGGAGAAGAACATCATACCACAGAGTTGGAAAGCCTTTGAATCAATGTTTAGCAAGGAATTTTTGCCTACAAACGAGGACGATCAAAATTGGACCGCTTGGGACACGTGTTCCATGCGCCAATTTCCGTCACTCCTTGAAGAATATATATCTCAATATAGGGACGTCATCCTCAAGTTGGAAGGATTGGATACCTTTCAACAAGTATGAGGGTTCATACGAGTTCTGACTTCAGAACTTAATAAGTATGTCAAATCTCAGGACCCTAAAACACTTGAGGAAGCCATCGGGAAAGCACATATTCATGATGACCCTGATGATAAGAAAACACATAACAGTAACATGCTTGCTAGTACACATAGTAACACAGGCACTCAGTACGGGCACAATAAAAGAAAATTTATAGTTGCTAATTCAGATGCATCTAAAAAACCCAAGGGGTCTAGGGGTCCTCTCTCCCCTGAGGATTTTGATAAGGTCAAGAAAGAGAAGCTATGTTTTCAATTCTTAGGAAGAGGCCATGGCAAAAAGGATTGTCCCAAGGGGAAATCTGCTGCCCAGGGGAAGGAAAAAGCAGTGCACCCGGTGGAACTACTGCCTCTTGAGTCTTCCTCCAAGTTCTCTACAGTGGAAGTAACACACACTGAGGTGGTGCATGAATGCTGTCTCATAGCTTCCATGTGGCAATAGACCTTTGGACCACATGAGGTAGTACGTATGCACGGATATCTGCAAGGGCACAAGGTGCGCATCTTGGTAGATGACGGTGGTATGCACAATTTCATCAATTATGGATTGGTGAAAAAACTCAAACTGCCTCAAACTCCGAGTACCCAACGCTACAAGGTAGTGATGATGAATGGACATGACAGTGAAGTATGGGATACTCAATGCCAAGTTGTTCCATTGGAAGTACAAGGGTACTCTACTTGTTTGGATTTTTCAAGTTATGAACATGGAAAGGGCTGATGTGGTTCTTGGTAGGGAGTGTTTGCATAGCCTAGGACCATCACTAAAGCGTAGCTATGAACACAACAGTTTGATGTTCGATTCCCATGGCACACATGTGTTGTTGTTGGGAGAAAAGGATATACCATCATCACCACTGATTTGTACTGCCGAGCTTGTGCAGCTCGTTTCTGATAATGAAATAGAACAGGTTTTTTTGTGTTACCACTGTCTCATTTTCTTTCTAACATTGAGTCTGTTGAACATTCCTCAAGGCCGCATGCTTCTCTCTCCTCTATTCCTCCAATTTCTAGTTCTACACAAGCAAACGTTGCTAACCACTTACAAAAATTGTTAAAGGAATTTAAAGATGTTTTTTCTGATGATTTGCCATCAGGTTTACCACCGACACGCTCAGTGCAACATGGCATTGACGTGGCTGCATGTTGTAAACCTGTTAGTAAACCACCTTACCATATGAGTTACTCAGAGGCTGCTGAGGTGGAACGTCAGCTTGCTGACTACCTTAGCAGAGGGTTTATACAACCCAGTTCTTCACCATGAGCTTCACCTATACTCTTGGTGAAGAAAAAGGACGGCAGTATGCGCATGTGCGTAGACTACCGGGGCTTAAATGCGGTTACAGTTAAGAACAAATACCCATTTCCCAGGGTCGATGAGTTATTTGATAAGCTAACTCATAAACGATTTTTTTTCAAAAATTGACTTGCGGTCAAGATATCACCAAGTCCGTATTCGGCTTGCTGATATACCTAAGACTGCATTCCGAACACGGTTTGCACATTACAAGTTTTTGGTGATGCCCTTTGGGTTAACCAATGCGCCCGCGACATTCATGACACTCATGGATAGTGTCTTGAAACCATATTTGGGCAAATTTGTCATTGTGTTCCTCGATGACATTCTAGTTTATAGTGATTCTGAAGAAGAGCACTTACAACATCTCAGGCAGGTATTTGAGTTGTTACGTGCAAACAAGTTATATGCCAAGGAATCTAAATGTGATTTTCTCAAGGAAGAAATTCATTATTTAGGGCATGTCATTTCAGCTAACGGCCTATACATGGATCAATCCAAAGTGGATACCATCCGGAAATGGCCACCTCCTAAAAATCTGGAAGAATTACAGATCTTTTTAGGCTTCGCAGGTTTTTACCGAAGGTTCGTTAAAAACTATGCTCACCTTGCTGTACCTATGATGGACCAACTAAAAGGCAAAGGTAAGTCTTTTCAGTGGGGTTCCGCTCAACAGCAGAGTTTCGAAACACTCAAAGATGCATTAGCTACAGCTCCTATACTGGCTATTGTAGATCCTTTGAAACCATTCGTTTTGGAAACGGATGCCAGTGACCGTGCTATTGGAGCATTCTTGTTACAAGACGGATGGCCAATTGCATTTGAAAGTAAGAAGCTGGATGCAGTTCAACAGAATTATTCTGCTTACGAACGCGAACTCTATGCAATAGTGTCCGCCTTAAAGACATGGCGTCACTATTTGTATGGTACTCAGTTCGAGATTGTGTTTGACCATGAAAGTATCAAGTGGTGTACACAACAAACAGATTTAAAGGGTCGAAAAGCCAGATGGGCCGAGATCCTTCAAGAATATGACGCCAAGTTAAGGTATCGCAAAGGCCGATACAATATAGTGGCCGACGCTCTCAGTCGAATGCCAAAGATCAATTTGCTCTTGTTCACGGAACTTCATAGTGAATTTTTAGAATCTCTCAAGGGCAAATATGAGCAAGATGACACATATTCCAAAGTGTGGAACCATGTTCAAAAAGAGGGATCCTTCTCACTCCAATACAGGTAGTGCACAGTTAACCTCCACACCTAGTTCTCCTTTATCAAGTGATGAACTACAACGATGGAAGCATTTTACCATCGACAATGGGTACCTACTCCACAAGGGGAGAGTTTGTGTACCGACGGACACAGACATTTGGCGCCAAATTCTCTATGAATGTCATGATAGTCCAAGTGCAGGGCACCCGGGGATTAGAAAAACTTATTCTCTCATACGATGACAGTTTTACTGGAAAGGTCTACATGGCTTTGTTCAAGCTTATGTCTTGCATTGCCAAAAATGTCAAGTTAACAAAGCAGAGTGCGTAAAATCAACAGGACTCTTACATCCTTTGGAAATTCCCAATGGAAAATGGGAAAGTATCTCCATGGATGTTATAGTAGGTTTACCAACCACTATATGAGGTCATGACTCAGTGTGGGTGGTCGTAGACAGGTTGACTAAACTCTATAAGTTTATTCCGACCAAATCAACGGTTAAGACACCGGAACTAGCAAGATTATTTGTGGACAATCTATACAAATTGTATGGGTTGCAAGTAATATTGTTAGTGACTGTGACCCAAAGTTTAACAACCACTTTTGGAGAGCGGTATTTAAACGATTGGGTACATAACTCAACCTCAGTACAACTGACCATCCAGAAATAGATGGTCAAACGGAACGGGTTAACCAGGTGCTAGAGGATATGCTAAGAGCATACGTCAGCAAAAAATAGACAGACTGGGAAGAATACTTACCTATTCTCGATTTTGCCTACAACACTTCTAAGCATGTCACAACAGGCTTCAACCCTTTCATGCTCATGTACGGGTTTCAACCTAGGTCACTAGTTACGGTGGGGTTGGCAACTGAAAAACTCCAATAGGTTAAGGATTTTCTCCAAGACCACATGGACATTCTGAAACTTGCTCGTCAGAACGTCCGACAAGCACATGATCGGTATAAGAAATATGCTGATGAGAAACGTCGGCAAGTTACCTTCGAAGAAGGGGAGGAAGTATTTTTTTACGTGTGCCAGAACATTCAGAAAGTCTGAAAACTGGACCGACACCTAAATTATCTCCCCGATATTGTGGACCTTTCAAAATACTCAAGCGAGTTGATGATCGTGCCTACAAACTAGTACTACCATCACACTCTCGCATTCATCCGGTGTTTCATGTAAGCCGTTTACGCAAGCGGTTACATGGGGACGACAACGTCATCGACCAACAGGTTTTGGTCGATTACATTGAACCTCCTACATTACCGCATGAACCTGAACGTGTTATGGATTATCATGAGTTGCGTACACGCCATCATGTACGACAACAAGCCTTAATCAAGTGGAAAGACCGACCTGAAGAAGGTGCCACTTGGGAAAACATTAGTGTTCTTAAGAAGAAGTTTCCCACTTTTGTTTTCGAGGACGAAAACTCTTCTTTAAGGGGGGAGTAATGTCAGGACAAGGGTACTGTACCCTAAGAACTAGGTTAGCATTAGGCAAAATTTGGACTCACAAAGGGGCCCTTTAAGGAGTTTGACTTTACCTCTCTCTACCAAAACGGGCATATGGATAAATTTTTGTGAACAAACTCCAAAGTTGGTGGAGGTTTGACAGTTAGAATGTCCTCTTCAAGCTCTATCTACTGATATATAGCACGCCATGAAATTCCTCATATTTTAGAAGATTCTTTTTTTTAATTCACCTATTAGGTGACAACTCAGTCGGAATCTAAGTGAATAAAAAAAAATCTTCTAAAATATGAGGAATCTCATGGCGTGCTATATATCAGTAGATAGAGCTTGAAGAGGACATTCTAACTGTCAAACCTCCGCCAACTTTGGAGTTTGTTTGCAAAAATTTATCCATGCGCCCGTTTTGGTAGAGAGAGGTAAAGTCAAACTCCTTAAAGGGCCCCTTTGTGAGTCCAAATTTTGCCTAATGTCATGGACTACGGCCAAGGGTTGGGCTAGGCAATGTGGACAGGGGATCCGTCTAGGGCAAGGGGCTAGGATCCCGCCTATATAAAGGGAGGTTAGGAGGAGGATCCTAGAGTCTAGTTCCTAGTTCTTATAGGAGATCTCAAGGACCCAGAGGCTACGAAGAAGATAGTGGATTCCCAACCAAAATGGAGAAAAGGGTGGCTCCTTAAGTATCCAAGATTCTTGTAATACTTGGTGGAAGCCCCTATGTCATCCTGGTTACAGTGTCGCCCGTCGATAGTAATGTGAAATCCGTTGCTTTTGATGGGGCGAACACTTCAACGCAGGCCAGGAGGATCTTGCATATCTTCCAAATCATCACGCACGTTAAGTTCGAAGAGCTAGTGAAAGTCTTAATGGTGCCCTTTAGGGTTTTCACCATATAAGAAACACCTATTCTCTCTCCCTCCTTGGGTGGTGGCATGGATGGGTAGTTGAGCCAGGTAGGGTGCTTCTTTAGTAGCCTAGCATGATTTTCCCATGTGCATACGCGAGGTACGGGGAAAAATAGAATGTCATCCCTTATGTTCTTTTCGATTGAGTTTCCAGATTGTAATATATTGAATATGTGGATTAGCCAAACCCATAGTAGAAAGTAGGAGATGATTCTGATAAGTTAGAACCTCCAAAGATGAGGTATAAAAGCCAATTTTTGTAACCCTAATTTTTTTTTGAATAATCAACTTTTGAGCTCACTAACTGTGCAGTGAGTTTTGTGTGAGAGAGTGAGTGATCTTCTTCTACTCTCTACGTGCACTACAGATGCTACATTGTGAAGGCATCTTCACCATCATATTAGAAATGGCAAGAGCTATGCATTGACGCCAAGCTTGCATGGTTTTGATCTCTTCATGAAGAGCTCTCCCACGAGTTTCTAGGTGAGTTTTCTCTCTAATTGTACATCCGATTAGAGATTTCTATATGTCAATACGTTCATGATGAGTAGAAATACATGTTAGGATTAAAAATGTCTAGAATCAATGACTTGTAATTTTTGGCCTGTCTTCATATGTGATTTTTGCACCAAGTGTTTATAGGTAGTGAGTTGGGTTAGAGACACATTGTGACAAAAAGTTGCAGAAAAATACCAGGAGTAAATAATCACGATTATTTACATCTGCTACAAAATTGGATATTTGTGCACATTTGAGTATACCACAAGGCCAAGCATATCAAGTAGACCACACAAATCAAATTTGGTGGAATTTGGATCACAAAAGTGAGACTTAAGCCAAATTCTTGAAAACTGAGTCTGCGGACATGAAACAGTTTGATAACTTGGACAAATTTTGTTCAAACTCAGTGAAACTTGTCCAGAGACCTTAGCAAGTTGATTACTTGGCAAAACAAGCCTAAAAAGTGTGAAAACTGACAAAATTAAATAATTACGATTATTTACTTCTGATACACAGAGACATAATTTTGGACTTTTGAGCTTGTACAGTGTTAGAACAACATAATACAAGACCACCGGTCAATTTTGAGTTCAATCTGATCCTAATTAGGACATGCTCACTGAGATTCTAGGTTGCAGATTAGTCCTTTGGCTCTTTGTAAAAGTAGAATCTGAAAGTCTCTATTGCTGTCTCACTTAGCTCAAATTCAAGTGATATACATAGAACAATCACAGTAGTTAGCAAAAATTGTACAATCTTTGTGAAAGAATAGCTAACTTGAATTAAACTGATACAAGAATGAGGTTACAGACAAGGAATTGAAAGCTTGACAGGAGTTGCAATAAATTTAAGTGGAAGAAAACTAATAACAAGTCAATCCAACAGTAAGTACTCTATCCAGGGCTTCACAAGTCTATATGAACCTTAGATCTGGTCGTATACTAGCAAACCAAGGCATATTTGGAGAGACCGCTAGTACATTATCCACCAAAGAGAGTGTGAATCAAGGCGATCACTTGGACACGATCTTTGAAGAAGTTTCAGACACTTATTCAGAATCAACATCTGAAATGTCTTCCTATTCGACTCATTCAAGAACCGGAACAAAAGTCTGATATAAAAACATACTCATATTTTATAAGAAGAATGACCATGGATCTTAGGTTTACTTGGATCCTAATGAAGAGTATGCTATTCACATTGATGAACATGACATAGAGTTTGAAGAGGAAATAAGAGCAAATAACCAAGGAAAAATGTATATGGATAGAAACGGGACTTAGTATTTAAAATTTGGAAACCCTAATGTGATAGACAAATGGGGATTAGAGGTGAATACACTCATTTTAGATATGGCAGCAAAAGAAGGACCGCCGACTTTAAAATTCAAGGGATACGATCAAGTTGATTTGAAGCCTTTGAAACGGCTTAGCACGGATAATCCTAGGATCAAAGTCTATTGTTGGGAGGATAGAAACGTCAAAGATCTTCTATGGACTTCTCATGCCAAATCAGGACAGTTAACACCCATGAAGATCATCTATATCTTCAAAATCAAAGACAAGGGTACCAATACTACCTATTTAGGAATTGTTATAACAATAAATTTGTTTTGACTAGTCATGAGGAGGTAGAACAAACCAAATACCAAGGGTATTCCATAAGAGATTGGATATTGGGCCGAGGACCAGAAACTATACCAAGAGAGGAACTCCATGAGAGATCTTTTGAGAGCAATGTTAAAAAACCCGAGCCTACCTCATCATGAAGAAAATTGGGTGACATGAAAGCCAATCGAGGACTACATGAGTCACTATTTCCAACAGATTAGTTTGAAGGACTTGGGATAGGATCAGCTGCCAGAAGATCTGGAATTGAACCAAATAGACGTGTCAGATCAGCTGATTTCAAAAATGGTTCAGAAAGTACAGTGGATCTGGGGATCCATATGACCACTTAGCAAGCTTTAAGCAAGTGCTAAGAGCAGAAGCATATTTGATTTCCATACTCAATTTGAGGGATTTGGAATGACATTAGAAGGAAAAGCATTGACATGGTTCCAAAACATTCCACTGAGGTCAATCATGGACTTAAATACATTAGCTCAAGGATTTGTAGCTGCATGTTCCAAAACGAGGACCAAACATAATACGGTAGCTCAAATCTATAGCTTCAAACATAAACAAGGTGAGTCTGTTAGGGATTGTGCAACTAGAATGAAGCAATACATTGCAAGATGCCCAGAACTAGAAATACCTGCAGAAGAAAGATTAGTATCATTGTTTCTAGAGGGACTGCTAAACAAAGAACTTCATGCTATATTGTATAGCAAGAAACATATGACCCTAGAAGAGTGTGTATTGGATGCCATTGACTTGGGAGACAATATGAAAAAGATGTCCCTAAGGATAATCAAAGTGAGAAAACAGCATCCACCAAACCAACACAAGTGGAGATGGCTACTGCAGCACCGCTTATAGCCATAGAAGAAATGTTCAAAAGGATGAATGAAATGATGAATAACATGCAAAAAGCACCTATGAGAGGACCAAGGCAAGGGATACCTTAGCAGGGCAACCAATTAGGCCGCAAAAATGGTGTGCAAATGAGGATAAATGGACCAACCATGAGACCAATGAGTGCTATTACCGACCCAAGTATGATGAAAATGTTCAATGTGTGCCTATGAGACAAGGACAACCCATGTATAGATATCAGCCTAAAATGGTCCCAGCTAAAAGACCACTGATGGGTATGGAAAGAACTCAACCCGTGTTGGGTTAACAACCTCCATCTTGGACATAATCAGTGCCTGTAAAGTACATGCATTTAGAGGGAATCATAGATGACCAAGCACTAGTGCCTGTTACACCCTATGTAGAGCCTAGTCCATCTACAGTAATGATAGAAGGAGAGTGGTATAATTCACATCCACCACCAATGGAAGAACATGTGACTTATGCTACACCAGAGCTTGCACCGATGTACTATGTAGCTAATCAAAGTGTTAGACCTCCAATGGTAAGACCCGTGATTAAGCCAAGAACTGCCATACCTGTGGTGCAGATGATCATTGGAAAAATGAATGCCCAGAGCTAGACAAGAACATTAAGCTAGTTGAAGCTTTTTTTATAAAATGTTGCAAAAAGGGAGGACACTTCCCTGAAAATTGTCCCAAAAATCCTTTAAATAGGGGTAAAATAGTAGTGAATGTATTCCAAGTGATACCTAGTAGCTCATCGGAGAGTGAACCTATTGTTTCAATCAAGGTAATCACCAGAGCCCAGGCTAAGAAAAAGAAACATAACTCCTCTGATGACTCAGAGAATGCTAAAATTTCCTCTCAAAAGACCAAGAGAAGAAGAAGCTAGAGGTGTGAGATAAGAAAACAGAAACAAAGGACTGAAATCGAGGAGAAAGCCAAGAAACTATTCCAAGAAAAAGTGAAAGAAACTGGAAGTGAAATCAAGGAAACCACGGTGAAATCTGGACGATCAATTTTGGTGGATAAAATTTTAGAGCCAATCAATGCAGCCACAAAAGCAGTATGTGAATCATGGAGAAAACCAGCCATTAGACAAACTCAAATGAAATTGCAATTGGCTGATGGACACATTGAAAGACCCTTATGACTCCTAGAAAAAGTGATAATTAGTTCCTGTGGAATTGATTATCAACATACTTTTGCAATAGTGGACTTTAGAAAGAAAGTCAATTATGAATTCATCTTGGGAAGACCTTTCATGCAACAAGTACAACTCATCCAGGATTGGGAAAACAATTACCTGTACTTAAAGCAAGTGGGATCAATAACAAGGGTTAATCTGAAAGATCACACTTATAGAGATGTCATGAAAACGTCCATACAAGAATTTGACTCAGTCTCTTCGGTTGAAACGAAACTTCCATCTTGGTTAAACAAAGACACACCTATTTGGATGTGTGGAGCCTCAGAAAACGGGAGCTTAAAACAAGAAGAATATATCTTAGAAAGGGATTGCACCGATGAAGCTTATGTACCTGAACCCTTTTTGGAGCATTTTTTTGAGCCATTTGAGTGGACTCAAATTTTAGCAACAATGGATGTGTGTATAAATACATCTATGCCTACTCAATTTTGCAATGAGGACGGCTATGACATAATTCCCATACAAATGATTTCAGCCCTTCACATTGAAGACAAAATTCAAGAACCCAAGGACTTAATGAAAGCTCAACAAGTGTTTTTAGACCTCTACTATGATGCAACAGATGAGTTAGAGGAACATTCAGCTACCTCACATGATTTGGGGTCGAAAAAAAGAATATGTGAGAGCTAAACTACTCATGAAAGGAGGGAAGGAAAAGTTTTTTGACTTTCCAAACCAAAAACTGAGAAGACAGAAATGGTATAGAAGAAAAAGAAATTGTACAAAGACGATCAAATTAACTTGGCTGTTGAGAAAACACTGTAGAATGATCCAATTATGACACATATTGGTATTTTTGGAACCATAACCAGAGCTTTACTAGGGTTAGAATTTTTCAAAACCGAATTCCGATCAAATCTGAAAAAGTTACGAGCTCTGAAAGGTTACACTATGAATTTAATTAGTTAAGTAAAACTGAATGGTTTCAATGATTATAACTGCTAAAGACTTTTTATCCTAAGGTTCTAGAAATTGTAGATATTTCCAAGTTTAATCATTAAAAGTTAGAAAAAATAGCAAAAATTGATTCTGGAAGCTGGGGGGGCTGTGTGGGGCAGTAATGAACTTGCCCAAGACCAATTTAGCAGCAGGGGGCGCCATCTTGATTCTGGGGGCTGCTTGAGCTGCAAGCAACTACCTTTTTCAGCCTATGAGAGCTTTTGAGTGCCAGAAACCTATAAATAGGACCCCTTGCTTCACATTTTGGACAGGCTCGGAGCCTTGGTAAATTCTCTCTCATCTAGAGGGACCTCTATTAGCAGAAATCACTAGAGAGCAAAGCTCTAGTTGGTTAATCAACGGTAATTAGCAATAACCTTTTTTAATTAGTAAAACTATGTTAACCTATTTATATTTTTTTTAATTAATTGAAAATTAAACCTATGTATACTCTAAAATTCTCTCCTAATTCAAAATTCTCTGCTGATTATTGAGATTAAGCTTAGGGATACTAAGCTAATTAATTGTTATATTATATTAGGACTGAAATTACTCATTTCAATCATAAATTAATGATAATTATATTAATTAAATTTAGATTAAGATGAGATAATTATCAAAGCTATGTTAGACTGTCATTATGCTACGAAAATTATCTTTGAATTTTTTGAGTAAGTTTTATAATTATTTAAGCAGGCTTACACTGTTTTTAAGGGAAAAGTAAAGGGGGAAATGATCAAATTAATCCAAAAAGCTTTGAGATAGTTATCAAAGGCAAAAAACATCTTAATAAACCCATGATAATTATCTTAACCTCAGATAATTAGTTTAACTAATTATCTCAGCAGAATTACACTGTTTTTAGAGGAAAATAAAAGGGGGAAAATAACAAACTAATCCAAAGTGCTTTGAGATGATTATTAAAGGAAAAAAACATCTTATAAAACTCATGATAATTATTTTAACCTTAGATAATTAATTTAACTACTTATCTCAATAGAATTACACTGTTTTTAAGGGAAAATACAAGGGGGAAAATAGCAAAATAATTTAAAATGATTTGAGGTAATTATTAGAGGAAAAATACATTTTATGAAACTTGTGATAATTATCTTAACCTCAAATAATTTGTTTAACTAATTATCTTATCAGAGAAACACTGTTTTTGAGGAAAAATACAAGGGGGAAAATAGCAAACTAATCTAAAAATATTTGAGGTAATTATTAGAGAAAAAAAAATCTTTTGAAACCCGTGATAATTATCTAACTTAAGATAATTAGTTGAAATAATTATCTCAATAGAAAAACACTACTTTCAAGGAAAAATAAAAAAGGAAAATAGTAAACTAATTCAAAAAGCTTTGAGATAATTATTAGAGATAAAAATCATCTTAAGAAACCCGTGATAATTTTCTTAATCTCAGATAATTAGTTTAACTAATTATCTCAGTAGAAAAACACTGTTTTCTTAGAAAAATAAAAAGGGAAAAATAGTAAGAAAATTTAAAAAGATTTGAGATAATTATCAAAGATAAAATACATCTTTAGAAACCCATGATAATTATCTTAATGACAGATACTTAGTTTAGCTAATTATCCTAGTTGAAAAACACTATTTCAACGGGAAACTGAAGAGGTAAATTAGCAAATCTTGATATATGATTACATAATATTTATCAGAATTAGATTACATGATAAAAAAGCCATGATAATTATGTCAAGGTTAGAAAATTAGTATAGATATTTATCTAAGTCAAATTATACTAATTCTAGCTGAAAACTAAAGAGTGAAATTAGTAAATCATGCTATATGATTACATGCTATTTATTAGAGCTAGATTACATGATGAAAAAGTTGTGATAATTATGTCAAGGTTAGAAAGTTAGTATAGATATTTTATGCAATCACCTATCCTTACATCTTGAAGGATTCTTGTTCGAAATGCCATTATTTAGAATTTGTTCATTGTTGCAAGATTCACATTGTTGTGGCAAGCAATCACTGAGCTGTTTTTGCGAGTTGCATAGAGAAGGCCTCTCACAATGCTTTGCTTTGGTTGATGTGTATAACCAAATGTGGTGGCCTTTACTCCGGCCACCCAAGGAGTTTGGGGCAATGGCCGCCCAAGGTAAGGTATGTTTGGTGCCCCCCCAAGTTAAGACCGTTTGGCCGTCCATTGGTTAAAATAGGGAAAAAGTGTGGATAAGAGGGAAGCAAAACTAGGGCGATGGCGTGCAAGCAACAACGAGAAGCAAGGGAGGAGAGAGGAGGATGTGTTGGGCTGTGCATTGCTTGGACGAGGTCCACCAGGAAGGGAAACTCACCGGCTTGCCAAGGCCTTCACTTTTGGTACCACTGCCCGCGTCAATTTTTGTGTTGTCCAAAAAACGGCATGCCACATCAAGAAGACTGCATTTTTATGCTCCCTAGCAACGATGACACCATCGTTGCTTAGGGAGGGGAGGTTATTTATAGGGTCACATGCAAAGGAGGTCTGCTACAGCCAAGAGAGGAAGGGGAAGCTCTCAGATCAAGGAAGAAGGGTCTCTCTCTCTCCGTGCATGAATAAGCGAGGGTCTCTCCCTCTCTCTCGTTCATGAGCAAGGTACTCGACCTAAGGAAAGGGAGCTCCCTTTCAGATCACAAGCAAGACTCGCTCTCTTGATCTTGCATATAAGCAAGGAGCTAAATCCACTTTCTATCTTGCTCTTGACATAAAGGAGGAAGGGAATTGATCTTTCTCCCTTGCTCTCTCTTCCTCTCTCTTTGTTGGAAAGGGTTAAGCAAGACTCGATAAGGGGAGTTGTTGAAGGGAGTCAAGCTTAGTAAGCAACAAAGACATAGAAGAGTTTTTGTCCACTGGCAATATCTTAGGTTTAGTTAATCTTTTTTTATTAATCACGGAACCATTAATAGCCCAAAAAAAACTGTAAAGGGAGCTTAAGCTCCTAAACCATTGCTTGAATTAATTAGAAGGTGTCGTTAACGGCACTGCTTCAATAATTGTGTGTGAGTTTGTTAGTGTTAATAGTCTTCAAGCGGTTTTTGTGCGTCGTTAGGCATTACCAAGTAAGTAATAACTACCTTATTGTGCGGTGCGACAACTTGGCTCTCAATTTTTCCACAGCCAGTAACCCGACGCTCACCTGGCTTACACTTCGTACCCATATCCCGCGACATCGCAAAAGAAGGATATATGCCAGAAAAAGGAGCTTTCATTGTCTCTTTATTGACATGCAAATGAGAGGAGAGCCAGGTGACATGTATGCTAATACTTTCTATCTATGTGCCATTATTCACATTCTTTGGATTTTGTTTGAAATTTAGCATTTGTGGATACTCAAGATGAGATCAAAGCAACATGGGGACCTTTATGGAATGAGATCAATGATGAATTAGAATGTGAATTGGAAAAGAAAACAAAGTTTCAAGATCTTATCAATCACATGTTCTATGTTTGGGAAGGGAATCATCGTACTGTGGCATGGATAGAGGCAATTAAAGAAAGGTTTTCCACTTCAAAGGAGAAGCATTGTCGTGTTTTGTGCACTATCATAGATCCTACCAAAGTGCCTAAGATTGAATTTCTAATAATAAGTTTGCAAAGAATGAACTTGTAAGTGTTTTGCTTGTGCAAGCTTTGCTAGTATTTAAGTTATTGTATGTTTGAATGCTAACATGATATATTAATGCAGCATGAATACTCATGATCTGGTTGCCACTCATCTTCGTGATGAGATTGTTAATACCACACACATTTGTGTGGCGGATCATGTGATGTACTTAAAGGGTTTACCTGAAAAGTATCAAAATCTTATTGCCGCCGTACAAAAAATGTATGCCAAAGGTTTTGATCCTTGGTATCCGCTCACTCAACCTTACCTTGGCAGATTGGTCTGTGATGTATGTTTCAAATTACATGCTTTCTTTTGTCATTAGCATGCATGATTATTAATATAATCATGCTTATTTTGGATTTTAGATTCAAATGAAAAAAGAGAAAGAGAAGAGAATGTCGAATGTGAAGCATGGTTTGTCGAAGAGGAGAGAATTCATAAGGAGATTACACACAAATATCAAGATCGTATTGGGAAGGTACTTTATTTGTTTACTCTTTATTTGTGATGAATGGTACAATACATAATTAGAGTAATTTTCATTTTCATACTTATATTGCAGTTACTTAACATTGTGGATCCCAACCTTGAGACGGATTGACTGGCAAGGGTTTTGTCTTTGAAATGGGGTAATGATAGCTGGGCTACATTGGATAAATTGAGCTTAATAGCACTCATTCAAGACAAGATTCATTGGGTTTCTTTGCTTGAAGCGGACAAGATTACAAGGGGTTCATATGGTCTTGAGAAGGAGATCATGTATTTTGCATGTAAGATTATCGTGGATAATTAATTTTGAATATGTTGTGATGTCTTATTTTTTCTCTCACTCTTCTTGGGATTGTAGGTGTCTTCGCAAAGAGGGTTTTTGGCACGAGTATTTGAAAGAGCATTTCAGATTGTGTCAAATCTGATGGATGTGCCCAGCGTTGTGCCTTTGCCACATGACTCTATCCTTACATTCTATTTTGAAGAGATAAAATTTGAAGCTAGGTCCTTTTTGTTTCCAATTGAAGTGTGTCTTGGAACAAAGACAAAGGATGTGGAGAAGTAGGCATTGAAGAAGGTAGCTACATTATGAATGGCAGCACAACGTTTGCCTTTCAGATAAACAAATTCTTAATTGCAATTTTATTAATTTGTTATGTCTATGTGAAGAGCTTCATGTAGCTTGTTTGCTGTTCATTATAGATTCTTTATGTTTTTGGTATCCAAGAATGTATTACGTGCCATGTCCTTTTTGGAAAGACATTGGACTCAGATGTCTACTCAAGACACATGCATGTATCCCTCTAGTATGCGCACCTTGAGTCCATGGGAGATTAAGAATTGTCTGTGGTGGATAGATATGGAAAAAGGACATGTTCTTGGCCGTGAAAGAGAACTACATGAGGCGATGTCGAGGGATGCTGTGATGCAAAATCCACCTGTAGATAGACAAGAGGAGAGAAATGCGGGTATGTTTCACTCTTGGACATACCAAACAATCATAAGTTAGTAGTATTTTGAGTTAAAATGTTTTGTTTAAGATGCATGCAACTCTCACAAGGAAAAAGAAACATTTATTGATATGATCGTAGAGGAGGATGTGGTCACAATGCCTGATATGCCTTATGAACGTTAGTTAATGCTTTCCTAGAATATGCTTCATAGATGGCTTATTTATTCTTGCTGTGATGCTCCAGTGTCTTCTGGTATGGTTATGGCTAGGAAGACTATCTCATTTGTTTATCTTGTGGAGTCTCCACTACATAACATATCTAGTTTTTTTGACACACGGTGCATGGCCATATTGGGAGACTACATTGCCATTGTTGCAGACTACTTCAGAGGGGGAGTCCGGAATCCCACATGGATCCCTGTACATGAGCATCTTTCACGGGCACATTCAGAGGCTATACTATATACTTGAGGGGGGAGAGTCATTCCATGGGCTGCTGATTTTATTTTCTTGGATCTCCCCTTTGGTGGGTCCCTAGTAGGCTCCTCTACTCTACCTCCCTGAGACATTTACACTAAGGATCATGTACGTGCTGGAGTTCATTTGGCATTCTTGATGCTAGCAGATTCAAGCTGGGTTCTAATCATGGTGTCTACGGCGGGTGAGTGTTGTTTATGATCATACCATAAGATAATAATAATCATTGTAAGTTTTTTTAATAATTAATGCTTTGAATAGGAGAGGCCATTGGGTGGGTGGAGAGGTTTTGTCGTGCTGCAGAGATGGTTGTTCATCAACGTATTGCAATAATCTATCATGGAGCCTATGGTTATTTTGAGAGTTTTGGCAGTCCCATGGAGGTGACACACTTGCTTTGTATTAATATTCCAATCCGTTATGTTATTGCTTTCTCTAACCATGCCTCTTGTGTTGTAGTGTCTTTGCTTTGTGCTATTTATGGTTCATCGAGTAGGTATCCACCATGCTTTGTAGCAGAGAGAACTGCCCTATTTTGTCACCTTGGCATGCACTCATCGGATTCTTTTATTATGCGTCATGTTCTAGAGCTCTCTCAAGCCACATCATCATCAAGCAAGCCATTGCAAGGTGTTTTGCAGCGGATTTTGTTGCATGCTTTGTGGAGCTCCTTTGTCATCGTGAAGGCATTTTCTTGGAGCTTGGATGTGGTACAGCCCCTACACTGGCCGCTTGTGTGGGATCAAGAGTTGATTGCTTATTTTTAAAAAATATTTTGATATTTTCCTCCCACCATTGTGTCAAGAAATGCTAATTAGGGGCATTCAAAAATTGAGCACGCAACACTTCCTCGATGTAGCACAGATGATCGAACACTTGGTCTTTGAATTTTATAAAACAATTCTTATGTGTTGTATAAAAATCTATAGATGGCTCCAAAATGATTTGCCATGTGTAGTCCCAAAGCTGACTTTCCCACCTGTAGTAGCACCCTTGCATGTCTGGCATGGGCACGTCAATGTCCTCCTCCTCTGCGGTTAGAGCGACACACTCTAAAATAGGTGAGTTTGTCCCCCCTCCACCACCAAGTAAGTGTTGGACGGATACGTCGCGACGGATGTCAGCACAACGAGAAATCACCTAACATGTAATGTCAGCTAAGGACGAAGCTTGACCCGCAGGCGCGTGGAAGCAAGCATAACTGATTCCTACAGAGGTCTCTACCAATTGTCTAAGTCACAGCCTTCAAGAGTGCATAAGAGGAAACTTCCTACACGCTTTCTAGAGCCGAACACCCATCAAACAATCTCGAAACACCATAGAACTTGAAGGAGACCCTACTAATACCAATAGGTCACTCTCCCTAAGGTCTATGAACCAAAATCCCGATCCAAAACACCCGGTGCAGAAACACGTAGGATGTCTGGCCGAATTTGCATGGCCGAATCTGCAGGTCTTCGTTTTCGAAATCTAAAGTGCCTAATGTGTAGTTCTACTCAATGTGAACGCATGGATATGCTACAATGCAAAATCGGACAACGTATGCTCACCCAAACAACCGATGAAGCTCGTAGAAGGAGCTCACAAAGCCAGACCGTACGCGCGCAATGTTTGTATCGACGCGTAGCTCTAGTCGGGGGCAACACGTTGCACTTCTCCGCACTTGATTCCGACCACCGGAGCACACGTAGCGTCAAGATGAAGCTCACACTCTCTCTCGTACACAGTACGCTCACTCACAGACTTCAAACTTGTTTTAAAATAACAAAAAGCGTTTTTTCATTAAGGTCAAAAAGTGGTATATATACCTTACAATTTCTCAAACCCTAAAGTTCCAAAATCAACCATCTACTCAATCTAATTATCAAAACTGGGATACAATCTAGAAACTTTTGTAAGTCCCAATAATTACAAGGTGACAAATCAGGTTTTCCTCAATGAATGAATAATTACAAAAAATAAGAGTCCTCCGAGTAGTTACTGCCGTGGGGTGTGTCCAGCTTCTAACACTCCCTCCCTCCTTGCTCATGTCGTCCCTGACATGGCCTTGATCTGCTGCTTCATCTTATCGTTTCTCGCATCTTTAGCAGTGATTCGTACCCGGCATGTAGGTTCAGCATTGTTGGGCCAAAGATATCTGTATTCATCGTGAAGAACCCTGTATAAAATGCTTCTTCAAAAGCTTAGAGGTGATAGGATGGTAGAAACATGATTCTTTGATACAACGCATGTATCACCTCCTTGGAAGGCTGACCTGACAGATCATAAGCACATCTGTATGTATCCTGGAAGAAGAATATGCTGTCGGTCACTTGGCCTGTCTTGAAGGTCTCGAACACTCCTAAGATGGTTCTGCAGATTTTTCTCATCATAATGCATGTAAGGTCAGGTGAGCCAGTGAACAACTTTATGGCGCCCGTTAGAGTTTTCACCATGTATTGGACACTTATTCTCTCACCTGCCTTCATGCCCGGTAGCTTTGGGTAATTCAGCCAAGTGGGTTGGCTTCTTTGCAAAATTTCCTGTGCCTTCCACGTCCTAATCCTTGGTAGAGGACAGAAGCTGAGGTTGTCTCTGATATGTTTAGGTGCCTCTACCAAGTGGATTAGGTATTGTGGGTACTTTGTAAGCCAAGCCTTCCTCCACTTTGGCTGAGAATCCACAATAAGTTTAACTCCTTCTGGCTTTGAGGTGTCTGCATTGTAGAGAGGTACAACTGGCTCTTCTCTGATCCGCTTGTTTATTGTAGCTTCCTCATATTTCAACAATGGATATGGGAGAGAGGGTTGAAGACACTCGCGCCTGAGATTACTGGCTTCGATCTTCTGAATGGTCATAGATTTGAAGATCCTCTGCTCCCACTCCAAGGCTTCTTTCTTATTTCTCTGAGCTCTTCCTCTATTGCCTTGCGCAATTTTTCCTCCTCTTCTCGTGTTAGATCCTGTGGCTCTTGAGAGGATCCTGCTATGCTTTCCTCTTGCATGGATGTGTCCACAGGATCTACCACATTGTCGAGGTCGATGCCCTCATTGGCGGCTGGCCCTTAGCTTTCTGCCTCTCCTCCTTGCTGGCCTTTCAACTCCTCAATTTGCCTGAGGAGTGTTTGCTTTTCCGCCTCAGCTTGTCCGCCCATATTCACGAGGAGGTCATTAAGTTCGGCGTTTATTCTTTCCGCCTCCTCGAGTTTTGTCTTCATGCTTTTCACTTCTTCTTGCAGGGCTTTTTGGCTCTCCTCCATTCTCGTTTGCATTACTATAGAACCTTCAGCCATCATTAACCTCTGCTTTTTCTCAAGAGTCAGCTCCTTCTGAAGTTCCTGCATTTGCTCTTCATATAGTTGACTCTCGGAAATGATTTGAGTCGAGCTCGTAGCTCTGACTCTAGCAGGTGATGCTCGCAGCCTCTGGATGGTTTAATCTTTGACTTTTAGTTGGTCCTTGAGCTCAAGGACTTTATCCAGGCTTGCTTCTTGTTCTATCTCTGCTCTCTCCTTGGCATTCCTCATAGCCTCTACTTCTTTCGTTTCTTCTGCTAGCTGTAGCGTCAGATTATCTCATTATTTTTCGGCATCTCGCAATGACTTGCTGAGCTGTTGACACTCTTCTTCAGCCGCTTGTATTCTTTTTGCTGCTGCCTCATTTGCGTCTTTTATTGCTTGGCAGTTTTGCAAAGCCCTTGTCAAGCTGGCCTGTAGGTCATCTTCTCTCTCTTTTTGCCTTTGCCTTTGTGTTTGCAGAGAATCTACTTCTTTTTTGATCTGTTCTTCAGTGGCTTTGAGAGTTGTCATTTCTTTCTCTGAAGCCATGGATTGTGCTCGCAATCCAGCTAGCTTTGTCATCACCACGTCCCAGCCATTGGAGGCGGGTGCAGGTCTACAGTGTCTGTAGCAATTTCTTTTAGCTCCACTAGCCCGATGCCTTGCATCTGTTCTTTATGCCCTGTCCTCGCCAAGTCGAATGCGACCGTGGAGGCTTCTTCCTTAGTATAGCCTGCAGCTAGCAGGTCCAAAAATGCATAGTAGGCCTCATCTAATCCTTTTTGCTCAGACTCAGGCTTGGCCTCTTCTTTTGGCTCAGGTTCCGCCTTTGCTCTTGCTCCTCTGCTTGCCTTTCTTCTTGTGTGTTTTCAGCCTCCTTGCCTTCTGGTGGAGGGCTTGTAGGAGATGGTGAGGGCGGTGGGCTGGGTTTAGGGCTATCTAGTAAAACTGCCAGTTTGCCCTTCAAGTCCCTGTCAGCTTTTATTTTTCTTTCTCTTTCTTGGGTTTCTTGTTCATCTAGCAGTTTCTGTCTTATCTGCTCTACTTCCTCCTCTGTGAAAGGGACATGGGGGATGTTTTCTGCTGCAGCATCAAGAATCTCGAAATTCTTGATATAATCTTCAAAGCGGTCCCTTTGCACTCTTCTGGATGATCCGGACATAGACTCGAGAGATGGCTTCCAGAGTTCGTTTAAATCACCCTTGAGGGCTCTCTCTGCTCGAAAACTCTCCATCAGCCTCTCTAGTCTTGCCGCTTTTTGTGACCTTGTCTCTTTGGCCGGCCCTTGAGCAAACTCCTTCTTTCCTTTCTTCTGCTCGGGTTGCTCCTCTTCAATTGGCTCTAGCCGTCTTTTCAAGCTTGTAGCCACCCTTGGTGCCCTTTGCGGCTCATCTTCCTTGTCTTCTTCTACTCTCAGCCAATCATTCTGAGATGGGGGGTCAGGCCACCTTCCTTTAGCGTGTAGTGCCCCATAAACCACCTTGGTGATCAATTCTCCTGGCACTATGTAGGTTGGATTTTTGTTGCCCATCTTTACTAACCTGTCATGTATGTATGCCGCATTGTTGATTATCTTTGGGGTGCCTTTCGTCATTGCCCAAGTGAAGGTTGTGGCAATTGCACCTGGCGGCATCCTGTACTTCTGTGGCCTCTTCGTGCACATGTGGAAGTACTGGTTGTATAACTGGCTCATGATTGCCACCTTTGGGTTGGCAATGTCTTCAAAGGTGTAATTTGCCTTTTTCTCTTTGTACATCTTGACTTCATCCCTTCTTTTTGTTATGCTGTCTCCCTCATTGGAGAGGTCTAGTGCATGGGCTACAACCCGCTCAGTGATTATCTCTGTATCTGGTCTGCCTTGTAAATCTGTTACCTTGGCCACTCCATCCTCTTTGATGCTTGTTACAAACTCCCAGACTCTTTTGATGTCCACTCCTGCCGGTATTGCTTCGAAGTAGTTGTGGAGATCAATTTTCTCCAAGTAGCCGGCCATCTTGCTTCGTATAAACTCGTTGAGTTCTCTCGGCAGCATTGGTAGCTCTATTACATTGCCTTCATTGTCTCCCTGGTAGATCTTTAGGTCGTTGGACTCTAACAGATCTTCTTGTATCCAGGTCCTGGTGGGCTTTAGTGTTCCCTCTGGAATGACAAAGGGTTCCACTTCGTCCAGATAATCTTTGATGGTCAATCTTTTCCTCTTTGCCGGTGACTTCGAGGCCACCATAGATCCTGTTGCACTCAGTAGTCCGAAGTTGGCGTTTTTTCCATATTAGCTGCGAAACTGAGTTTTACTTATCCAAATGACTTGAAAATTGAAAATAAAGCTTAAAAGGAACTTGTGAAGCTGTGCATGTGCTCACAGTGCAAATCTGGCCAAAAATTTCCATCTAAACATCCTACGCGTAGGATGTCTTTTTCATCAGAATTGGTTCATATTTGACATGCAGGTAGTGCAAGCCTCATGGAACATGGCTATATGCTTGGATTTGGATATCAAAAAGTGGATTTTTAGGTTGATTCAGGTTTTAGGTCACAATTTGGGTAGAATGTCCATCATAGGTAGCAATTGATGTCCAAATGGGTTGAATATTGGTATATGGGCTCATTGCACCATGGTATTGGCTCCCATGATGTCATTCTTTGCACAGAAGTCTAAATTTACGCTGGAGACATCCTACGCGTAGGATGTCTTTTCATCAAAATGACATGAAACTTGTTCTGTGGGTTGTCCTTGGCCTATGGAACATGGCCATGTTCTTGGATTTGAATTTGGACAAGATTTGATGCTTGTAAGGCTTCGTGAGGTGTTTTTCGGCTCAAAAAGTTTATCTTGAAGGTGTTGGGGTTCAAAAGTGATTAGAATGGCTTCAAACTTGATAAATGGGCTTCTGCTGATGAGGTGATTTGATCTGGACTGATAAAACATCCCTCGCATGCCAAAAAGGTCAATTAGACATCCTACGCGTAGGATGTCTATTTCATCATTTTTTCTCCCTGACCACACAGATTGTTTGCTAATGTGTTGGTGAATGTGTTGTGCAAGTTTCATGGGACTTTGACAAGATTTGGTAGGTCTTTGGCCATTTTTGCCTCTATGCCGTAACTTTGCGTTTTTCCATGCATATGAGGTCAAACTTGATCCAAATGTGATGAAACTTGATGTATGGCTTGTAAAAGTCATTCAGAACATGTGCATGATAAAAAATATTGGAGTTTGTGCCAAAAAGTACCCTTGAGACATCCTACGCGTGATTTTTTGGTGATTTTTTCAGTGCTGGTGCTCCCAGTGCTTGCCCTTTGCCCCCCTAAGTCCCTTTTGAGCTTAATTTCAACAAAAAAGTCAAATGGATAGAGTATAACTCCCTGTGTGGACTTCAGAGCCTCCAAGCCGTTTTCTGATTTTTGGAGTGCTTTTGGCTATGAAATTTCTCGATGTTGGTCTCCATAGCTTCCTGATCCCGGGGATCCTTGCCATATGGTTTTTGTCAACTTTGGCTTCACCGGAGCTTCATTTGGCAATTTGTCACTCTAGAAGCACCCGCGGTTGCGTTTACATACCTTTGATGATTTGTGGTGGTCTACCACCGTAGGACTTGGTTGTTGATGGTCTAGGAAAGCCGCTCGTGAAGTTTGGTGGCAAACGGACTTGCGGTTTGGCCGCAAGTGCAATTTGACGCTTTGTGTGTCTGATGCCGTTTCTGAAGTTTAGTGCCGCTTCGGGTCTTTTTTTGGTCATGCGGGTCATAATTGCACCCCCACTGTACCATAGGTTGTCCTATAGTCACTGATCATCACCATATTTTTTGTTTTTTATTATGACTGTTTTTCACCTGCTTTTTGTAATTTTGAAATTTTTCTGTCGAAAATTAGCAAAATTAAAAGAAAAATAGCAAATCAAAGCCAAAAAATCCCCAAAAATCATAATAAATCACAAACATCACCGCAACACATTATATACACTCACATGCAATTTTTATGGCCGGATTTCTCCGTTTTACCAATATTTTGCCTGAAAAATGGCTACTTCTACTTATATACACACACGTAGGGGCTTGATTTGGCGTTTGGCCCCATATACCTGTAGCTTCATGCTATATAAGGGCATATGTACATGGGTTACTCCAGAAAATTTCACAATCAAACAACAACCCTTGAAATAGTCGAAAATCATGCCCTTTTTTGCTGTTTCTGTCATTGGTTCCGCATTTGAGAGTGTCTCTAGAATGCCTCCCCCCCTCCAAGCCGGAGTCCTCCCGGACGACAAGGTTTCGCCTCGGAGTATGTGTCGTGCATAGGTTGAAAAAGTTGTGCTAATGCCTGGCCGATTAATGTGGCCCTACTTTATGCATACTCGGTCAATGCATGGAAAAATTAATGCTGTGCAAGAGAAGGAAATAAGCAAGTTGCTTATTGGCATTCGCCGTCGAGGTTTTCTGCTTTCTTTGCAAGCAACAGCTGTAACTCTACTGCTCTTTGTTTAATCGTCTTTTTTGCAAAAGGCAATTGCTTTGCGGACACTGTTGATGGAGTCGTAGCTGTTTCTAAGGATAGAATTGGCTGGGCCTTAATGGGAATGGGTCGTATTGCCTTTGCTTGCCATCGGTATTTTGTTGCTGCCGATTTTTGTAGATGGTTTGGCTCTTTCTTGTTTGCCACTGGTTTGTCTTTCATCTGCATCCACATATGTCGGTTTTCCTTTTTGAAATGCAGCTGTCTGCTTTCCATTGTTGCTTATACGGAAGGCAGTTCCTTTTGCTTTTGATTTGGTATCCAAATGTGAATGACATTTGGGTTATGGCAAAGCATTTTCTTTGGGATCCATATCTGTTTTATGACCCTGGGTTGTGGTTGAACGTTCTGCTTTGGTTGAATCTTTTTGTTGCCATGTTGTGTGTCTGCCATGTCATTTCTATCTTTCCGCATCCATACTTGTTTACCTTGTTTTGGTAGCCTAGATCTTTGCATTGTGGCCGGTGACTTCATCTGTCTGTAAGTAGTATGGTTGGCTTTTACCTGATTTTTGGTCTTGAGTTTCTTGTTGTTCTTTGATGGCATTTGTGCTTTTGGCTTTGTTTCCAGTGATTGCATGGCTTGCAGTTGATCATGATGGTATTGCTGAGCAAAAGTTATCACCTGTTGTTCATGTTTGTGCTGAATTTGGACTGCCTTTGCTTTCCAATCTATCTGCACATTGTACTCTTTTTGCCAAGGTTGCCCTAGCATCATTGGGTGTTGTGTGCTTTCATCTGTCACCACATAGAATTTGTGTGGGTAAAAATATTGATGTATCTGTACATGCAATATAGTCCATCCCAATGTTTTCAATGGGTGTGATGTGCTACTTTCCAGCACTTGGGGAGTAGGATGAAGTTGACCTATGACTTTGAGCTGTTGGTATAATCCGTAAGAGATTTAATTTGCTTGAGCAACCGAATCAAGCAATGCTGTTGATTCAACTTGATTGTTGCCCATTTTTACCATAATTATTGGCTCCACTGTTTCCTCCTCCAACTGCGTCAGTCGAATGGTATTGATTCTCAATGGTGGCCCACTTTGTTGTTGTTGTCTCAGAAGCTGTCTTTTTGCAATGCGTTCTTATGCTTCGGCTTGAGCTTCCTCCCGCACTCTCTGTTTTTCCTTCATTATTTGTTTTCCTTGATGAATTTGTTGGAGCATCTCCTGTGTGAGTGGTAGATGATACCTCCTCAGTCGACATCCATTAATCCAGTTTGGCATTTCTTCACCTGCTAATGTAACAAGCTTGACAGCTCCACTTTGTGATAGATCACTAATCACAAATGGTCCCATCCCTCGCTTTTTAAGTTTCTTGGCATATTGCTTCAAGGTATAAACAAGTACGTAATCACCTGTTTTGAACTCTTTGGTATGCACATGTTTATCAAAAAATTCTTTTTGTCTTCTCTTTTTAGCATAGATTGAAGCGACAGCTCGTAAGCGTAGTTCATCTAGCTTTTCAAGATCATCAATTCTGGAAGAGAGCTCGTGCCCTGTCCATTCTAAGCTTTGTGCTACTTGTAGAGTTGGAATTAAAAACTCTATGGGTAGTATAGCATTTAGGCCAAACACCATGTTGTATGGTGTTGTTACTATTGATGTTTTGTAAGCTACCCTGTATGCCCATAGTGTTGAGTGGAGCTGCTGGTCCCAATCTGCTCTTGATTCTGACACTATTTTAGTGAGAACCGTGCATAGTGTTTTATTAGTGGCTTCAGCTTGCCCATTGGCCTGTGGATGGTATGGTGCTGATTTCCTATGTATGGCCATGAATTCTTCTAGCAGATATTCAATGAATTCATTGAGAAAATGTGTCCCACGGTCACTGACAATTTCAATTGGTAACCTGTAACGTACAAAAACATTCTCATACAAAAATTGTGCCGTGGTGTGTGCATCAGCTTTTTGTGTTGCTTTGGCTTCGATCCATTTTGTGAGATAGTCCGTAGCCACAATGATATATTGGGTATGGGTGCGATATGCAGGGGGTGATATAGGTCCCACAAAGTCAATGCCCCATTTTGTAAATGCTATTGCTCCCATCATTGGCCGTAATGGCATCTCATCTTTTTTTATTGGCAGTTGACATGCGTCACAACGCTTTACAAACTCTTCAGCATCCATGTGCAATGTAGGCCACCAAATTCCTACGGTTAAGACAATTTTTGCCGTCTTATCGCCCCAAAAATGGCCTCCACTTATTCCATTATGTGCATGTTCTAGAATCAGCAGGTATTCGCTTTCACTTGCACAGATTCTAAGTTGATTGTCCTTTCTCCGCTTATAGAGTTGGTTCCCAATTAACTGAAAGTCGCGAGCTTCTAGCTCTATAGATTTCTCCCATGCTCTTGTGATGTTCTCAGGGAACGTCCTGGTGGTTAAGAAGTCAATGATATATTGACTCCATGCAGGTGCTATGTTTACCTGAAACAAAGTTGCATGATCCACTGGTCGTTTGGTACTACATATAGTACAATTGGTAACATAAGAATGTGTGTCCGCATACATAGTTGGCCAATAAACCCCTAACTGTTTCAGTCTCTGGTGCGTCTTCATTGTTGAACAATGAAATGCACAACCCTGGACATGTGCCTCTTTAAGGTAGCACTCGAATTCTTTCGGACTTATACATAATCGTAGGATTAGGTCAGATCCAAGATGATACAGCCGTCCTGCTACCAACTGGAAGTTTTTTGTTTGTCGAATTGTTTGTTGTTTGGATCTGCATTCCGTATTATCAAACCCACTTCCGAAGGAGAGAATGCTAACAATTTCCTGAGATCATTTGGGTACCATTTCAATGTTGAAAAGATAAGCATCTGGTATGTCATCATCTACTCCTTCAAGAGCTTCCCCGTTGTGTATCCTTGAAAGATGATCCGCTCGTAGATGGGTTTTACCCTTTTTGACCACCACTGTGAAGTCAAATTCTAGCAATATAATAAACCAGCGTACGATTCTCCCTGTATTGCAAGGTTTAATTACCAGGTACAAAAGAGCTTGATGATATGTGAAGAACAAATTTGTTTGCAAGCAAATAATGCCGAAATTTCTTTACAGCATAAATCATTCCTAACCCTTCCCGCTCGGTGGTTGTATAGTTCTTTTCTGCACTGTTTAACTGTCGACTCGCATAAAAAACCGAAAAATCCATTGTTCCGTCTCTAGGTTGAGCTAGAATACTTCCAATGGCATATGCTGAAGCATCAATGTGCACATGGAATATCTTTTCCGAATTTGGTGCCTTTAGTACTGGTGCTGATATAAGGTTTTCTTTCAGCTTTTGGAATGAAGTTTCACACTCCTCGGTCCACTCGAAATTGACTAGCAAATGATACAGAGGTTGTGTGATAACCGCATACATGTATATGAATCTTTGATAATATCCGCAGTGTCCCATGAAGGATTGCACTTGTTTCGCATTAGTAGGCCTGGGTAGGTCTACAATGACTTTGACTTTGTCTAGGTCTGTGGTTATGACATTTCTTGAGACAATGTGTCCTAAGATTTGTCCTTGCTTAACCATAAATACACACTTTTCCGGGTTAAGACAGATTCGATTTGTCCTGCACTTTTCAAAGACCTTTTGCAAATGGTCAATATGTTCCTCTCGCCGAAGAGAGTGTACACACATGTCATCCATATAAATTTCTAAGAATATTCTTAGGTATTCCTTGAATGCGTGAGTCATTAACCTTTGGAAAGTGGCTGGTGCATTAGTTAAGCCAAATGGCATAACTCGATACGCATAAATATCCCATTCTATGGCAAACGCTGTTTTGTGTTGATCCTCCCTTGCTATTGCTAGTTGGTTGTATCCTGAAAATCTATCCAGAAAGGAATAAGCCCATTTCCCGGCCACTCGCTCAAGGACATGTTCTGTGATTGGCAAGGGATAATTATCCCTTATGGTTGCTGCATTCACCTTCTTGAGGTTTACACACACTCGACAATGGGTGACACCCAATATGTATGTTCAATCTCATAGATGAATTCCGCTTCCATCAGTTTATCAATCTCTTCTTTGATTCGTTTAGAAAATGTGTCATTATATGTATAAGGATGTTGTTTGCTAGGTTTTGCATCCGATTTCAAAGGAATTGTATGTTGGCATATCAATGGATCAACTCCTTTGAGGTCTTTATAGGACCAAGCGAACACATCTTTATACTTCTTGAGAAGTTGTGTTAGCTGTGCTTCCTCCTCAGGCTCTAAATCATTAGCTATATAGACCGGCTGAGGTTTTTCACATGGTTCTGCGAGGTCTATCTTTTTTGCATTTTCAGGCCCATTGTAAGATTCTTGGTTGGTTCTTTCCTTGATTGGAGGTGTCATGATGATTTTTCTGTCCTGGATAGTAAATTTCCAATAATGTGATGGTACGTTCATGTTTCCCTTTTCTGACTCCCCTTTACCATCACTATCTTCTTCAGTGGTCCATATCTCTCTCAAAGACCCTTTCAATTCTTGGTATTTCTGTTTACGCTCCAGTTTGGTCCATTCTTGGTCTTCTGTTGTTTCTTTTTTTGATTTTTGAGATTTTTGTGATTTGGTTTCGGTTTTAGCTTTTTGTACCTGTTTTATTTCCTCTCGCGTTCGTTCTATTCGATTTTTTGAGAATTTTCCTAATATATGATCTTTTACACAATCCTCTGCTTTTACAAGCATCAAATAGTGAGTTTTACCTTTTATCCTGGGCATCAGGTTCTCTCTCGCTTTGTTTCCTGCTCGTTTCCTCCTATAGCGTTCTTGGCGTTTAGGGTGTTGATTAGCAAAATCATAAAACTTGATATTCTCGGTTTCATTTCCACGCTCACTTGAGGTGTCTGAACACTCGTTATCTGCATCATCATTTACTTCCAAATGTTCAATGCAGTTGTAAAACTCTTCTTGTTCTGGTGGTTCTACCGTCTCTTTTTCTGGTATAACGCTTACCATGTAATAGGGTAACACATCATAGCCATCCTTATCACAAAATTTCGTTGTCGGACTGTCGGTAATGGTACAGACATCCAATGTTGCTAGTATGTGTTCCCATTCTAGAGGTTCCAAGGCATCTTCAGGGAAAGGTTCCGGAATATACTCCTTGTCCTCAATTGCTCTTTCTAAGACGCAATCTTCTCTTCTTAAGCTTCCACAATGTGAAGCTCCGCACATCCATAGATCTTTTGTTTGCCCTAACCATGCTGGTAGTTCTGATCCTGCTACTGTAGCCGAATCAAACGCTTCCACAGGTGTTTGGTTCACATCTTTGTAACTATGGTCTTTCAGGTGTATTTTAGTTGTTGTCTCGCCATGTCTAAGGTATATGTGGTTATAACCCCAATCTTGGACCATCTTCAATAGTTGCATGAATGGTCGTCCCAAGATGATCTCATAATTGTTCTTTTTGTCAAAATCGACTCTTGCAAATGTATGCTCATACTCGATTCCGCACGAAGTCACAATCACGTTTTCTAAGAGTCCTAGAGGCTTCTCCATGAACCCATCTGCCAATTGCAGTTTCATTCTGGTAGCCCTCAAAGCTGGTTTTCCCCATTTTTTCCAGATTTCTTTGGTGGCGATAGCAATTCTCGCTCCACTGTCAAGAATAGCCTTGGAAACCACTCCTTGGAATTCTACCGGTAGCGTAGTGTTTCCGTCTTCTCCCTCGCAATATTCTCCAACCTTATTCAGTGGTACCGGCCTAGTGTTTAGTTGAGGTCTGTCCAACTCTCTGATCCCTTCTTGTAGCTTCAAGGTGGGGTCTTTTACTCCAAATTTTTCTAGGTATTTTCCTACTGTGGTCCACATATTTGGCCTTAACCTTAGGAGTTCTGCTAACGTGATTGTGCAGGCCACAGGAGTGGATAACAACTCAATCAATCCCTGCGAATCCATTATCTTGTTAGAAGAAAGTCTTTGAGATGGGATTGCTCTCACTTCCGACTTAGCTTCGTACTCTCCCAGGTAAAAGGGAAAGGTTCTCAATGAGTCTGGTTGGCTGTGCCCCGAACTAATAGATCCTTGGTCTCCCCTTTGTGAATGTATCTCAAAGTTCATTTGAGACCTTGCCTCAAATTTTTCAATAGGAGGTAAGATCACATTCTTTTCTTTCTCGTGCTATTCATGTGGTTACTCATCCTATTAGCCTCGTTGGCCTCACGGATTTGCTTCCACAGATCGTCTAGACCGTTACAGTCCTTACCCATTTCTGTCAATATTTTAGGCTAGAACCCGTCACTTGCCCCATCGGTGGTATTTGGCACTATGATAGGCTTTCCTCTGGACTCATAGTCATTAGTGAATCTTTCCTTTGTTTCCTCATGTTTCTCTAATGTTGGTTGGATAGGGGTTGGAGCTGGTGCCTCATGCCAATTTGAAGGTTTACCCAGCGGGTCTTCCATCAATGATTGAGCCGTCTCGATCATCTTTTTACACATATCCAACCTCTATTTTTATATTTTTGCATATGGATAAGTCATCCACCTTTGCTCCTGGGTTTGGTTCTTTTTAAGTCGAGCTTCATAAGCTTTTAGAAGCGCATCCAACTGCTCATTTACCTTGTCTGCCAGTACAGATCCTCCTGATCCTGCACTTTTGGGTTCTGCTATTTCCTTGGGTGCTATGACTGCTGTGGTGTGTGAGCTTAAGCTAGCTAGATCCTCTAACCGCTCCAATCTGTTCTTTGTATGTTTCAACTCCTTGGATAGGGTTGTTTGCTCTCGTTCCTTCCTGGCCTTCCTACGCGCCTTTCTAGCTTTCCAAGTGCTTCTCTGATTTTTCGTTTCTGAACTTTGGGCATCGGTTTTTGGTTCTTCAACTATAAGTTCGTTCGTTCTTCTTTGGGCTTGGGCTCGTGTTACCGCCTGAATAGGTATGATTGTTTCATTTTCCGATCCTCCACTGGAAGGTACTGTTTCTAACATGTTCAAGGTGGTTTTTGCTCCTTTGCTCGGGTTTTTAGGGCAATCGGGAATCAAATGAGTAGTTCCACATTCTGGGCAATACGCATTGACTCTAATGATTTCATCATGAGGGCAGTCTCTCAGCCAATGGTCTCCACCACACTTGTAACACGGTCCCTTGGGTTGTTGAGGTGCTCCTTGAGCCCCTCTTTGTTGGTAAGCATGCCTATGTCCACCCATGCCTCCATTGGCTATGAACATCAGTGTTCGTTCATCTAGGCTATATCTTCCTTCTTCTGCTGCTTGTGTAGCAGTTGGTGGTCCTTGATTTCCTATCATGCTCCATGGTTCTGGCGTCAAGGGTTCTTCCGGTGGATAATAGACAGGGTTTGCCGTATATCCATTGGGATCTTCATAATATGCATGCATACGCACCAAAGTCTTTTCTTCTGATTCAGTTACCGTTGGCGTTGGAGAGGGGGAAAGGGGAACACACCCAGCACACAACACAATGCCTCACTATAGCCCAGGGTATACAGAGCGCCCCAATCCACTAGAGTTCACCTTTAAAACTCAACACTACTGCAGGATATTACTGTACATTTGGTGATAGTTTGTGGAAGATTACCAAAGGTTCTTTAGTGGTAGCACATGGTTCAAATTCTGGGACTTTGTATATGCTACATGTATCCAATGTTAAAAACCATGTAATTTGTGTAACCGAGCAGCCAAGTGTTTCTTTGTGGCATCACTGGTTAGGACATATGTCTCAAAAGGGAATGAAAATCTTGTCTTGTTTTGGTTATGTTCCTGGCTTCAATTTCTCAGACTTTTCAATTTGTGAGCATTGTCTTTATGGTAAACAAACACAATTACCACACAAAAGGGGAAGCACTCAAAAAATTTAGTCACTAGAGTTGATGCATAGTGATGTGTGTGGACCTATGCCTAACGAATCCATGGGAGGTTCATTGTACTTTGTTACATTCATTGATGAATTTTTGAGGAAAGTGTGGGTATATCCTCTCAAGAAGAAGGATGAAGTTCTTTCAAAATTTTGTGGCATTAGTGGAGAATTAGTATGGCAAGAAAGTCAAGTGCTTTAGGTCAGACAATGGTGGTGAGTATGTCACTAAAGCCTTTTAGAATTTTGTGATTTCAAATGTATCAAAAGAGAGTTGACTGCTCCATATAACCCTCCATAAAATGGTGTTGCTGAGAGGATGAACCGTACCATACAAGAGAAGTTACGTAGCATGTTGTCTAATGCAGAGTTGCCTAATGGATTTTGGGTGGAAGCGTTAGCAATTGTTGTCCATCTTATTATTAGATCTCCTAACAAGGCTTTAGATGAGAAGGTACCTGAAGAGCTTTGGTCTCAAAAGCCACCTTCTTACAAGCATCTTAGAGTATTTTCCTATGAAGAAAATTGCCATGTTCCAAAGGATTTTCGAAGCAAGTTGGCTCCTAAGTCAAAGAAATGCATATTTCTTGGCTATGGCAATCCTGGCGAGATGGGATTTTGGTTATGGGATCCTGAAGCTCAAAAGATAGTTCGCAGCAATGACGTATACTTCAATGAAGAAAATATGCATAAGAAACCTGTGCATATGGTGGAGGTCAGGAGAGTTATCTTCCAAGAAGATGGAAGTATCCACAATAGGGCTGAAGTGCCTAATGTCAAACAACAAGTACAAAATCCTCATGTAGTACAAGATGTTGCCGAGGGACAACCGACTCAAGCAATTATTAGAAGGTTTAAAAGAGTTTCAAGTCCTCCTGATAGATTTACTCCCTCATTGGACTACATTATGTTGACAGATTGCAGAGGGCCTTCCTACTATAAGGAAGCCATGTCAATGGATGACAAGGCAAAGTGGGAGAAAGATATAAAATAAAAAATGGACTCGTTGCATAAGAATCAAACTTGGAAGTTGGTTTGGTTGCCTAAAGGTAAAAAGGCATTACCATGCAAATGGGTGTATAAGCAAAACATTACACCTCATGATAATAAACCCAAGTACAATGCATGAATTGTTGCTAAAGGATTTAAGCAACAGCAGGGTAATTACTTTGATGAAATCTTTTCTGTTGTCAAGATGACTACTCTCCGTTGTGTATTTGTGTTGGTTGCTACAGAAGACATGGAACTTGACCAGATGGATATCAAGACGACGTTCTTGCATGGTGATCTCGAAGAAGAAGTTTATATGCAGAAGCCAGAAGATTTTGTTGAGAAGGCAATGAAGATTTGGTGTGTTAGTTAGAAAAAACTCTTTATGGTCTAAAACAGTCATCAAGGGAGTGGTATCATAAACTCTACTCGTTCATGCTCTCTCAAGGCTACAAACGTAGCGATATGGGTCATTGCCTCTACACTAAGCGAGCTAAAGATGGTAGTTTGCTGATCTTGGTCCTTTATGTGGATGATATGTTAATTGTTGGGAAATGTAGGGATGAGATTTTAGCCTTGAAGTCAGAGTTACATGCAAACTTTGAAATGAAAGACATGGGTGAAGCAAGCCATATCCTTGGCATGCGCATTAAGCAAACAAATGCAAGAAATTGGTCTATTTTTCTCAATCTGAGTACATTGCTAAAGTGATCAAGAATTTCAATATGGAGAAGGGAAAGGCATTAAGTACTCCATTTCCTCCATATGTGAAACTTTCTAAAATGCCCTAAGTCTGAAGAGGAAAAGGCTGAAATGGAACAAGTGCCTTATTCATCTGTAGTTGGGATTTTGATTTATGCTATGATTGCTACACATCCTGATATTGCTTTTACAGTGGGATTTTTTAGCAGATATATGTCAAATCTAGGCAAGAAACATTGGGAGGCAGTGGAAGGGGTTATGTGATATTTGAATGGTACAAAAGACATGTGCATTTTCTTTGGAAGAAAGAAAGCATGGGTAATGGGTTACACGGATACAGATTATGCAGGAGACAAGAGAAGGTCCACTTCAGTCTATGTTTTTGAATTCACTGGAGGTGCAGTTTCATGGCAATCTCATTTGCAAGATTGTGCTACCTTGTCTACTACAGAGGCTGAATATGTTGCAGCTTCAAAAGCTTGCAAGGAAGCTATATATGGCCTGGTCGGCTGGTGGCAGACTTGGGAATCAATGTTGAAATTCCTATGATACATCGTGATAGCAAAAGTGCTATACAACTGGAAAAGAATCCGGTGAGTGTTTCATGCAATGACAAAGCATGTGTATGTGAAGTATCACTTCATTTGTGAGGTGCTTGAGGAAAAGCAATTGCAGCTTGCCAAGATTCACACCACCGAGAATCCTGCTAATATTGTAACAAAGGGATTACCTTTAGAGTGGTTTACACATTGTTGGGAACTCATGGGCGCATTGGGTAGATAATCATGGTCATTGTCTACTTGTATTGTATGTATATATACATTGTCACCCTAGCTTAAAGGCACATTGTCCTTTAAGGGGGAGGTTGTTGGGGTGGTAAAGCCCGATGTGCCTCGCCCTAACCGGGAACTAACACTGACCATTCATTTTGCTTAAAAGAAAAAGGATTCATAACCCTAACACTATTTTGTTTGGAGTCAACCCAAACCTGTGTCTCGTCTCTTCTTATCTCTTCTCCATTGTTGCACACACACACACACTCTCTGGCTATCAAGAAGTGCGAAGTGCGGCTAGGAAAGCGTCGGGACTCTGACTGTGAGAGTTCACATTGAAAATCAAGCAAGTATTAGAATATTTGAGGATAAAAACACACTCAAAAAGAACAAAACTCCAGCCATGAAAGCTTATCTTTGAAAAAGAACCAAGATCAACTCAAAACTCTTGTGTGTGTGATGATTTGGTGTAGCCTCGCCTCCAATTACACAGTTGCAGTGCTCTTTTGCCCTGATAAAAACCCTATACAAATGCCTCAATTTTCTATCGTAGCCATTTCATGGAAGCTTAAAAACTTCATTATACATTCCCAAGTAGTTATTTGAAGAGGGAAAACCCTAATTGGTGGTCTCACAGCTTCGAATACAGGGTTGGAACAACACGGGACTGCACTAGCATATCCTTATGTGTAGGCTTTGTATCCCTTCACAGAGGAGATTATAGTGCTGATCTTCCACTTCTAAAATGTTCCCTCCCTCCTCATAGTCATGGCACCATGACTGATGTGGCATTTTGAGCCATTTTAAACCAATTTTGGGTCATTTTTGACCATTTTTTGTCATTTTGAGCCCAAAAATGCCCTTTTTTGCCCGGGAAAAGCCCAAACGAGTTGGGAAAAATCCCTGAAATTGGGGAGAAATCCCATTGGGCTTAAATTTCATCTTGAAACTCATTTATCCACTTGGAAAGCACTCTGGATGCATCTCTTATGCTCGCATGAAACCTGTTATTTTTGGCCGAGATCACCTGCATTGAACGTTCTAGGCAAAATGAGCGTGCCACTTCAATACACTTGACATTTGTACATTTCTAAATCAAAATAGGCATGTATTTATGTGAAAAGGCATGCCACAGTTCCACGTCTAGGGCCTCGCCTGCCCGTCAACGTATGTACACGACTGCAACCGTGGCATCTATTTTCTCATATATCACACTTTGTACATCATAGCATTTGGTCGCACACAGCAAAAGCATTGAGAGTGAGGTAGATATTTTAGCTTCACATTATGCACGTGCCATGACATGACATCCATCCCCTCTAAATCTGCACATCCTCCGACATGTGCCACACATACCTTTCGCAGGTTCATTCCTCATTTAAGTCAACATACATATCGATTTCATCATCACTTGCAGCGAAGTCCAGTGCATCATCATCTCTTTTTTCATCTTCATCCATAACATGTTCATCAGTGCCTTGTTTTTTACTTCCTTGTGAAACAAAGGGATCTATATTGCCTCTTCTTTTGAACAATTTAATTCCTTTCCCTGCCATGGGAATCTTCATTTCTGTACCATCCAACTCATGCAAGGTATAAGTTGCATTCCCATGTACATGCTTAACCACATAAGGACCAAACCACCTCTTTGAAAGCTTTATTATTGTTGAATGTTGGTTATCAAGACTACTTTCATACACCAACACCCAATCACCTTCCTCAATAGCTCTAGGTCTGAGCTTGTGCCTTTTATAAAATCTGTCCTTATTCTTCAACCTTGCATCTCTTAATCGTGCTACTGCAATCTCAATATCTTGAGACCTTCTTTCTAATTGTTGTATGTGCAAAGGAAGAAGGTCTTCCCTACTCATTCCATCTTCCCAAGCCAATACATTCCATGTGGGAACTACATCCTCAATTGACATTATAGGTTTTTGACTATACATCAACTCAAAAGGCATATAACCAGTAAACTGAGCTATGAGTTGTACGATCAGCCCATAAAGCATAAGGCAATAACCTAAGACACTCTCCCATTTTATCTTTGCATGCCTTAGCCAAAGCTTTAATGATTTAAGGATGCCCATGTTCTGATTTACCATTCCCTTCAGGATTGTATGTAGTAGTGAGAGAGAGTTTAATGCCCAATCTAGAGAAAAACTCCCTTGCTTTGCCAGCTTCCAATTCACCCCTATCAGATGTTATTTTTTCAACACAGCCATAACGGCTAATTACATCATCCAAGAGGAACTTACATATCCCTTCTGTGCTTTTCTATGCTTTTTGTTCTTAGAGCATGATGTGGTGCTGTGACATATACATAGTAGGAACGAATGCTACAAGATCTATCTTGTGACTTTTTAGATACATAAGTATATTTTTTATAATTTACATATGCATATCTAAGTATAATAATAAAGCTTTCTATCTCATCCTATTATTTATCTCAAAGTTAACATATTCTTATTTTATTCGTCAAAAAGTACTATGGAGAAAACGTCAATAGCTCCGTCTCTTTAACTAAGGATAAAAAGCATTGGTTCTTTCTTTCTACTATCTCATTGTTATCTCACACCCAAGCTAGATCGTATATCTAGGGTAACTTTTAATATATATATATATTCTATTTATTTTTCATATTTTTCTTTTTAATAGCTACTACGAAAGAATCAAATCCTAGTGAGACACTAGCTTGCATGATTCTCAAAGATACACCTACTTTAATACATTATTGCAAGCATGATTACAAAACTTTGTCAAGGAGCAATGTCATGCTTTCATATTGCATGAGGTGTCCATTGGATCAAATGAAAGTCTAGGCTAAAGGGACCACAAGAAGACTTTTGCTGCCAAACCTGTACCCTATTTTGATGATTTTTTTACACAAGGTTCCAATCCGGATTGAAAAAAGTATATAAAATGGAAGTCGTAGCTTATGAGCTTAAATTTCTACATTTATTTTTACTTTTTTATTTGAAGCCACAATTTAGGAGATATGATCAAAATATTGGACCCTACTCTGTCCACATCATGCAGGGACAATCCATTTCAAACTTTTTCAGTTTCTGTTCACACTGGCTCTTCTCTTCTTGTGTAAACCCTTGGGGGTTCCCTTCACCTATAAAATGGGACCTCTTCTTCCTTGAAAACCATTCAAGATATTCATTAGATGAATTCATGAGGGAGTGAGAGTAGTAATGCCTAATTGTACTTAACCATAAACATAACCCTAAGCCTACACTTACTCCTAGAGGAAGACTAGCCAATCTTGTAAGCTATCCTTGGAATATAAGCTCTAATCAAAGAAGGACTTAAACATGGTGCATCAATCAAGGCTTGAAGTCTTTTGTCTTCACTCTCCATAAAAAATGGTGAATAATTCCCAAAGGGATTATCAAGTAAGATGTGTTCTACTTTGATATTTTGTTGATTTCTTGTTGTTTTCTTTCTCATCTCTAATCCAACATATATCTCTAATTTCATCTCCCTCTCTAACTAAACCTGTCTCTCTCACTCTAGAAATTCATTCTCTCTATAAATTCTAGGTTCTCCTTGCTACAAGTACATCTCTCCCCGCAGTATCCTTATTGCCTACAGGCAAGAATAGGTCTTGGGAGAGAAACTTCTCATCTCTTCACTTCTCTCATATCTACATTTCTCACATACTATCCTAGATGAATAATCCAAATGATGTGAATTTCTATTGCTTCCACTCTGTGCAATCTATTAGAATTAACGTATGGATTAGCCGTAAAATACACTTTCAATAACGCATAGTGTTTCTATTTGGCCCAGAAAGGCTCAATGAAATACTTCTTTCACCGGATCCCATTATACTACCCCTTATAGACTATAACTTTTCTTTTGACGTAAGTGTAGTTGTCGTGCTATGAAGCAAGAGGATTTGTACACACAATTAATCCCAATCACTAGACAAAATATATATATTATGGTAAGCACAAAATTACAATTCCAAAAAACAATTCATAGCCTGTTTGGTTGGCAAAGATTGAACGCCATTAAATCATCTATTAACCCTTTCATATTACCTGTGATATAATATGATGATAGCCTTGATGTTTTCATGTTTGTGTTGTTTTGTTATTCTCTTTTGTGTTCTTTCTTTGTGTGTGTGAGTGTAAGAGATAAAGAGTGGGGCTTCTTTGATTGCAATTCCATCCAAACCCTATATAGTTTTTGAAGTTCTCTCACAAAATCTCACAACCAAAAGCTTGATGCTTTCTTGGCAAGACCACAGATTTCTTGATATAATTTTAGGTAAACCCGACGCGAATTTGCTAGGGTGAGAGTTTGTGTAGGTAACCATGGGTTATCATGTTGAGCAACAAGGTATGCACTTTGACCCAGCAACAATGCAAATGCTTCAAGAATTTGCAATGCTCATGCAACAACAACATTCCACTAAAAGAAGGGAGATTTCAGCAACCAAATCCATACCAGTGGTCATCAATAGAATGGACCAGTTCAATGGAAAAGATGTAACCAAGTACTTACGCAAGTATGTGGAGTTGCATCACGTGTCAGAAGGTGAGATGATTCAAAGCTTTGAGCTATTTGTTTCTCCAAAAATTAGGGAACATGTTAAGGGAATTAAAGATGGGCATGGGAGAAACTAGGAAGAACTCAAAGTAGCTTTAAAGGAGGAATATTTCATGGAGGACTCTGAGAGAGTGACCAAAAGGACATTGTTAGAATGGGTAGTCAAGCCAAAGTAAGGCCTATCAATAACAAAGCTACTTAGGAAATTTGAGCGACGCTATGTACAACTCACTAGGACAGAAAGGGCCACACTAGATGCAGAGAAGACAGATCTTTTCTTACAAGCTACAGGTAAAGAATTTCAAGAAAATATGGAGCTTCTTCTTAAAGATAAAGATGTTGAGCAAGGACTAAAGACCAACTGGAATGAGGTTGAAGGTGCTATCTCACTGCTTGCCAAGCGACAAAGAAGAATGGAAAAGATGGTAGTAAACACTACAAGTTCTTCCACCTCAACTTCTGACAAAATTATCGCTCCTAAATTTGATGAGTCCATGCTAGATGACCTTGTAAAGGGAATGCGCGACTTGAAGGTGAAGCTTGCAAAGTTTGAAGAAAAAGGCCAACCATCAGGGCCACTTCCTAAGCAAATACAACATCCCAAAGAAGGTTTTGATAATAGATGTATTTGGTGTGATAGTACAAAACATGTAAGAAGGGATTGTGATAGTTTTAGTGATGCTTTGACAAAAGATGTTATCTTTTTTAAGGATGGTAAAATCCACTTAAGAGAGACAGGTCTACCCTCGAGAACTAACTTTGGGAAGGGGGGAATGTAAACCTTAGTTCCATGCCACCTCTTCAATTGAGGCATCTACTTATGGAGTAAAAATTGAGCACCTTAGTGATGAAGAGGTGGATGACCATCATGGTCGACTTTGGCTAAATGTCATGCAGCTAGCTAAAAAGGGAAAGCTTACAAAAGAGATTCTACATGAAGTAGGTGATTGTATACATCTAGAAACAGGGTGGAGTGATCCAGTGGATTCAATGTCTGTCCATGCCTACATTACAAACTGCCAAAGCCATGAAGCTATTGTAGAAGAAAAGCGTAGGCGTGAAAATGGTAATGAAGGGCCTTCAAAAAGAGCTACAAGAAGTGGAGGAAGCAATGATGCAGCACCTTTGCAAGTACCACCAACATAAGAGGCACCTTCACCAGAAGTGACCATGGAGGAATCTACATCAAGGAAGAAAAAGGAGCCAACAAAAGTTAAGCCAAAAGGATCATTTTACAAACTACAATCTGACATTGAGCTTGCTATAGACTTGAAGAAAGTTATAGAGGAGAGAATTTTTAATAGCAAGGTTGAGTTTAATTTGTGGGAGGTGTTTGGCATAGCCAAGCATGAATTCCATGAAGAAATTATCTACATCATCAAGAGAAAGAAGCAAACACATGGAAAGTCTATTTTCCCACAAGCCGAAGGCGATACTATGAAGACACAAGGAGTACAGGTGCGTGCTAAAGAAGGTGATGAAGCTATGGTGGGATGCTACCAGTCTTCTTGGAATGTAATGCAAGTGGAATTTGTTGATGATGAGAAAGAATCTCAAAGTATTCCTAGGAGCCACTATTCTAGAAGCCATTGGGCACGGGCTACTACAGAGACATTAATCAAGGTAGGTGATCTTGAAGAACCATTTTTTGCCTTAATTGACCTTGGTTCTGAAATAAATATAATGTCAAAAAGTATTTACAAAAAATATAAATGGCCGATGGACAGAGAACATGGTTGGATAGTCAGAGTTGCAAACAATTCATCAGGTGAATTGTATGTAGCATGTCCAAGTGTAAAGGTGACAATAGGTTATGTAAAGGTTGAGCAAAACTTCTTTATACAGGGCACATATTCATATCATCTTATCCTTGGAGAACCCTACATTATTGTGGGAGTCTGAACAGAAACAAAGGTAATGGATGATGGTTCAACTTTTGCCAGGATACGAAGCAAAGATGGTAAACGTGTTGTTCAAATTCTCACAATTTGTGTAAACCATGAAAGAAATTGTGACAAACTCAGAGAGAATCCTCTACCAAAGGTGAGCAAAGAGTTTCATGATCATAGGGAAATGATGGGTTTTGGCCAAGTACCATTGTAAAGGGGGATTGGAGTGGTACAAAAAGAAAAAGAGTCTCACCTGATCCAAAAAGAGGTGAAACTCTCTCAATGGGCTCCTTGGTAACAAGGAATGGATCAGTATGTTTTACAAAACTTGAAGATTTAAAGAGATGTGAGAGGCAATATGTACATAATGTACAAATGGACTTGAAAGAGAGTGGGTTGCTAGAGCCTACTAAACATGTTTTGGGTTTGTGTGAACAAGTGTCTTCTGTAGATACTATGGGTAAGCTCGATGCTATAATGAAGTCTAGTTTGCATCTTGAAAATGAAGTTGTGGAAGTATGATCTATGAAAATGTATCAAGTCACAGAAGCCTTTAAAGAAAACCAAACAATTGTCCCAAAAGTCCATGTTGAAACTAAATACAAGAGTGTAGAAAAGAAGGTGCATTAGGCAAAATTTGGACTCACAAAGGGGCCCTTTAAAGAGTTTGACTTTACCTCTCTCTACCAAAATGGGCGCATGGATAAATTTTTGCAAACAAACTCCAAAGTTGGCGGAGGTTTGAGAGTTAGAATGTCCTCTTCAAGATCTATCTACTAATATATAGCACGCCATGAGATTCCTCATATTTTAGAAGATTCTTTTTTTGATTCACTTAGATTCCGAGAGAGTTGTCACCCAGTTGTCACATCATAGATGAATCAAAAAAAGAATCTTCTAAAATATGAGGAATCTCATAGCGTGCTATATATCAGTAGATAGAGCTTGAAGAGGACATTCTAACTGTCAACCCTCCGCCAACTTTGGGGTTTTTTCTGTAAAAATTTATTCATGCACCCGTTTTGGTAGAGAGAGGTAAAGTCAAACTCCTTAAAGGGCCCCTTTGTGAGTCCAAATTTTGCCTAATGAAACCAGTAGCTTCACCCTTACCACCCAACACTAGGGAAAAGATTGAGCAAGCTTCTTTGCAACCATGTTTGAGGAATCCTAAAAAGATTGGGCATACCTTCACAAAGGAGTCTTTGCAATAGTTGCAGATTGGTTGCGAGGAGTTTCTAACACAAGAGGAGACAAAGTGCTTCAAAGAAATGATTTCAAAGCATGGTAAGGCTTTTGCATTTGAGCCACATGAGATAGGATGTGTTGATCCTTTTACTGTAGCTCCTATGGTAATTTTTACAATACCTCATGTGCCTTGGAATCTACGGCCTATTCCGGTTCCAAAGGCTCATTTGCCCAAGTTAGTACAGCTATTGAATGAAAAGATCAAAATGGGGATTTTGGAGCCTTCTTGTGCTCCATAAACAGGTGGTTCACAGCTCCGAACAAGAATGGTGCTCTACGCTTCATCCAAGATATGAAACCAGTGAACAAGGTGACAATTAGAAATGTAGGTGCATGACCGATTGTGGATGAGTTTACAAAGGAGTTTTCAGGGAGGGCAATCTACTCAATGGGGGGATCTCTACTCAGGGTATGATCAATTTTAGCTTGCAATTGAAAGTAGAGACTTGAAAACCATGAGGACACATTTGGGTTTGGTAAGGATGTGTACCTTCCCGCAAGGAGCAACCAACTCGGTTGCACATATGATGAATGGGACAAATACGTGACTTTATTCCTCAAATCAAAATGCCTTTCATTGATTGCCTATCAAAGGATGTGAAGAAAGTGAGAAAGATGAAGCTTTGGCTCTCAGTGGATGTCGCAGGTTTGTGGTAAATTACATAAATGATTGTGATAAAATTCTATCTAGGTTGGAGGAAGTGAATCTTACTTTGTCAGGGAAAAATTCTATGTTTGGTGTCAATGAAGTGCTCATCATGGGGCACATGTGCCGGCCATATGGTAGGAAATCGTTTCCAACAAAGGTAGATTCCATCCAAAGAATGAAAGAAACATGCACTAGTATCACTGAGGTTAGAAGGTTTCTGGGAGCGTGTGTCTTTTATGTTATTTGAATTCCACATTATGCACATGTAGGTGATCCTCTTTATCAGTTGCTTAGAAAGAATCAAAAGTTTAAATGGATATAAGCACAAGTAAAATCCATAACAAAACTCTAGAAGTTGCTTCAATTAGCACCAACTTTGAGAAAGGTAGACTATGAGTGTCAAAGGCCAATAATTGTGATAGTAGACACCAGTCCTACAAGGATTGAATGGGCAATAGGGCAAGATGATGAAGAAAGACACAGGTATGTGGTGAGATTTGGAACAAAGGTACTAAGTGCTTGCCAAAGAAACTACCCACAGATAAAGAGAGAGTTATGGGATATGGTTACAGCCTTGAAAAATGGGAAAGAGTACCTAGTTGGTGCATGTGTGGTTGTAGAAACGGATTGTCTACCACTTCTTGGGATGATTACAAACTACTCAACCCTACACATTGCTATGTTGCGATGGACTGCCTACATTAAGTCCTTAAATCTCGAGTTAAGCGCATTGCATAGGTAAAGACAATACATTGGCAAATATGCTATCAAGGATAAGTTATGAAGATAATGATTGATGAGGGAGATGATGTAGGCACAAAGTTCTATTCTATCTCTCATGTCAAAGGTAACAATGTCTGCATGACTAATCCACTTGGATTTTTCTTAAAAGAGCTTTATGAAGGTGATTGGATTCTTATTAGAAGCTACTTGAGTACTCTAACAAAACAGGATGATTGGTCTGAACAAGAATTCAGGAGGATATGCAAGAAAGTATACAGGCATTTTTTGAGGGATGGCTACTTGTGGGAGCATCCCAAACAAAAGGGTGCTACACCACAAAGGGTTATATGTAAAAAAGAGACTCAAGTAAAGTTCATGCAAGAGTTTTATGAGAGTCTATGGGCTGGACACAAGGGTGTGTGGGCAATCTTCTCCAAGTTGAAAGAAAAATACTGGTGGAAGGGTATGTATAGAGATGTATCTCAATTTGTAGAGTCGTGTGTAACTTATCAAATGTATTTAAATGTCCAACATCGTGATGGATTGCACCCTACATATCCACTAGCCATGCATTATAAATGGGTTCTGGATCTAGTCACAATGCCTTTAGGACTCTGGTAGATGAGATAATTGGTTCTTGCATGAGAGGACCTAAGTAACCAAGTTGAAGGAAGAGCATTAAGAGAAAAAACCATAGAGGTTGTGTGCAAATTCCTTCTTGATGAGGTGATTTTCCGTTATGGTTGTGTGGGAAAGATCACTGCAGACAGAGGTGAACTGGATGCCGAGGAAGCAAGGGAGTTCTTTTCCATATTAGGAATCAAGTTTTCTCTTACTACAGCTTACAAGCCTGAAGGCAATGGAAAGAGTGAAAGAGGGCATCCTCCTATCATCAAAGCTTTGGCCAAGGCTTGCAAAGGAAGAGTTGGTGAGTGGCCAAAACTGTTGCCATATGCTTTATGGGCTGATCATACAACACATAGCTTAGTAACTGGCTATATGCCTGCAGAGCTAATGTATGGTCAAAAGCCAGTGATGCCGATTGAAGATACAATTCCCACATGGAATGTACTACCTTGGCAAGAGGGGCTTAGTAGGAAAGGTCTCCTTGCATTGCGCATAAGGCAACTAGACACAAGACCTAGAGACATTGTGGTTGCAAAAGAACGACTCAAAAATGGAAGGTTTAGAAACAAGGACTACTTTGATAAGTGACATCGGCTCAGGACCAAAGCAATTGAAAAAGGTGATTATGTTTTAGTGTATGATAGTAGCCTTGATAACCAGCACACATTCATGCGTAAGTTCTCAAAAAGATGGCTTGGATCGTATGTTGTAAAGCATGTGCATGAAAATGCTACTTACAACTTGTCTGAACTAGATGGTATAGAAGTAAAGATTCCCATTGCAGAAAAAAGGATCAAAATGTTTTAAGAGAAGAGGAGATAGCGATCAAGAAGAATCATGTTGAAGAGGAGGAAGAACAAAACATAGGTGAAGATCAAAGTGAAGATGAAGCATTGGAAGCTATCAATGAAGATGAAATCATGGAAGATCTATAAGAGGACTGATCTTGCAAAGATCGAATGTGGCACATACCAGAGAATGTACAGGTTTAGAGGGGGTGGATGTCGTGCTGTGACAAGTACATAGTAGGAACGAATGCTACAAGATCTATCTTGTGACTTTCTAGATACATAAGTATATTTTCTATAATTTATATATGCATATCTAAGTATAATAATAAATCTTTATTTCTATCTCATCCTATTATTATCTCAAGGGTAACGTATTCTTACTTTACCTTCAAAAAGTACTCTTGGGAAAAGAGGCAATAGCTCCGCCTCTTTAACTAGGGGCAAAAAGCATAGGTTCTTTCTTTCTACTATCTCATTTTATTATCTCACACCCTATCTAGATCCTATATCCAGGGTAGCTTTCAATATATATATATTCTATGTATTTTTTATAATTTTTTAATATTTCTTTTAAATAGCTATTAGGAAGGAATCAAATCCTAGTGGGACACTAGCTTGCATGATTCTCAAAGATACACCTATTTTAATGCATTATTGCAAGCATGAGTACAAAAATTTGTCAAGGAGCAATGTCACGATTTCATATTGCATGAGGTGTCCATTGGAATCAAATGAAAGTCTAGGCTAAGGGGACCACAAGAAGACTTTTACTGCCAAAATTAAATCCTATTTTAATAATATTTTAACACAAGGTTCCAATCCGAATTGGAAAAAGTATATAAAATGGGAGTCGTAGATTATGAGCTAAATCTTTTACCCCTATTTTTACTTTTTTATTTGGAGCCATGGTTGAGGAGATATGATCAAAATACTGGACCCTAGTCTGCCCACATCATATAGGGACAACCCATTTCAAACTTTTCTAGTTTCTGTTCACTCTGGCTTTTCTCTTCTTGTGTAAACCCTTGGGGGTTCCCTTCACCTATAAAAAGGGAATGAGATGAATTCATGAGGGAGTGAGAGTAGTAATGCGTAATTGTACTTAGCCATAAACATAAGTCTAAGCCTACACTTACTCCTAGAGGAAGACTAGCCAATCTTGTAAGCTATCCTTCGAATATAAGCTCTAATCAAAGAAGGACTTGAACTTGGTGCATCAATCAACGCTTGAAGTCATTCCTCTTCTTCTCTCTCCATCAAAAATGGTGAATAATTCCCAATGGGTTTATCAAATAAGATGTGTTCTACTTTGATATTTTGTTGATTTCTTTTGTTTTCTTTTTCATATCTAATCCAACATATATCTCTAATTTCATCTCCCTCGCTAACTAAACCTATCTCTCTCACTCTAGAAATTCATTCTCTCTATAAATTCTAGGTTCTCCTTGCTACATGTAAATCTCTCCCTGTAGTATCATTATTGCCTACGGGCAAGAATAGGGCTTGGGAGGAAAACTTCTCATCTCTTCACTTCTCTCATATCTACATTTCTCACATACTATCCTAGATGAATAATCCAAATGATGTGAATTTCTATCGCTTTCATTATGTGCGATCTATTAGATTTAACATATGGATTAGTTGTAAAATACACTTCCAACAATGTATAGTGTTTCTCTTTGGCTCAGAAAGGCTCAACGAAATACTTTTTTCATTGGATACCATCATACTACCCCTTATAGACTATAACTTTTCTTTTGATGTAAATGTAGTTATCTTGCTATGAGCCAAGAGGATTTTTATACACAATTAATCCCAATCACTAGACAAAACATATATATTATGGTAAGCACAAAATTACAATTCCAAAGAACAACTTGTAGTCTATTTGGTTGGAAAAGATTGAATGCCATTAACTCATCTATTAACCCTTTCATATTACCCATGATACGATATGACCATAGCTTTGGTGTTTTCATCTTTGTGTTGTTTTGATATTCTCTTTTGTGTTCTTTCTTTGTGTGTGTGAGTGAAAGAGAGAAAGAGTGGGGCTTCTTTGATTGCACTTTCTTCCAAACCCTAGACTTCATGGCATCTATGGTTTAAATCCTTTATATAGTTTTTAGAGTTCTCTCACAAACTCTCACGTCCAAAAGCCCGGTGCTTTCCTGGCAAGACCACAAATTTCTTAACAACGACCTTCAACCTGATCAGTTAAGTCTAAATCTCGTGCAAGCACTATGTATCTCATTTGCCATAAACTTAATGGCATTGTCACAAAATCTACTACCCACTTATAATACATGGCCAGTGGGTAAGTAGGGTGCAACCCATCACGATGACGTACATTTGAATCCATTTGACAGGTTTCACAAGACTCAACTTGTTCCATCTCATTTGTGCAATCTTTTGGTAGAGGTAGTTCCACTGGTTTCACTTTCTTTACCATAGACTTATACTTAGTCTTCACTTTTACATCAACACCTTGAGCATTTTTGAAATCCTTAATGACTTTGTACGTTTCTATTGAGCAAACTTTCACAACCTCACTTCCCATATGAAAATAGCAATCCACTAAAGACTTAAAGACTTGCATAGTATCCAAGAGCAAATACTCATCAGACACACCTGCAATGCATTCATCATCTTCTGGCAAACCATTCATCTTCAAACCTCTTTGTACACTATTTACATGTTGTCGTTCACCCCGCTTTAAGTCCTCACACTTTGTAAATGTGATAGATCCATAGTCTGCTAATCCTACAAAACCTGTAGAAAACATATCCTTTGCATATATATCATGCGAGAACCTTTCCCTTCTTGTACCACTGCAATCCCGCTCTACAATGGTACATGGCCAAAACCCCTCATATCCCTGTAGTCCTAGAATTCTTTGTTTGCCTTTGGCAAGGGTTGCTCTCTAGACTTTTACGGCTCCTTTCATGGTCCACACAAACAATAAGAAATTGTATTGCACGCTTCCCATCCCTGCTCCTTATCCTAGCATAAGCTGACCCATCGTCCATCACCTTGGTTTCCATGCGAGTAGCAGTGATGTATGGCTACCCAAGGATAAGAGGGTATGTCGACATCTCCTATACAAAGAAATTTTGATAATCTTTCACATCCCCTATAGTCACCTTTACATTTGGACAAGCTCCGTATAGCTCCTGTGATGAGTTGTTGCTCACAAATCATCCATCCATGATTTATATCAATTGACCATTTTCCTTTTTGATAAAGACTCTTTGAGATAAGGTTAATCTCTGACCCATGATCTATCAACGCAATATATGGCTCTTCTAAGTCTCCCACTTTTACCAGGTCTCAGTAGTTGCTCTTGCCCAGAGACTCTTCAAGTAGTAACTCTTGTGAGCGGTCTCGACTTCATCTTCATCATCCAAGAAGTGAACCTGTTTTACTCCTCCCCTAGACTTGGAGCATCCAACAATAGTTCCATCACCTTGCTTGCCATAGAACTGTACTCCTTGTGAATTTAAATTCTCTTCTTCATCCTGTACATGGATAGATTCAATAAGAGACTATCGCTTCCTCTTGATGATATCAATTATCTCTTCATGGAACTCCCTATTTGCTATTACAAGGACCTCACCCTAGGTAAATTCTACCTTATTGTTCAAAATCCTCTCTTCCAAAACCTTTTTGAGGTCAGTTGTTGTCTCTATATTAGATCCGAGTTTATAGGCTGGACCCTTTGCTTTAGATTTTATTGCATCCTTCTTCTTTTCTTTAGAGGCTTCTTGCATAGGTACTTCGAGGACAGGTATCTGTTGTGGGGAAGGTGATCTAAGAGGCACTGTGTCATTTTTTCCCCCACTCCTCGTTGCCCATTTTGAAGGCCCTTCATCCCCATTCATGCCTACATTTCTCTTCGACAACGGCCTTATTGGCTTGACATTTGGCAATGTGCGCGTGCACTGACAAAGAGTCCACAGGGTCAACAGCCTGTTTCTAGCCGAATACAATCTCCAGCATCATACAAAACCTCTTTATTCATTTTATCCTTCATAGAAGATTCTATTGCACATGGCTATAGCTCTCCAATCCCATAAGATTCCTCTTCTCCACTCTTGAATGATCCCTTTTGCTTAATAGGCTTCACCTTCAGCCCATAGGCGGTTGCTTCAACCATTAAAATGGCATGGCTAATAGCCATGTCCTCAACTAGCTTCTTCATCCCGCCTTTGCCAAAGTTTGTTCCCAAGAGCTTACCTATTTCACTTAAGTGGTCTTGCCATCTTTAAAGAAAACAAGCTCCTTTGTCAAAGCATCTTTGAAACTTTCACAATCCCTCTTTCCATGGTCGATACTATCACACCATATGCATCTATTTACAAATCCTTCTCTGTTTTGAGGTCTTTGCACTATAGATTGACCTTACGGTTGCCCCATTCTCTTCTAGCCTTGTAAGCTTTAACTTTAGCTCTTGCATTCCTTTAAAAATATCATCAAGGATGGATTTGTCACTCTTTGGAACCACAATCACAAGCTTCATGGGACTCTCGAGAGCACTTAGGGCTTGAATAGGGTTGACCATCATCTTGTCTCTTTGTCGTTGTCGCTTGGCTAGTAGTGAAATTGCATCTTCGACCTCATTCCAATCAGTCTTTAAGCCCTGTTCCGCATCCTTATCCTCAAGCAGTAACTCTAACTTCTCTTGAATCTCTTTTCCTACAGCTTGCAAAAAGAGCTATGTCTTCTCTGAGTTTAGGGTAGCCTTTTCAGTCCTTGAAGTTTGATCATAGCGGCCTTCAAGTTCCCTTAGCAGTTCGGTAGGCGAAAGTCCCTCTTTTGGCCGAACTACCCACTCTAAAAAAGTCCTCTTTATCACCCTTTCGGAGTCTTCCATGAAATACACTTCTTTCAAGGATAATTTGAATGCTTCCCAAGTTGTCCAATGTTCATCTATAGTTCCCCTTACATGCTCTATGATATCAGGAACCACATCTAGCTCAAAACTTTGCACCATCTCTGTTTCGGGCACTCAATGAAGCTCCATCTCCTTTACATATCCATAAAGATACTTTGTTACATCTTTACCTATGAATTGGTCCATTTTCTTCACCATAGAAAGCGCTTTGGTTGAGTAAATCTCCCTCCTTTCCGCAGCTTGCTGCTGCATAAACACCGCAAAATCTTGAAACATTTGCATTGTGACTGGATCAAATCGAACCCCCCTGTTGCTCTTGTTGATCCATAGCTTTAAAAATTTGTTTTGATACCTTCAATGAAGCTTTTGAACCCTCACCCTAGCCTACTTCGCGTTGGGTTCACCAAACTTGTGTCAAGAAGTGCAGAGTGCAGCTAGAAAAGCGCCGGGCCTCTGACTGTGAGAGTTTGCAGCAAAATCAAGCAGGTCATAGAAGATTTGAGGATAAAAACACACTCAAAAAGAAAAAAACTACAGCCATGAAAGCTTATCTTTGAAAAAAAATCAAGATCAACTCAAAACTCTTGTGTGTGTGATGATTTGGTGTACTCTCACCTCCAATTACACAGCTGCAGTGCTCTTTTGCCTTGATAAAAACCCTATACAAACGCTTCAATTCTCCGTCGTAGCCATTTTATGGAAGCTTCAGAACTTCATTATACATTCCCAAGTAGTTATTTGAAGAGGGAAAACCCTAATTGGTGGTCTCACAACTTCAAATACAGGGTTGGAACAACACGGGACTGCACTAGCATACCTTAGGTGCAGGCTTTGTATCCCTTCACAGAGGAGTTTATAGTGCTAATCTTCCACTTCTAAAATGTTCCCTCCCTCCTCATACTCATGGCACCGTGAGTGATGTGGCATTTTGAGCCATTTTTAAAATCAATTTTAGATAATTTTTTACCATGTTATGACCATTTCTGACCATTTTTTAGCCCAAAAATGCCCTTTTTTGCCCGTAAAAAACCCAAACAAGCTGGGGAAAATCCCTAAAATTGTGGAAAAATCCCATTGGGCTTAAATTTCATCTTGAATCTCATGTTGCCACTTGGCAAGCCCTCTGGATGCATCTCTTACGCCCGTGCATGAAACATGTTATTTTTAACCGAGATCGCCTGCATTGAACTTTCTAAGCAAAACGAGCGTGCAACTTCGATACACTTGATATTTGTACATTTATAAAGCAAAATAAGCATATATTTATGTGAAAAGCCATCCACAGTGCCACGTCTAGGGCCTCCCCTACCCGACAAGGTATGCACACGATTACAACTGTGGCATCTATTTTCGCATATATCACACTATGTACATCATAGCATTTGGTCCCATAGAGCAAAAGCATTGAGAGTGAGGTAGATATTTTAGTTTCACATTATGCACGTGCCACAACACGACATCGTACGTGCACTTCATCACCTATGTTAGTTTCTTCAAGATCTATCTTGAAACAATGTGCATGTGGCCTACACCTTTTTAAGAATCTTTCTCATTCTCTTTCTTGCTACGGATATCTTTGGTTTTATTACCGCTTCTACTACTGAACACACATTTCACTCCAGCATTTGCAGCCATGCACTCTTCGCATAGTCTGAAAGGCTTTATGTAGTGGTGCCAAAGAGCTCTTTTGTCATGAAAAGGTGTTGAGCAAGGAGCACAATAAAGAAGCTCTTATTAGCACTCTCGCACTGCGCACAACACAAAATGCTAGCTCCACTTGCACCCAAATTGCTTCATAATAACAATGATTCTTAGAAAAATGCAAAGCATTTGTTATTTTTCATAAATAATTGATCCAAAAGTTATAAATATTTTTTTCATCAATTAAATTAATTATACCCACTTGATTAACATAATTTAGCATGCTTCACAAAATTAGAGGGAGAAAGAGGAGGGGAGAGAGAGAAATAGAGAGAGAGAGAGAGAGAGAGAGAGAGAGAGAGAGAGAGAGAGAGAGATGAATGGCCGACACGACAAAAAAAATTTACAACTTAAAGTATAAAAAATGTTTATGAATCATCTTCCAAAAGATCTCTAAAAGAAGCGTCATCAAATTCTAAGCCCATGGCTCCTAAATCAATAAAAAGAGAAAAAAAATTGTCATTTGTGGATGTGTTGACTTCATCATCTTCGAATTTGTCATCCTCCATCTCATCATCATCATCATCATCATGGAAATCATCATCGCTAAGACTTACGGCTATGGGACTTGAATCATCGATCTCTTTCTCCTCTGACTCCCACTCATCCAAAGTAGTAGGTGGGAGACGATAGAAGATGGTCTCCACATCATTAGTGGAAAAAATGGTTCTCCGCGAGGTGTTACGAGAACTACGAACCAAAGTTTTGGTTGGTGGGTTATTGGGATATAGATGACCTATAGAAGAGAAGTTTAAAGTGAGTAACATTGGTATAATTAATTTTACAAGAAAATAAGGGTAAAGAAGGTAGTCACTCACCTGCTCACAATTGCATGGCAAAACTAAATTGCCATACCTCCCTATGTGATGCACACTAGAGTCCACCATGTAGAGGCCATTCTCATGCCATCTAGACACATTTGCAAACCACTTGTACTCGAAGATGAAGGTATGAAAGGTTTTCAAATAGTGCAACTCTTGATTTCCAACACCCGTAGCTCCTTCATGGACAATGCCAACTTCACTTGTTGCACTTTTGTCACAGCGTGCCATCATGAAGACTACCAATGTATATAATACTTCATGCACACCACCTCTTTCACATCACTGAAACTGCATTGCACCAGTGCAACCTTCCTAACTTTCTCGAGTGCGAGATCTTCTATCACCTCCTTGGGATGGGCACCGCTGTAGTAGAACCATTTTCACTTATTGGGATTCTTTTTCATCTCGAACTTGGTGTGGGAAAGAGTGGGCAGAGGTAGAGAACAAAAATCTCAATTCGGCCCTCGGGGGATGCACCTTTAAGAAACTATTCATATAACTTGCGTTCAAAGGGTATTTTAAAAAAAAACATTTACCTATATGCTAAAGGTAATAAAATGATCTCTTTTTCTTCAAAAAATTATGGTTTTTTCTCTAATATCAATTAAAAAACCCCTTTTGTTAATATAATCCTGTTAAAATTTAAAATATTTGGTAATTAAAAAATCCATTCATTTGAACTCACGTGATAACTCACATGTCTAAGAGGTGAACCCCCTGAGATTCAGCCTCTTTTCTACTATAGCCAACATCGAACAAAGTTATTTCAATGTCATTTTTTGCAAAAAAAATCCGTAGGTTTCTGGTTTGTAGTACCGTATCTATAGGTCTTCTTTAAATTTTGCTATATAGCGTGTGATTTTTTCATCAAACAATTGACTTTCGCATTAGGTGGAATCACTAGCCATGGTTGATTGCAACAATGACGTGTTTCTCATGTTGTCTGCTATTGAGAAAATTGGATGGGGAGAATTCCCATTGCGGGCTTAAATGATGCAACATGTGTTGGTTGTAACAATCGTGGAATATTGTGCGTGGTCATGATGAACGTCCTTCTTTTGTGGATACAAGG